>NC_141906.1:69033697-69345328 GCF_057802395.1 Ceratotherium simum simum
TTTTAAGTATGGCCCCTTTTCCATGTTCTCATAATTGCTCAGTTCTCACGTCCAGAGCCTCCTTGGCTCAGCAGGTAAGGAGGTGGGCAGCACAGATGGGGAAGGTTGTGAGGATCTCATCCTTCTACAAACCTTTAACCAACCCTCCTGTTTTCAGCACCACCCTGCACACATGCCATCAGAAATATCTGACACTCTCAATTCCTGATCTTTTCCAGGGTTCTGCAGTGTCAAATAGCTTACTTTGTGTTGGTTTCTCTGTCCCTCTCCTCCATAGGCAGTCAAATTTCAGGTCTTCTTCCCCCTCCCCGACTAATCAGTTACTCGTCCATCTTCCAAAATTGTGTTGCTATCTAGTCTACCATCATTTTCTTTCCTATTATCTGTACTTGCTGATTTATATCTTTTTATTCCTGTCCAGTCATTTTAGTAAGGTTAAAGGAGGGAATGAAGATATAAATACTTGTATTTAATTTTTTTCTACTTAGAAGTGCTGAGAGCCTAGGATCAGCAAAGGTGAGGGACACTTCAAGCCAAGAAAAACCTTCATAAAGGTTTAGTTAGAAGAGGGAACTCAGGAGTCCCACGTAGAGCATGGCAAGCAGATTGGTTTTGCAGTTCACATTGGGGAATTATGGAAAATGAGGATCTCAGGGTTGGGAGAGAGTTGCCAAATGGAAAGTCTAAAAGGTCAAGTTGAAAATTTATACTTAGTAAGATAATTATTATATCTCACATTTTGTGGCACTTAATCTTTTCACATATTTTTACCCACAGGACAAGACTAAGAGTTAAGTTAGTGTTTATTATAACTGTTTCATCTATGCCTAGATTAACTGAGGCATAGAAGTTAACTGCTTTTTCCCAGGGCCACAGAGCAAGTAGCCAAAAGGGAGTAACTACAGATTGTTGAAGAGGAGAGGAGCCCGTGATGAAAAGTGTCTGAAGATGATCACAGGAGAGCAATGGTGGATATGCTGGAGTAGGGAGATAAACGAAAAGGCCCATGCATGAACCAGTAACTTAGTCAGGAAGTACAGTTGATCCTCATTATTTGGCAATCCGCTTTTGTGAATTCATGTACCTGCTATAATTTATTTGTAATCCCCAAATCAATATTTGCAGTGTTTTCATGATCATTTGCAGACATGCTCAAAACAGTGAAAACCTTGAGTTGCCCAATGCCTATCTTCCCAGCTGAGGCTGAATAAGGCTTCATTCTGCCTTCTGGTTTCAGCTTTCGTGCTGTAAACAAGTGCCCTTTTCATGGTCTACTTAGTGCCACATCCTTTGCTTGCTGGTGGTGATTCTGCTGTTTAAAATGGCCCCTAATCATAGTGCTGAAGTGCCATCAAGTGTTCCTAAGTGTAATTAGCCTGTGATGTGCCCTATGGAGAGAGTGTGTAGACAAGCTTCCTTATGGCATGATTTATAGTGCTGGTGGCTATGAGTTCAATGAATCAATGGTTGTTTGACAAAAATATTATGACCAGGGCACACAGGAACCTAACCTTGTATTTCCTCTAGGAGCAATGGTTCAGTATTTGCTAACTCAGTGTTTGTGGTGACATGATAGGACATAACTACCATGAGGAACAAGAATCAACTGTATTTATTAGTGTTGAGTCTCAGCTCTAGCCAAAGAAGGCAATCCAATTGTTCCCTGAAAATCTAACGGAGAATTTGAGTTCCTATCACATTTTGCCTCTCTTTTTCCCGAGTTAAATGTGAGCATTGATGGTATCCATTTGAGAGCAGAGCACCTGGTCCCAATATGGTGTCAAAGCGAGGCCAGAGCTCAAATGTTCCTGCTCCTAAAATTCAAGCATGTTGTGAACATCATAGTTGGGTTGAGTCTGTAAGAAACAATTCCCCTCCTGTCTATGTGATCATTGTGTATATATTGGGCTGATAGTGTAGCATTTTAATGTAATCTCCCCCTCCAATCAATTATTGCCCCATTTTCCCCCCATATCAGTACTTGGCTCCATTATCCATTCAGTTGCTCAAGCCAAAAGACCTGGGCATCATCCTTGATTTCTTTCCTTCCACCCCCAACATCCAATTGATCACCAAGATCTGTTGGTTCTATTTCTACTGGTTATTTATCTGTTGTCTCTCAGCCCCACACCCTCCCTTCTATACTTTCCTTTAAACTGCTGGATTTTCCAGATTCCCTTACTAGCTGTTCATTTCTGCCAGTGGGAGGCACGGGCAGGATCTGAGAAGGTGGGAGACAGGAAGCGGCAGGCATTGCTTGCAGTTGCTGTAGCAGTGAGGGTGAGGGTCTGCGGATTTCAGCAGTGCCTCAGTGTGGCACCTCCTCAGCCATTCAAGACCACAGTAGCCTCTTCTGCTTCCAGCATCCGCAGTGGATACCACCCCTTTAACCTTCATTCTTTCACACCCTCCATTCTCCCCTTTGTTCCTTCAGCCCTTCCAACATGTTTGTAACCAATTTCCCATATTTAACACCCTGTGTTAGAAATAACTAGCATGGTTTCTGACTTCCTGACTGGAGCTTGGCTGATAAAACCTCCAAAATATTTCCTGAATCTGTCCATCTCTACTACTACCACCACTACCACCCTAATCCAAGGCACATTCATCTCTCACCTGGATTACTGCCATAGCTAGGCTCCCCGAGACCACAACCAGACAGGTCTGGGGCTAGACAGGCAGGGATCCTGAAAGGCAGGCAGCATTAACTGGGCAGAGACCCCTAGAGAAATGAAGTTCCAGGAGAAAAATGATTCCCCTCTACTGCCAGCCTTGGAGGACTGGGGTTTGATTTTATTTCACAAAGTTGGTTTGCTTAAAATGCTACTCACTTAATGCCTATTACTAGGCCAAGTTCCTGGTCTCTGCCTTATGCTCAGTCTGCCTTTTCTCTTTCATATTATAGAACAGCAGGATAACCTAAAAGAGCATTTTATTTGTAAAATCTTTGCCAACTAACTTTAAGAGTGAAAGAAAATAATTTCATCGCTATCTCAAAAAGAACATCTTTTAAGCTTTCCTCTCCACTGGAGCATCCTGGGATCCCAGATTCCAATTCTTCTAACTCAAATTTCCACCGTGGTGGAGATGCATAATTCTCATGGGAAGGAAACCTGAGACAGGCAGAAGCCACTTAAGGAACCCGTGCAGTGCTTCCTGGCAGAGAGGGGAGTGGGACTGTCCGAGTCAAGCTGTGATGCAGGCAAGGATGCAGGGGGCTGATAACACTCTCTCCTTCTCAGCTAGGGTAGAGGAGCCAGCTCATCCTTGAAACAGTGACCTGGGAGGTGTCTCAGCTGAAGGCTAATGTCTCTGCATCTCCAGCTTGGGAGGTGGCGTTGGAGGGAGGGGTGAATGCTTTCTTGCCTTCAGCTAGAGCTTTAAAATGCTGTGAAGAAAGAGGAGAGGAAACATAGGATATTTGGGATATGCTAGTGGCTACATTTGAGCAAGAATTAACCTCTTTAAGCTCCGATTTTCTCCCAATACTACTTCCAAAATAATTCCTTGGTGTTGTCTTTGAAACACAGCTAGAAATTTGTCCCACCTCCTTCAATAATGAACCCTTTTCCTTCTTGCCTGCCTCCATTCATTAGGCCACTTGGTTCTCCTGTAAGAAGGAGTGTCCTCTGTAGACCTTACCTAGCCTCATCTAAGTCCCACAGCTCTTCTACTTCTCCCTCCTTTAAAAGCCCCACTCCTGCCTGCCTTGCTGCTCTCTTAATTACGGGGAAGGTAATGGTAACTCCGGGCAGAGACATCCTCCACTGTCACAGGACACAATCACAGCAGACTCAGGATGGCAGAGACTCAGGGATGCTCACTTAAGTCAGGATCTAATGCTGGTCTTACCTGTGAGTTCTTGAATTCTGAGTAGAGGGAAAAGAGCAGGTGGAGGGACTGAATCCGACTCTTGTAGACAGGGATGTCTAGGATGGCTGAAATCAAGAACTCCCATGAGCAGAACCAAACAGAAATCTGGGAATTATGGGGAATCTCTGCTTAGGAGAGCCAATCCCCTCCCAGATGGGATGTGTTACTATGACTTTGGGGGTTAAATACCCAGCAGGTAGTCACATAAGCCCAAATACCATCCCTGAGTGCTGCCAAATAGCACTACAGGCTTAAAGTGAAGGCTGTAACTCAAGATGCTATCTTCCCAGAGTAAATGAGCCTTTTAAAAAGACCACAATGTGTTTATCCAGAGATGGCAACACGGAAGGGATGGGAGAGCTTACCACAGATCATGTCAATGTACTCTGCCAGGCTGCAATCAACCTCTGCCGTGGGCAGGCTCACCTAGGAGGAGCACAGGATGGACCAAAGTCAAAAGGCTGAAGTTTCAGTGTCCCAGCACCACTTTCTCTCTCTCTGAAGGAAAAGAGCTCCTAGCTTAAGGTGTATTATGGGCTGAATTGTGTTCCCCCAAAATTCATATGTTGAAGTCCTAACCCCTAGTACCTCAGAAAATGACTGTATTTGGAGATAACGGTCTTAAAAAAGATAATTAAGTTAAAATGAGGTCATTAGGGTGAACCCTAATTCAGTATGACTAGTGTCCTTATAAGAAGAGGAAATTAGGACACAGACACATACAGAGGGAAGACCATGTGAATATATAGGGAGAAAATGGCCAAGGAGAAAGGCCTCGGAAAAAATCAACTCTGCCAATACCTTGATCTCAGACTTCCAGCCTCTACAACTGTGAGAAAATTTCTGTTATTTAAGCCACCCTGTCTGTGGCACTTTGTTTTGGAACCCATACCAAACAATACAACATGCTTATTTTTTTCTCTGATCAGTAAAATGGAGTTTGTCATACTCATTAATCACCAAAGTAGCAGATGATCTAACAGGACCAAAAGCTTTTATAAGTGAAATATACTGCCATGCTGTCTTACTGCGTATTTCTGTGAAGAAGAAACTGGCCCCAAGTTACGGCCAAGTATTTACAGTTACTTGGTGTTATAATGCCTAATGGTCCTAGGACACCACAGGTACAGAAAAAATGGACATAACATCTCAGGCGACAGGCTCTGGATCTAAACAAGTCATATTTAAGTTTAAAAACCATTGGGTTCTTAAAAAATTTTTGTTTTCTTTTTACAAAAATTAGAAGGTATATAGTTCTGCAATTTCCTTTTTTTTCACTTAAGAACATGTCATTGCTATTTCTCTGTATCAGAGCAAAATAAGGCCAAATAATATTCCATCGTATAAAGATTTCACTGAATGGATGTACTACAATCTATCTATTCAATTCCCTAACCACACATTTTTCCTCAGCTACCTCAGCTGCCTTGCTTTAAAATGCTGTGAGGGGGGGCCGGCCCGGCCCAGTGGCGCAAGCGGTTAAGTGCGCGCGCTCCGCTGCGGTGGCCCGGGGTTCGCTGGTTCGGATCCCGGGCGCTCACCGACGCACTGCTTAGCAGGCCATGCTGTGGCGGCGTCCCATATAAAGTGGAGAAAGATGGGCACAGATGTTAGCCCAGGGCCGTCTTCCTCAACAAAAAAAGAGGAGGATTGGCGGATGTTAGCACAGGGCTGATCTCCTCACAAAAAAAAAATAAATAAATAAAATGCTGTGAGGAAAGATTGTTTTCAAATTCTTTGCTTTTACAACAATTCCTCAATAAACGTACAAAAACCCTCTGTCTTCATGAGGTTTATATTTTAGTAGGGAGAAACAAAAAACAAAATAAGTAAGGTATGCAGTACGTTAGAAAGTAAGATTATGCAGAAAAAGCAGGCAAAGAGGGTAGGGAACATGGGCGGCTGGTGTGGCAATTTTAAACATGACGGCCAGGAAGGACCTGTTAATCATCTTTGCTCAGTTTTCTCTTCTTGATATGTAAGAGCTCTTTGCTTGGGTAGTAATATTGTCATAAATATATATTTAAATAATTTTTCTCAGTCCATCACTCTTTTAACTTTGCTTATGGTAACTATTGGTACTTCAAACTTTTTATTTCTATGACTCTAAACTGTTACATTTTCCCCATTATTACTGTTAAGTTTCTTTTTTTTTTTTAAATAATTTTATTTATTTAATTTTCCCCCCAAAGCCCCAGTAGATAGTTGTACGCCATAGTTGCACATCCTTCTAGTTGTCGTATGTGGGACACGGCCTCAGCATGGCTGCAGAAGCGGTGCGTCGGTGCGCACCCGGGATCTGAACCCGGGCCGCCAGCAGCGGAGCGTGCACTTAACCGCTAAGCCACGGGGCCAGCCCTAAGTTTCTTATTATGCTAAAAAACACCTAACCATCCTAACAGTATTAAATATTTCTCCTACTTTTTAAAAATAGTACTTGTATAGCTTTATTTTTACATTAACTGTTTAATTTATTCGGAATTCATGTATGCACATGGTTGAGATACAGGCCTAATTTAATTTTTTTCAAATGGCTAGTCAATTGTCTCATTTCACAACCCATTCTATCTCCAATCATCTAAAACACTACCTTTCTTTTTTGTTGTTGTTGTTGTTGTTTCTTTTTTGTATCACTACCTTTCTTATACATCAAATTCCCACATATTCATGGGTTTGTTTCTGGATTATTATGTGCTGCTGATCTATTTCTATTCCTATGCCAGTACATTATTGTTTTATTTACTATAGCTTTATAATGTGTTTCTAATGTCTGATAGGGCAAATCCTCCGTTATTTTTTCCCTAAAATTTTCATGATTAGTCTTAAAAATTGATTCTCTCAGATAAACTTCATTACGAAATTTTTAATTTCTAAAAAATGCAGTTAAAATCCTAATCAAAACAGCCTTACACTTACATAGTAAACAACTGGAGAGGACTGACAGTGCTACAAGGTTGAATCGTCCCCTCTAGGAACATGGCTTGACTCCTCATTCATTCAAATCATGTGTCATGCCCTTCATTAAAGTTTTTTTTTTTTTTTTTAACAATTTAGTCACTACTGACCTTAAATAGTTTTTTGTTTTTTTTTTCCTGAGGAAGATTGGCCCTGAGCTAACATCTGTTGCCAATCTTCCTCCTTTTTTTTTCCTTTTTTCTCCCCAAAGCCCCAGTAGATAGTTGTATGTCATAATCGTACATCCTTCTACTTGCTCTATATGGGACGCCACCATAGCATGGCTTGATGAACGGTGAGTAGGTCCCTGCCCAGGATCCAAACTGGTGAACCCCTGGCCGCCGAAGTGGAGCGTGCAAACTTAACCGCTACGCCACTGGGCCGGCCTCTGAAGTTGCATAATTTGTTTTAAAAAATGTCTTACCAATTTCTTATTCAATTTATCCCTGAGCATTTTTTTAAATTTGGGGTAACTATGAATGGAACATTAGCTTCTTAGAAGAGCATAAATACCTCTGTGCAGAAGGTGCAGTCTAAAGCAGTAATACAGATGGTACATATGTTCAGCAAAAGGTATGTGTTAGAATGTTCATAGTAATATTACATAGTAATTTCTAATTACTCCAAACTGGAAACTACCCAAATGGCTATCATAGAATGGATAAACTGTCATATATTCAAACAATGGAATACTACACAGTAATGAGAACAAATGTACAACCACAATGTATGAAAAAATATGGATGAATCTCCATATGGATGAACAATATAGATGAGCAAAAGAAATAAGATACAAAAGAGTATGATTAGATTTAGATAAATTACAAAATAGGCAAACCTAATCTATGCTGTTAGAAATCAGGATAGTGGTTATATTGGGAGGTGGGAGTATGAGGGGGCTTCCAGGATGCTAGCAATGTTCTGTTTTTTGATCTGAGGTGCTGGTTATACAAACATGTTCAGTTGGTGAAAATTAATTGACACTTATGTGTACGTTTCTGATTGTGTATTATACTTCAATTAAAAAGTTAATGAGGGGCCGGCCCTGTGGCTTGGTGGTTAAGTGCGCGCGCTGCAATGCTGGTGGCCCGGGTTCGGATCCCGGGTGTGCATCGAGGCACCACTTCTCCGTCCATCCTGAGGCCGAGTCCCACATACAGCAACTAGAAGGATGTGCAGCTATGACATACAACTATCTACTGGGGCTTTGGGGGGAAAAAATAAAATAAATAAAATCTTTAAAAAAAAAAAAAAAAAAAAAAAAAAGTTAATGAGGGCCGGCCCTGTGGCTTGGTGGTTAAGTGCGCGCGCTGCAATGCTGGTGGCCCGGGTTCGGATCCCGGGTGCGCATCGAGGCACCACTTCTCCGTCCATCCTGAGGCCGAGTCCCACATACAGCAACTAGAAGGATGTGCAGCTATGACATACAACTATCTACTGGGGCTTTGGGGGGAAAAAATTAAATAAATAAAATCTTAAAAAAAAAGTTAATGATAGGCGCCGGCCCGGTGGCGCAAGCGGTTAAGTGCGCACACTCTGCTGCAACAGCGCGGGGTTCGCCGGTTCAGATCCCGGGCGTGCACCGACGCCCTGTTTGGCAGGCCATGCTGTGCCAGGGTCCCATATAAAGTGGAGGAAGATGGGCACGGATGTTAGCCCAGGGCCAGTCTTCCTCAGCAAAAAAAAACAGAGGAAGATTGGCAGATGTTAGCACAGGGCTGATCTCCTCGCAAAAAAAAAAAAAAAAGTTAATGATAATAATAATACAGGAAGAGAGAAAAGCCTGGGCCCTAGAGTGAATGCCACATTTTCTTAGCTCCTACTACCTTCCACTCACCTTGCCCAAAAGCTCTTCAAACTCTGGGGACCATTCCTGCATCAGCGTGTCAATATCGGGCATGGGCCTAAAAGTATAGAGGTGCATATGAAAAAGAAACATGGACTGATGATATCAGCAACTTCCGGAACAGAATATTCTAAGATGAAGGGAGGTTTTCAACCTGGCACATTAGGATTTCAGGAGAACACAGACTGGGCAGACCAAACTTACCCAGAGCCTGAGGTTGGGAGGAGCTGGCTAAGTAATAATACCAGACAAACTACAATCTTTAGGTCTGCAATCTCAGCCAGTTGCTGCCAGGATCCGCAGGACCTCAGGTTGATCAAACGTGTCCCCTGCTTTCGGGCCCTCTTCTCAGAAGCAATGGGCTCACAGGTGGTGAAGGTTACCATGGGTTACTGTGGTGAAGAATGTGGTATTTCATACCTGGTATAGTGCACAGTCGCAGGGGGCTTAGAACGATGTAACTCAGAGATGCTCTCAATCCATGTGTCAATGGCTTTGGGATTCTTTTCTGCATCTTCCAGGCTCTTTACTTTCATATGTTGCTAGAAAAATAAGGGGAAAGCCTGGCTGATAGCAGTGAAGTAGCTCTCTCATTTTTACAGAGTGGCTCATCACATGCTGCTATGTCATACACAAGGCAGGTGATGAAAAGGGAAGCCTGACAGCAGCCAAAGGAAGATTATAGAAAACCCTGATAAAATTCTCTGGAGCCATGGGAAAGCAGCATATCAATAGGATAGGACTGACCACAATTTCACACCTACTGGAACGGCTAGAATAAAAAAGACAGACAATAACAAGTGTTGGTGAGGATGTGGAGAAATTGGAACTCTTATTCATTGCTGGTGGGATTATAAATGGTTCAGGCACTTTGGAAAACAGTTTGGCAGTTCCTCAAAATGTTAAACACTTACCATATGCCCAACAATACCACTCCTACATATATGTCCATGAGAAATAACAATATATGTCCATGTAAAAACTTGTACATGTTCATAGCAGTATAAGTAATAAAAGTGGAAACAACTAGTGAATGGCCAAACAAAATGTGGTATGTCCATAAAATGGAATATTATTCAGCCATAAAAAAGGAATGAAGTAGGTACCAGGGGATAGGAGCAGGGGGGGATGAGGAGTCACTACTAATGGGTACAGGGTTTCTTTTGGAAAGAAAATGTTCTTAAATTAGATAGTGGTGATGGTTCTACAACTCTGTGAATACACTAAAAATCACTGAACTGTACAATTTAAAAGGGCGAATTTTATGGTAGGTAAATTATACCTCAATAAAACTGTTATTTAAAAAATAAGGCTGGGGGCCGGCCCAGTGGCGCAAGTGGTTAAGTGCGCGTGCTCCGCTGCAGCAGCCCAGGGTTCACCGGTTCGGATCCCAGGCGCGCAGTGACACGCTGCTTGGCAAGCCATGCTGTGGCAGTGTCCTATATAAAGTGGAGGAAGATGGCACGGATGTTAGCCCAGGGCCAGTCTTCCTCGGCAAAAAAAGAGGAGGAGTGGCAGATGTTAGCACAGGGCTGATCTTCCTCACACACACACACACAAAAAAAATAAGGCTGGCCCAAAACCACAGCCATCCCTTTTGATAGGCAGTAAGTCAACTGTACAAATAACCAACAAGGCCTCCGCTCTCAGCCCTCTCCAGCTGGTGCCTGTTTCAGGCTAGTGACTTACAGTGATGTTGTGCTGTTTAGAATTCTCTGTTAACCAGAGTGAGAGCACTGTAGGGTCCGATTGCTTTGTAGAAGGCTCGTCCAACACCAACAGGCCAAGGTTGTCAGGCTTTCCATCAGGACGTGGGACCTGGTTAGGAGAAAGGTAAGAAAGCAGAGAGAAAAGTGAGAGGGACATAAAAAGGCCACGCTTGTTGCTTCCAATAAACTGAAGAGAAAGAACTCTCTGGTTCATCATTATTACTAGTATTGAAAAGCATGGCTGCATATCATGCTGTACTAAAATACTATCTAGAAAAAAATACATGATCTATAGGGCCTTAAATATAAAGCTAAAGTCATGCATAATTACGAGGCAAATACGTGACAAATTTTTAACATATAATGAGATAATCAAGTATTACCTAATAGCCATGAGTATAATTTGGAGTAGAGAGCAAAGTTAAGAACTCCAATGAAGTGAAGAATATATACCAAGGTAGGCAGTGCTAGTCAAGGGAATTAGCAGAAGTGTTAGAGTAATGGAGGGGTCAGAAGAAACACCTCAGGAGTCATTTTTAGGATGTTCTGACCATACCTTTAAGAATGCATCAATATCCCCAACAGCTGGGATAAAATCAGGAATGAAAGGTTTCAATTTGTGGTCCAGGTCAATCAACTGAGGTGTGTACCTAGGAGATATTGCCAAGGGGAGGTGGAGACAGTCAGAGAAACTTACTTTACTATTCAGGCTAAAAAAATATATGGAGAATGGCCCTGCTTCAGACTAGAGGTAGGAAAGAGCAAGGTAGGGCTGGGGGTTATGGTTGGAGGTCCTAGTACTCACCTACTGATATACTGGAAGAGTTCCTTAATCTCAGCAGAAACTGGCAAATGCTCATAATCTGCAGGATCATAGGCCCTGGGAAAAGGAAAATATGGTTCAAAATGGCCCGTGAAGAGCAGATGTGGCTGATCCCTGGTTCCGCCTGTGTTACTCTGACTACAGGGCACTTGACTCTGAACCTAGTTTCTGCCATGCCCACATCTGCCTTTCCTGGGTGGTTTGCAAGGCAACTCCAAAATTGATTATAATTAGCTCTCAGTTATCTCTGACAATGAAGAAGAACAGAGCTGCAGAAAATGCAAAACATAATTTTTTAAAATTTTAGAATGTAGCAATCATTTTTCCTTTTTTGAATGAAAGGGATGAAGAGAAAAGATGGAATGAGATTTTAATTTCTGACATGAAAATAGTTTGCCCCAAGAAAAAAAGGAATTTTATAAAGATGGTTTTCATAGTGTTGTTTATAAAAGTAAAAAATTAGAAACAAATAAAATATCCAACAATTGAGGGATGGTAGGTATGTCAAATTGAATATTGCATAGTTATTTTAAAATACTTGTATTGATACATGAAATATATACAGTAAAAAAAATTAGTAGAACACATATTAATTATATTTAAGTAAAATGTAATGAACATTGGCAAAGTATATGAGATTGGAAAATTATTAATAAGGTTCTTGTGGGAAGAGTTGCTTAACAAAAAAGTTATATAGATTAATGACTTAAAGTTTACATTTCCCCAGATTATAACTTATAGAAGCAGGATATGACCATGAAGGAAGTCGGGAAGCATGAAAGTTAGTCTGGGATTAAACATTTGCCTGATTTACTTAGTGTCTACCTGGAGGTGGATAATCCAAAGGTAGCTATTTTTATTTTTATTAAACTACTTTATTTAATAAATGATGCATGCACATGATACAAAATAACAGGAACAAAATGTATACAGTGAAAAGTTATGTCTCCCTTCCACTCCTGTCCCCTTGCCACCAAGTTCCCCTCCCAAAAGGAATCACTATTATTAGTTTCTAGTGTATCCTAGAGTCTATGTAATATTTGTTTTATACACGTGGTAGCACAGCATAAACACTTCTATACATTTTTAAAATTTAACAATATCTCTTGAGATTGTTCTTTATCAGTGCATAGAGTTGCTGCCTCATACTTTTTAATGGTAAGACAGAATTCTACTGATTGGCCACATCATAATTTATTTAACCAGTAATTGTATTTTAAATGGATGGGCCTTTGAATCCACTTTGATTAAAACCTATAGCACGGGTCATGACTAATCTAGCACCAGGGCTGGAACAAGGTGAGAAGCTTTTCAATAAAGCATCATCCATGGTCCGGCCCTGTGGCTTGGTGGTTAAGTGCGCGCGCTGCGATGCTGGTGGCCCGGGTTTGGATCCCGGGTGCGCATCGAGGCACCGCTTCTCCGTTCATCCTGGGGCCGAGTCCCACATACAGCAACTAGAAGGATGTGCAGCTACGACATACAACTATCCACTGGGGCTTTGGGGGGAAAAAATAAAATAAATAAAATCTTTAAAAAAAAAAAAAAAAGCATCATCCAGGAACATTTTGCCTAAACATGGGGCTCCTGAACCACCTATTCTCTACCTGTCCAAAAAAAGGTCTGGGCCTGAAACAGAAATGCTCCTGTGGATGAATGTTTTTCTTGCTAAACAGAAATGCTTTGTTATGTATAGAAATTTATTTTTCTCTTTTCCAGAATGTGAACTCCTTAAAGTCAGGGACCATCTTTCAGATTTACTCAGCAAATTCTACTGAAATCTCTGAGCCCACTAATGTTTCAGATAGTGCAAGTGACATCACAGGACTCAGTGAGGCTGTGGAGCCAGAAAAGAATGAAAACTCATCATTTTGGCCTTCTGAGACATCTGAAAATGCTAAATAGAGGAGACCAAAAGAGATGCTGGAATTTCAGTTCTAACTGATGTCCTCCGGTCTAGTATTTTGAAGGAGGTGTTTTCCTCCTTGCCTTGGGTGTCCTAGGCTAGGGGGCTTTCCTCACCCTTCCAGAGGGGCCCCATGCTCTTCATCATCATCGTCTTCATCAGAATCAGTTTCAGATGAGTCATCATCATCGTCATCGTCGTCGTCGTTTTCACTAAAGCCCCGCTGAGGTGTCAGCTTCGAGGTCGTCTTCTTCTCCTGAGATAGGGCAGGGTAGGCATAGAGAGGTCCACATAAAGAGAAATTTAGTGTACCTATGCCCAGTTCTCTCCCAGTGCTCTAACCAATACCCTCCCACCTGGCACCAAACCATCAGAAAAAGAAGGTAGCACTCCCTAGAAGAGCCTGAGAACCTTCTTCTGCTCCTGCTTGGCTGCAAACTAGATCCCCACTTTCCATAACCATATTCTATTTCTCTACTTGAGGCTTGGGGATAAATTTTATCCAATATATATCTATTTTACCTATTACTCAGGAGATCCCGAGAACTCTGCATAAACTTTATCCAGTCAACTTCAACTCTAAAACTTATGAACTTTTGAAGAGGAAGGCAACTCTAAATAGTTATTTTGGGAGGAAATGGGGGAAGATGAAGTGGGGAAGACAAACTTTAGGGGATCTTAATACTCACAAAGATCACAGGGAGGAAATCTAGATTTAATTTGCAAGACTTCCCAGAGTAAACTGCTTGTAACTATCAACAGAAGAAATGTCATAGTCAACCGTGTGCCTGAATTCCGACCAGCAGTTCCAGAGACTGTGGGTTTTCTATTTCCATTCAGTGATACTTCTCTTCAGTGGGTATCTGACTATCCATACTTCCCTTCCCTTCCCCCTTAAGTTAAATGCAATGAGTACACATTATATGTCAAGATAACAGACTCTTCTGTCTTGGCATTATAACCTACCTTTCTGAGCTTCTGGTTCGCTAGGTACCATCCCACCCTCTCAAGTCCATGAGAAGGGGTCTGGTGACGCTTGGGGTTTGCAGGGGCAGTTGGGACGGGATCCATGTCTTTGCCTCTGTGGCCTGGAGCCTGTGGCATGCCCTCACTTAGGACCTGAAGGATGACCAATTGGCCCCCTTTAAAAGTAGGTTGTGAAAGCTTGGTTTCCATATGCCATATGGCTTATACTGACGTTAATAGATTTCTGGTTCTAGTTTTAAAAATCATTTAACATTTCTTTTACAGTAAAGCAGCTATTGGCACATAAAATTGTCATACAGTACAGGACATCAAAATCTGTTTTTGGTCACATTTTCCTCTAAGCACAACACAGATGTATTATACATAGATAAAAATATATTTTAACTAATCTGTAATAGGTGTGACACATGACACACAGTTGCAAAATTTATTCTGTGACTATGCCTTATTGGTATACAACTGATAAGAATCTCCTATAGTGTTCTTTCTTAATTCAAAGTCTGCCAAAATTATCTTTGGTCACATGGGAAGCAGTTTGGCAAAGGGAGCTCTTTAAGAATATTGACTGTCAATTTAAAGACTACTCAAAAATGGACCCTTTATGCTGATTCTGGGTACACACTAAATTGGAAAGATAAATGAGCCTTGAATATTGACCAAATCATGATGAAGACTAGAAAAATTTAGGGTGAATATACAAAATTAGGGGGTCACTTTAGGAAAATTGTACACTTTTCTTTTGTCTGCTTCTACAAAGTTGTGCTTTGCAAAATTCCTGATCTAAAGGCAGAAGACTTTATATACGACAGACAAATGCCTAAAAAATTACTCTGGGTAAAATGTTAAAGCAGCATACTAGTCACAAAGTGGGGCTACCTTAACATGTTACCTTTTAGGCTTTTTATGATATCAATCTATATCACTACAGCTTTCTGCATTATTTCAAAAATTCTTCTTCACCTGAGCTTTCAAAGTGCCTATTCTTGAAGGACAATTACAGTGTAACCATTGGACCATGTGCTAAGGCTGAACACAACAGTTATTAAGCAGAGAATATGTGCTACTTGAAGGTCTATCTGGCTAGAGCTGTAGACATCTTTCCATCTTTCTTTCAGAAACAGGGGTGATTCTCTAGGTTCACAGAATAACAACAAGTGACATCTGGGTCTTAAGACTTCAAAATTAAAGTCTCTTTTACAAAATATTGGCAGTATCACAAGTGTTGATAATGAACAAATGCCTAGACCAATAATTCCAAACTTGCTTTATCATAAAAATTACTTGGAGTGCTTGCCAAAAATATAAATTCCCAGGCTTTTACCTTCAAGATTCTAATTCAGTAGTTCTGGGTGGGGACTGGGAATCTGTATTTTTAAAAATAAGTTCCCCACTTGATTCTTATGATCAGTGAAATTTGTGAAACGCTGGCCTACATTATATGAAATTCCTCACCAAAAAGTCAGCTGTATTGGTAGGCTTTATTCCCGAGGGAGAGTTCACATCTTAAGGCTCTTTGCTCTTGATTTTCCTCCATGAGCTCAAAGGTACCCAGCCACCGGAGGTGAGCATTCAAGAAATGTTTACTACTGAACTAGTCTCATGTCAAACTCACTACTAAAAACTCAAAGCAGAAATTCCCCAAGACGCAGTGGGTTATACTGTACCTTGTTATTTTCCTCTTCATACTCATCACTGCTATCAGCCATAGTCTTGTCAGGAAGATGGGCAGAACGAGGAAGTCCTTAGAAGACAAGTTTCCCCTTTAGGTTATTGTTAAAATGATTTCTAAAGACAAATATTTTTAGTTTATAATATTTTATGCTCTAACCATTTTATAGAACAGGGTTTATAAGAACATCTAGCTAAAGGGCAGGAGACTGAATTCTAGCCATGGCTCTGTCAATTCAATTCAAGAAATAGTTACTAAGCACTACTGTGCTTAAGGCATTGGGTTAGATATTATACTAATCGGTTATCTGCCATTGCATAAATAATATAAGATCTGCCCTTAGTTTACACACTGGTAAAATGAGGTTAGTAATTAGGAAAGTGAAAAGGGTGCTAGATGTATAGTGAGAAGACCGGGTTTGAAGGACAACTCTATCACTTGGACGAAATAACCTCTTTGAGTTTCAGTATTTCCATCTCTAAATAGGGTCACTCAGGACTGTTCTAAGGATCAAATGAAAAAACCTATGTGGAAGGAACTGACCCAGCTCCTGGCAAATAATAGTCACAAATATAAATCTGAATCAGTGTCCATAAGATGAGAGCAATAAAGATATTCTGAACAATTAAAAGTATAACCAGATGTAAGATATTAACTGTCATGGAAACATGTTCAATGATTTCCAAATCAAATAAATGCCAATTAAATACCATTTTTCAGCCTACTAAATTTCCCAAACTGAAAATAAGTTATAATGTCCACAGCTGGCAAGATTACAAACATGTTCAAGTCAAAAACCTGGGTGTCTGGGCCAGCCCCATGGCTTAGCCGTTAAGTGCGCGTGCTCCGCTGCTGGTGGCCCGGGGTTTGGATCCCGGGCGCGCACTGACACACCGCTTCTCCGGCCATGCTGAGGCCACGTCACACATACAGCAACTAGAAGGACGTGCAGCTACGACATACAACTATCTACTGGGGCTTTGGGGGAAAATAAATAAATAAAATTATAAAACAAAAACCTGGGTGTCTGGGTATATTTACATATACCCAAAAAATTGAAAACAGGGACTCAAACAGATACTGTATGAACCTGTACACCAATGGTTGTATGAACCGTACACCAATGTTCATAGCAGCATATTCACAATAACCGGAAGGTGGAAACAACCCAATTGTCCATCAAAAGATGAATAGATAAACAAAACGTGGTTATACATACATGGAATATTATTCAGTCATAAAAAGGAAGGAAATTTGAACACATGCTACAGCAAGGATGAACTTTGAAAACATCATGCTAAGTGAAATAAGCCAGACATGAAAGGACAAATGTATGATTGTATGATTCCACTTATGCAGTACCTAGAATAGGCAAATTCATAGAGACAAAGTACAATAGAGGTTACCAGGGGTTGGGGGAAGAGGAGAATGGAGAGTTATTGTTTAACGGGTATAGTTTCTGTCCAGGATGATGAAAAAGTTCTAGAAACAGTAGAGATAGTTACACAACATTATGAATGTACTTAATGCCATTGAACTGTACACTTCAAAATGGTAAAAGTGGTAAATTTTATGTTAGGTATATTTACCACAATAAACAAACAACCCTAGATGTCATTCTTGATTCCTAACTCAGGAGTCAAATCCAATCCATCAGCAAGTCTTAGTGATTCTACTACAACAGTATATCTTGTATCTGCCTCTTCTGTCTATTCTCAACCTCCTCATCACATCCAAGCCACTATCAGCCACTGCAACAGTCCTTTCAACTGGTTCCTACTTTCACCTTTGCACCTTTCAATCCATTCCACACAAAACAGCACACGACCTCTAACAGCTCTGCTTGCTATGCCTCCTGCCCGGCCACCTGTGATACCACGCCCCCTACCATATACTGGTCTCTTTCAAGTCCTCAAACTAACCCAAGTTCTTTCTGGCCTCAGGGCCTGCTCCCTCTTCCTGGCCTACTTCTCCTCAATGTCTGGATCCTTCACATCTTTCAGGCTCAAATGTCACCACCTTAGGTCTTCCCTGACTACTCTATCAAAAGTAGATCCCACTCCTCACCATTATTCCTCATAACATCAAACTCTGCCTCCATCAATGCACTTACCACATTTGCAGTGATGTTTGTTTACTCATTTGTCATCTATCTCCCATGATTACAAGCATCAGGATGGCAGGGCAGGGTCAATGTCTCTTTTAATATTGTATACCTAGTGCCAAGCATGAGGCTGACACATAGTAGGCATTCAAAAAATGTTTGTTGAATAAATAATGATGTCAAGTCCTTTTAAAATATCCCACTGAGATTTTGATTGGAAGTGCAGGTTAAAGGCAGGTTATTGCAGCATCTTCAAAACTGAGCAAAACAGTTTTGATAAGTTAAAAAAAAAAAAAACCATGAACCCCTGGCAGATTGTGAACAGAGAAAGTAAATGGTGATAGGGTACAGCGGACAGGTTAGAGGAAGATCCTGTATTCTGGATGGCTGTGTTTTCTCCCCTCTTAATTAGTTAGAAAACAGAAACAATGGCAAGTGAAGTAACTTGACTCTGAAAGCCAACATTTGCTATTATAAAATAGGAACTTCTTGAAGACAATCATGAATCCATCCTGCCCTTTGTTCTGAGAACCATTTCTCTTCTTTCCTCTTCATTCATTCCTCTCTTACCTTTGTGTCTTGGGGTTGGAGTATATATACTTGCAACCTCTTCAGAGTCGTTAATCTCTAGACGCTCATCGTATGTCTGGTTTTCAACAATCTTGGTCTAAGCAAAAGGAGACATGATTACATAGCTCATATCACGGGACGTTAAGCACTCTGTGGGGAGTACCGTTCCAAACCAGCATTGGTTCCTCTTCCTTACTCATGACACTAGTTTTACGCGAAACCTTCACCCCCATTCAAACTTTCCTTAAGGCTTCTTCGCCCCAAGTCAAGCAGTTAAGTCATTCTGCTGCAGCTCTTCATTTAGGAACTGCTGGCAGGCTGGCTGAGGAATGAGGGAAACGACAGCCAACTTCTGCAGCAGCTCCTTAAAGCTGTAAGATACACAAGACCCCGCGCAAGGGCAGAACAGGATTCCTCTGTAGATGGCGGCTCTCTTCTCAGGTTCGATCGGTTTTCCCAAGGCTGTTGGGGTTTCTCAGGGGAGGCTGAAGAGGCTCTAGAAAGAGTTCTCTCTGGGGTCACCCCGTGGCGGGGGTCGGGGGTAAGAGAGGGTAAACTCCAGTCTCTCGGTCCCAGCCAATAATCCCCAAAGCATCATCCCCATCTACACTCCCCGTCTTGCAGGTCGGATCCCACTTAAGTTTCTTGGGGAGTAAAGGAAGCAGTACGGTTGGTAGTGGCGTGAAGGAGGGAGAGAAAGAACAGCTGTTGAGATGGAAAGAGGTAGAGAGGGTTGGGGAGAGGGAAGGGGAGTCCTTTAAAATTCCTCTTGGGAGGGAGAAAGGGAATTCTCTTTCTGCTAGGGTGAGTACGAATTACCTGTAGCCCCTCTGAATCCGTCTCCCCTAGATGGAAAGAACCCCAGCCTAAGGCTGGAGTCTCACTCCAATCTCAGGCTAGGCCACTTGAGGGATTCCACTTGAAGCAACCGGCCTGTTGTCAGTCGCTAGGCAGAAAAAAAAAAATTCGCGAGACTTGCTTTCACTCTCGTGAGACCTTCTCCATTCACTTGCGCATTACGTCTCTTCCAGAGAAGGATCCGAGGAGGATCAAGAGGGACTCGGATAAAGCCTCTCTGCGCGATCAAGTCTCCTGTTTGTCTATGGTTTCAATAAATGCGTCTGTGGCGGCATCTAGCGGTCACGGGTGAAAAAAGCGGGCTGAGGAATTTCGGTTCGTATAGTTAGCCCTCCAACCTGGAAATACCGCGTGCATCCCCCCCGCCCCAAGGACCATTGGGCATGCAATTCCTACTAAATCAGTCTCATCAGAATTTAGGCAAAATCTCCAGGGAATACTTTGTACGTCCTTTTATAGCATTTATATTATATTATAGTCCTTTCCCTCCACGATGTCCTGTTGCATGGGACATCCGTTAACAAATCGTTGTTTATCTATCTGAGACTCAAATTTAACCCAGTGTCCTGTATTTTTATTTGCTAAAGAAGACTGAGCTTCCTTAGGGCACGGCCTGGGTCTAAATTTTTAACCTCTTCATAGTGTCAGTGTGTTGCATAAATTGGGCGCTTTAAAAATGCTGGTAAGGGCGGCCAGTGGCTTAGCGGTTAAGTGCGCACACTCTGCTGCTGGCTCCCCGGTTAGGGTCCCAGGCGCGCAAGGACTGACTGCTTCTCTGGCCTTGCTGAGGCCGCGTCCCACATACAGCAACTAGAAGGATGTTCAGCTATGACGTACAACTATCTACTGGGGCTTTAGGGGAAAAAAATAAATAAACAAATAAAATTATTAAAAAAAATGCTGGTTTTAAAAAATGCTCTTGAGTGGATGAATGAAGGAATGAGTGAATGAAGATGTAAGGAACAAATGTCCCAAAACTATAGACACAGTTAATTTTGGGAGTCAGAGAGAGAGAAACAAAGAAAGGAATATTGGAAATTTGACCCTGAAAACCTGTCAGGGGAAAGCGGGAAAGTGGTTTTAAAAAGAAAACGAGAGACCTCTTCTGAGACACTCTGGTTAAAAATGGAACTGCAAAACATTTAAAAATTTTTTTGTCATCTGTTATTGCTAATAATAATGGATATGTATTGTTAGTGCCATGGAATTGATTCAGGCTCCTAGCAACCCTGTGTACAGCAGAGCGGAACTCTGCCATGTCTTTTTGCGCCATCCTCTCACCTTCCAGAGCTATATCAGACAATGCTCAGGGCTGCTATTCATAGGGGGGTGAGTGTGTGTGTGTGTGTGTGTGTGTGTGTGAGGAAGATTAGCCCTTAGCTAACATCTGTTGCCAATCCTCCTATTTTTGCTGAGGAAGATTGGCCCTGGGCTGACATCTGTGCCCATTTTCCTCTACTTTATATGTGGAATGCCTGCCACAGCGTGGCTTAATAAGCGGTGCAGTCTGTGCCGGGGATCCGAACCTGCAAACCCTGGGCCGCCGAAGCAGAGCGCATGAACTTAACGACTATGCCACTGGGCCAGTCGCTATTCATAGGATTTTCATTGCCAATTTTTTCAGAAGTGGGTAGCTAGGTCCTTCTTCTTAGTCTGTCTGTCTGGAAACTCTGCTGAAATCTGTCCACCATGGGTGACCCCACTGGTATTTGAAATACCGGTGGCATAGCTTTCAGCATCACAGCAACATTCAGCCACTATAGTATGACAACAGACAGACAGATGGTGTGGTTCCCAGTCAGGGAACATGGGCTGTGGCAGTGAGAGTGCCAAATCTTAACCACCACACCCTGTAGGAGCACTTAGATTATACAATTTTATTTATTAATATATTGTTTATCTTCACAACCTTATGAGATAGATGTTACTGCCAATTTACAGATTAGGTAACTGAGGCTGAGGAGAGTTAAAGCAACTTGCCTAAAGTCACTCAGCTAGTAAGTGCTGAAAATGGGAGTCAAACACAAGGCAGTCTAACTCCCAAGTCTCTGCTTTTAACCACTATGACTACTGCCTCTAAGGTGCTCCTCATGAAGCATGCTTGCAGGGTGCATTTCTTCCACAGTTTAATTCAGCTGCTATCATATTTCCAAAGAATCAGCATCAACTGGTCTTTCCTGAGCCTCGGTAGTCCATATTGAAGGCCCCTGGAAGCTGCCTCAATAAAGCAATAATTCCAGGCAGGATTTTTACTTTTTTTAAATTAAGAATTTGTTCATCTTTTTAAAAATACATGTGCTTCTTATAACAAAAATAAACAATACAGTTTGACATATATCCTTCCAGACATGCAAAGTTTAAAAATACATGAGCTTTGTAAAGATTCTACTAGAAAGTCATTGGAGATGGAATTGAAATGAGTAACAGTGAGAATTCTATAATGCCATGCTTAAGGGTATAGGTTCTGAAGTTGAGCAGCCTTTGTTCGAATCCTGGCTTTGCTACTTTCTAGCTCTGAGACCTGTGGTAGAATAGCTTTCTTCTCTGTACCTTGGTTTCTCCACCTGTAAAATAGAGATATTAATGGTACCAATCTCAGAGAATTCTTGTGAGGATTAAATGAGATGATCTGTGTGAAGAATTTAGAGTAATGCCTGCTACCTTGTAAGTGTTCAATAAACATTAAGGAATACACAGGAGATATAGACAGGCAGTGTGTCATAATGAGAAAAGCTGGGTTTGAACCCTGGCTCTACTACTTACTGGCTGTGTGAGTTTGGGCAAGTGCTTAACTTCTTTGATCCTGTGCCCTTATCTGGACTGTTGTAAAGGAATAGGGATAACATACCTGACATACCTGACATAAAATAAACACTCAATAAAAGATGGCTGCTTATCCATTATTGCAGCAATGGATGTGCTGCAGAGTCGAGCCAGTGATATAGGGAAGAACTGCTGAATCACATATTCTCTAAGTCTGACATTTGGCGTGGGAGAACTACCAACAGAATCAGAAGACTGGATTGGAGTCTTGTTTCCGTTATATACTGGCCTACAACCTTGGGTAAATTTCTTAAACTTGTCATCATTTTCTTCATCTACAAAATGGACATAAGCACAGTAACTTCCCTGCTTCCCACACACATTTTTTAAAGATATAATTTACAAACTATAAAAATTCATCCTTTTAGGGGCCGGCCCAGTGGCCAAGTGGTTGGGTGTGCGCGCTCTGCTGCAGTGGCTCATGGTTCACCGGCTCGGATCCCGGGCGCACACCGAGTACCGCTTGTCAGGCCATGCTGTGGTGGCGTCCCATATAAAAGTGGAGGAAGATGGGCACGGATGTTAGCCCAGAGCCAGTCTTCCTCAGCAAAAAGAGGAGGATTGGCAGATGTTAGCTCAGGGCGGATCTTCCTCACACACACACAAAAAATCATCCTTTTAAAGTGTACAATTCAGTGGTTTTTAGTATATTCACAAAATTGTGCAACCACCACCCCTATCTAATTCTAGAACATTTTCATCACTCCAAAAAATAAACCTCACACGCCATTCCTCTTCTCCTCCAGCCCCTTGCAGCCCTACTTTCTGTCCCTATGTATTTGCCTATTATAGACATTTCACATAAATGGAATCATATAAGATGTGGTCTTTTGTGACTGGCTTCTTTCACTTAACATAACATTTTCAAGGTTCATCCATGTTGTATAATGTATCAGCACTTTATTCCTTTTTATGATCGAGTAATAGTCCATTGTATAAATATACCACATTTTTTAATCCATTCATCTATTGATGGACATTTTGGATTGTTTCTACTTTTTGGCTATTATGAATAAAGTTTTATGAACATTAGCGTAGGAGTTTTTGTGAGGGCTTATGTTTTTAATTCTCTTGGTATATATCAAGGACTGGAATTGCTGGATCATATAGTAACTATATGTTTAACTTGTTTTTTTTTGCTGGGAAAGGGTCACCCTAAGCTAACATCTTTCGCCAATCTTCCTCTCTTTTTTTTTTTCTCCCCAAAGACCCAAGTACATAGTTGTGCATTCTAGTTGTAAGTCTTTCTAGTTCTTCTACCTTAGCGGCTGTCACAGCATGGCAACCGACAGACAACTGGTGTGATTCTGCATCCAGGAACCCAACCCTATGCAGAAGCAGAGTGTACAGAACTTTAACCACTAGGCAATCAGGGCTGTCTCTGTTTAACTTTTTGAGGCACTGCTAAACTGTTTCTGAAAGTGGTTGCACTATTTTACATTCACACCAGCGTTGTATGAGGATTCAAATTTCTCCACATTCTCATTGACATTTATTATTATTATAGCCATCCTAGTGGGTGTGAGGTAGTATCTCATCGTGGTTTTGACTTGCATTTCCCTAAGGACTAAGGATGTTGAGCATCTTTTTATGTGCTTATTGGTCATTTGTCTATCTTCTTTGGAGAAATGTCTGTTTTGTCCACTTGTAAATTGGACTATTTGTCTTTTCATTGTTGAGTAGTAAGAGTTCCTTATATATTCTGGATACTAGTCCCTTATGCACACAGGTTATTTTGTATGTTAAATGATATAGTGGCTGTGAGATCTTTATAAACTGTAAGAGGTACCACAAACTAAATGAAAGCTCTGACGAACGGTGAAAAGACAGAAGTATGAAGTTCCACGGCTTGGGGGGCGAGGCCCCTTGCATCCTTGGCGAACCAGCCGGTACCCACAATTTCCCCACCCCACGGCGCCCCGCCCTCCGCCCTTTGACCCGCGCCGTTTCCGGTTGGAGACGTGGCTCCAGGCCGCCATCTTGGCAAGAGGCGAAGCGGCAGCGGCCCCTGTCAGGGGGGCAGCAGGTCTGGAGCGGCCGCTATTCCCCTTCCCCTGACACTAGCGCTATCCCCAGTGGAGCCGGAGCGCAGGTGCGCACCACCACCGCCCTCACCATGGTAAGTTCCGAGCCGGGTCCAACTCCCGGGGTCTGGCCTTGCTCGCTCGCTCTCCCTGCCAGACGGCCTGGTGCCGGGGCCACAGGAGCCCCGCCCCGAGGGCCTGGAGCCGGGCGCTTCCCTCAGGGCTGGGGGAGCGGCGTGGCCTTGCCCACCCTGTGCCGGGCCTCCCGGGAGATGCGATGGACCCGGCTCCAGTCCCTGTGTCGTCGCGCGCACACCCTCCTCCCGCCCCCGCCCAAACAGCTGGGACCCTCCGGGCCCTGGAACGGGTTTGGGGTTTTTGCGCTGCGAGAACCTCGTAGTGGTGTCGCTTGGACCCCATGCTGCGGCCCTCGGCGCTAATGTCCCGCCCGTTCCATGGGCGCCTGAGCTTAGCAGGCTGGGCCTCTCTCGGGAATTAGCTTCCTTCTGTAATCAGCTCTCCTCCCATCCCCGGTGTTCGGTAGGACATTGATACTCGAACTCCAAATCCATTGGTGTTCAGGACTTTTTCTTTTGTTTGTGAAAGGGGGAAATAGATGAAAGGAGGCATAAAACAGGAAGGAGTACCTTCTAACACTAATCTGTAGGACCCAACTGTCCCTGAAACCTTGCACTGCTTCTCCAGAATTTAGGTGTGTCCTTTTGTCAGTGGATTAAGTATACCCTGTGTATAGAGCACTGGGCAAATGTGAGCGAGTTAGAGAGAACACAGGCTGTCCTCAAGGAACTTACTGTTCCGGTAAAGTAAAATGTGTATGTGGCGTATCGTGATCAGATGTCTCACAGGAGCGGTAGAAACGGGTTATACTCTGGGACCTCTTACTTGGCTTCAAATGCGTTATCTTTGTGTTCTCATCTCTTGTAGGGAAAAATTAACGTGGGTGAGGATGGGACAAAACAGTGCTGACTCCACTAAATCTTATTTTATCACTACAATTAGTGGATATTTATGAAGTAGGAGAAAATCTTTGGCTCCAAACGAGCTAGTAATTTATTTTTTAGTGAACTTTATGCCCTTCAGTGTTTTGAAGGATGTTCTTTTCTTTTTTTATTCTCTTTTTGTCAATAGATTAATAATTTGATTTAAAGCATTTTCCTACGCACTTGAGAGATGACAATATAATTTGGTGCCAGTAATGTTAAGTTCTATTGACAACGTTTTTTAGATGAGAACTTAGATGGTGGGGGAGATTCATGCTTGGGCTTAAAACCACTGAAAGGTTTTTTTCAGCTTCAGGAATATAAATTTTGTCAAGCAGGATTACCTCATAAAACTTTTACGTTGGACATAAAATTCCCAAAAACTCCATTTTTCATTTCCACTAGGAGGCTTAGTATTTGGATAGTGATTTTTAAACTCCTTTTTGGATGTTTTTTACATCTTGGGTGTATTTGTAGTGCATTTTAGAGCATGTTATAATTTTAATAGCGAAATTAAAGCCTTATATTATATAAACCAAATATAGATAATCTTTACAAAAACTTTGTATGTTGAAAAGTTCTTGGAACTTAGTATTTTTAATTCATCGATAACTGCGGAATGGTAAAGCCCTAGGTGTTGACTGATAAACATAAAATATAAATTTTGTGTGTTACTCGGACACGTGCATATACATACAGTTGTGTCATATTTAGATATGCATATCTTTTTGAATTATTTAGGACTTGGCATGATCCAGATATCACAGATTTGTGTACTCTAGAGAACAGCTTATCTCAGTACATTCTGCTCTGTTGAATCTTAAGACGTTATTAAGTGTTATTGCTGTGTAATGTTTTTGGGCCCTATTCCTTTAGGAAGAGATCCCTGGACAGTAGAAACGTCCAAATAGGGTGACATTTGGTAAGATTTCTTGCATCTAAAAGTTGTATCAAAACTCCTGAAAGTTGATTTTTCCTTCACATTTTAGTATAAAATTTTCAAACATCTAGAAAAGTTGAAAGAATTTTACAGTGAACACCAATATAACCACCAGCTAGATTCTGTAATTAACATTTCACTATACTTGTTTTTCTCACACATCTAATCATCCATCCATTCTTCTATCCATCCTTTTTTTTAATGCATTTCAGAGTAAGTTTCAGCTATCAGTACATAAATATTGATTTTTGAAAAATTTCCTTTACCTTTAGTTACTGAAATTTGTGCAAAATGTCCTACCTTGTGAAGTCCTAGTAGAGAAATAAATGAACAAATGCAAAAAGAAATGGCTTATGATGACTTTGTTATAAAATGAAGTACAAAAAAAGGCATCTTTTTTCTAGTTTTCTGCAAATTAATGAGAACATATTCTTATTTTCTTAATTTGTCAGATATCGTTAGAATCAGTTCTTTTTCTTAGTAAACTTACATTCGAATAAACTTGATATTTAGTCTCATGGTAGCACCAATCTGTAAAATCTTTGCTTATCTACAGAGTGCTGTTCTTATTTACTACTATAGGCAATGAGTAAACTTACTGTAGTGGTCAGATTAAATATAAATGATCCCAGTAAGTTCAGTTTCCAAAAGTCATTAGTTATTAGAAAGCTAGATTTGGGTTTGTATGGCAGATCTACACATGACAGGGGAGAAACTGAAATTCTACACAGTCATAACAGTTCCCAATTAGGGGATTATTATTGCTTGTTTTTTCCCTTTTTCATGTACAATACAGCAGCTGCACAGCTATTGTATTTTTTATTTATCTTTTTGATTGTTGTTTGAAAGGACAGCAAAGAATGAAAATGATTTTTTTGAGTTTTCCTTGATGGCCGTCTATTTATTCTCTGAATAGGAAGTACACTGCAGAAAGTGAGAACTATGTCCATTTATTTTTATTCACTACAAGCTTGTGTTTTAGAACAGAAACTTGTGATAAGCTTAAAACTCTCACTGAGTAACTTTTCAAGTTTTAGGTTTTGTCTGTGGTCTAGATTTTATTGTAATCTTCCCTCTGATTTTATCTGTAATTAGTTCATGCAAACAGGAAAGATAAAATGGTCTCCTATGACAGTTGTAGAAACTAGCGTTAATATGATCATGAATTTTATATATTTATATAATCATTACAGTGAGTTACAAAGGAGAAAGTGACTGGTTAATTTGGGAAGTAAAGAATTCTGAAGCATTAGGGGTTCAAGAAAGTCGTTGACTTTTTTCTTTAGGGAATTGTGCGTGTTTATTCTGAATTACTACCCATTATTCTTGGACCTCTATCACTAGTGGGCATGAAGGGATGATGTGGCAGCTATGTCACACATGTGTATAGCCATATGTTGCTTAACGATGGGGATATGTTCTGAGAAGTGTGTCATTACACGATTTCGTCCTTGTGCAAACATCATAAAGTGTACTTACACAAACCTAGATGGTATTGCCTACTACATACATAGGCTATATGGTACTAATCTTATGGGACCACCGTTGTACATGCAGTCTGTCATTGACTGAAACATCCTTATGAGGGACATGACTGTGCTGTACACACACATGATTTGTTTTGGTTAGGCAGTTTGCCTTCTAGCAGCTTAATATTAACGTAAAATGTGGTTCCAAAGCAGTTACCACTGGAGCAGTGAGTGTGAAATGGAGGTATTGTACATTTTCTTTTGCTGTAAAGTCTTCAGGTGCTTAGAGTTACAGAATCTTAAAGATGTGAAGGCACTGTAGATTTCATATAAACTAACCTGTATTTTAGGGATAATTCTTTTTTTTTTTTTTTTTTTGTGAGGAGATCAGCCCTGTGTGCTAACATCTGCCAATCCTCCTCCTTTTTTGCTGAGGAAGACTGGCCCTGGGCTAACATCCGTGCCCATCTTCCTCTACTTTATATGGGATGCCGCCACAGCATGGCTTGTCAAGCAGTGCGTGGGTGCATGCCTGGGATCAGAACCGGCGAACCCTGGGCCACTGCAGTGGAGCGTGCACATTCAACCGCTTGCACCACTGGGCTGGCCCCCTGTTATAGGGATATTTCAAGAAGCAACTAAGTGACTTATCCAAGGTCATATAATTAGTGGCAGAGGCAGAACAGAAACCTAATTCTCCAGGTTTCTTAAGCAACTTTCTGATCCATGTAGTTAAATCTGGGTAGGAGAGAGTTGTTACTTAATCCAAAAACAAATAATAATATACTCAAGCCATTGTAAGTATTATTAAGAGAAGAGTTATTTGGGGGCTGGCCCGGTGGCGCAAGCGGTTAAGTGCGCGCGCTCCGCTGCGGAAGCCTGGGGTTTGCCAGTTCGGATCCCGGGCGCGCACAGCTGCACCGCTTGTCAAGCTGTGCTGTGGCGGCGTCCCATATAAAGTGGAGGAAGATGGGCGTGGATGTTAGCCCAGGGCCAGTCTTCCTCAGCAAAGAAAGAGGAGGATTGGCAGATGTTAGCTCAGGGTTGGTCTTCCTCACACACACACCCACAAAAAAAGAGAAGAGTTGTTTGAAAAAACTCAACTTAATGGGGAATTTTATTTTATTTTTTCAAACAGTCCTGAAGAGATGATCTAACTTCTGGGCCCTTGGTTTTTACATCTATAAAACAATCCAGGGCTCTTGAAAGTTCCTTTTAGGTCTAAATGTTCTTTTCCAAAAATGTAAAAAATAAATGAGTAAAACAACTTTATAGAGAGTCATACTTACTCATTCTTTCCCAAAGAAAATCAGATCAAATTACAGTAGGAAAAATTAACTTACCTTTTAGTGTGTACTATATTTTAATAATTGTTAAATATCGATAAACATTGATGGGAAGAGAAGCTTTAGTATTTCAAGGCATTTAAGAAGATGAATGTTAATTTAGGATAGCTTAAATTTATCTTGTTTAGAGGTGACCGTACCTTCCAGCCATGTTAATAACTGTTATTAACATGAATAATATAGTGAAGAGAAACCTGTGTCAGCTTCGTGGACCCTGTGATTATGGTGTCTTGGGTGTTTCGAGGTTTAGAGCCATACTTAGCGTGGGGCACTTTGGTCCTACTTCAGGAGTGTTATTTTGCTTGTATCTGGATAATGGAATGACTCAAAGAGAGTCCCAGAGTTTTCCTGTTTGGGACCTACTATTTTACCCTACTGTTTCTTTGTCTTTACGTACTCAAATCCCCTGATTCCCCTCAAAGCATAATTTAAGTGCTATTTCTTCCATCAAGTCATCCCTGATCTTACCAACTAGAAGGAACTTCTTCCTCTGAATTCCATGGCACGTTAAATACATTCTGCCTAGTATTACAGTTGTTTATGTTTGTGTCTTATTTTTTTTTTTTGAGGTATACTTGACATATAACATTGTATTAGTTTCAAGTGTACAACATAATGATTCAATATTTGTATGCATTGCAAAATGATCTCCACGACAAGTAAAATTAACATCTGTCACCATACATAGTTACAAGAAAATTCTTTTTTTTTTTTGTGAGCAAGATCAGCCCTGAGCTAACATCCTTGTTAATCCTCCTCCTTTTGCTGAGGAAGACCGGCTCTGAGCTAACATCTATTGCCATTCCTCCTTCTTTTTTTCCCCCAAAGCCCCAGGAGATAGTTGTATGTCATAGTTGCACATCCTTCTAGTTGCTGTATGTGGGATGTGGCCTCAGCATGGCCGGAGAAGCGGTGCGTCGGTGCGCGCCCGGGATCTGAACCCCGGCCACCAGTAGCGGAGCGCGCGCACTTAATTGCTAAGCCACGGGGCCGGCCCCAAGAAAATTTTTTTAAGGTTCTACTAGGCTTCTTGAGGGAAGAGTACCAACCTGTTTCCTCTTCGTATTCCCAGAGAGCATCAAGTGTGTAAAAGTAGGTGTTCAATAAATAATTATTTAGTTAATTCTTAAAATAGTATTGTTAAAATGGAGATTGCCAATACCTATAACTAGCCTTTGATCGTGTCCAATCAAGAAAACAAAGTGGATGAATTGCCCCTCCCCATGGCATACACCTTTCTGGTTATAGTTTGCCTTTTGTTCTTTTTTTCCCTTTCACGTTGCCTTTGATGTTAATTTTTACCTAAATTCTATCTGTATGATATGGAGGTGTTTTTAATTCCAGCTGCCTAAGAACTACCCTGAAACCTACAAACGGTGTTTGTAACAGGCTTATTATTATTAGATATATTAGATATGGGCTTTGTATTAAATCAGCATATTTATAGAGGTCTGAAAGTTTGGTCTGAGTAGTCCTTTCTCTAGGTAGACATTTGATTCTATTTGTTTAAATTGTGCTATACTTAGTATCTTAACTTGGACTTATTTTATTTCTTCAAAACATCATAAAATTCTAAGGTAGGGAACCATAGTTTCCTAGGACTGAGGTTCTCAGCCTTTTTTTTGGTGGGAAGGGGCTCTACAAAGATTACATTTACAATATGCTCCCGTTTATTGGTAATATTTCTCACTACATAAAGTGATTCTCTATGGGCCATTTGAGAATTACTGCTCTAGAGGATCTATGAATTCCCTGAAATTATATGTAAAATTTTGTAGGGAGAGAGTCTATGTCTATTATTTGAATATCAAAATATTGACAAACCCATAAAGGTAAAAATCCATTGCCTGAAGATGACACAATTTTTTAAATGAGACTCATTTCTTGGCAAGTTTATTAATAATAATGGTGCTGTTTTACGTTGTGAATATATGTGGTGTAAGTTGTATAGGTGATTTCACTATACTCATTTGGCCCTCATAATAGCTTGTGAGGTAGTCAGATGATGCTCCTTTTTATAGGAGAAGAAACTGAGGCTAAGAGAGGTTAACTACTTAAGGTCAGATAGATAGTAAATCGAACAAAAAAACTAGAACCCAGATCTTCTCACTCCCAGTCATTTAGTTTTTCTGGTATATCAACTTGGTTTTTTGCAAATTTAGAACACTATTTCTAATTCACTTAGTGTTTGGGAAGAGGAGGAGCCAGTGTGAGGTGATCCCAAATATAAGGAAATTCCCCATTTTCCTGATGAGACTGTTAAGAAGAAAAGTTTTTTGCCAATTGAAGTATATAAACTTTAGGAGTGTAGCACAAATAGTCAAATGTGTTCGTAAAATATTTAATAGTTTACTTATACATATGTTTTATTTATTTATTTTTTTGTGAGGAGGATCAGCCCTGAGCCAACATCCATGCCAATCCTTCTCTTTTTGCTGAGGAAGACTGGCCCTGGGCTAACATCCGTGCCGATCTTCCTCTACTTTATGTGGGACGCCGCCACAGCATGGCCTGACAAGCGTTGTGTCGGTGCGTGCCCGGGATCCGAACCCTGGGCCGCCAGCAGCGGAGCGCGCGCACTTAACCGCTACACCACAGGGCCGGCCCCCTACATGTGTTTTAAATTATATAAATAAGATTTTTAATTGAGAAATAATTGCTTTTTTCCATTCTTATATTCATGAGACAGTTTATCCAAATTCTTCACAAGCATCATCAGCACCACTAGATCCACTTTTTTTTTTTTAATAATTTTTATTTATTTATTTTTTTTCCCCCAAAGCCCCAGTAGATAGTTGTATGTCATAACTGCACATCCTTCTAGTTGCTACATGTGGGACGCGGCCTCAGCATGGCCGGAGAAGTGGTGCGTTGATGCACGCCCGGGATCCAAACCCGGGCTGCCAGCAGCGGAGTGCGCACACTTAACTGCTAAGCCACAGGGCTGGCCCTAGATCCACTTTTTGAATTACCAGTTTTCTAGAACTTTTATATAAGTTTTTTGCTATTTAGCACTTTTTGAATCCATGTGGTACTTTTGGAAATTTTACCTCAAGTCATAAAAACCCATTTGTATAACATTAGGACAGTTGATTTTAAAAGATATATTTATAACTGACATCCGACACGTGAAACTAAGTTCTGATCCTCAGGATAATTAATAAAGCAGATGACCTTTTATTAATACATGCAAAACTAGCATGGTTTGAGGTTGAGGATAGTGTCTACCCCAAACAACTCATTTAGATGTTCAACATAAAGTTATTGAGAGAGCACCTTTAGTATGAGAGACTGTAGAAGGATTTGAATTTACACAACTCTCTTTTAAGGTAAGTATTCCTTATTTTCAAAATATTTTTAATTGATATCATATCACATTTAGAAATTACAAATAATTCCTTAATATCAACTACTTCATTAACTGTTCAAAATTTCCCAGTTGTCTTATAATTTTTCTTTTTTTTTTTTTACAGTTTGAATTAGGATTCAAATAAGATTTATACATTGTGATTGGTTGACATGTCTCTTAAGTCTCTTGTTAATCTATGAGTTTGACCTCCATTCCTTTTTTTTTAATTGAGATATAATTCACATATCATAAAATTTAGCCTTTTAACGTATACAATTCAGTGATTTTTTTAGTATATTCACAAAGTTGTGCAACCATAACCACTAAGCTTAGGACATTTTCATAACCCCAGAAGGAAACCTGTACTCATTAGCAGTCACTCCTCCTTTCCCCTCTCCCAGTCCCTGGCAACAACTATTCTACTTTCTGTCTCTGTGGATTTGCCTACTCTAGATAATTCACGTAAATGGAATTATGTAAGATGTGGCCTTTTTCATCTGGTTTCTTTCACTTAGCATAATATTTTCAAAGTTCATCCATGTGTAGCATGTTCTTCATTCCTTTTATGGCTGAATTCCATATATACAAAGTGGATATACCACTTTGTTTATCTGTTCATGAGTTGATGGACATGTGGGTTTTCACTTTTTAGCTATTATGAATAATTACTGCTATGAATATTCATTTTTTAAAAATAATTTTTATTTATTTATTTTTTCCCCCAAAGCCCCAGTAGATAGTTGTATGTCATAGTTGCACATCCTTCTAGTTGCTGTATGTGGGACGCGGTCTCAGCATGGCCGGAGAAGCGGTGCCTCGGTGCGCGCCCAGGATCCGAACCCAGGCCGCCAGCAGCGGAGCGCTAAGCCACCGGGCCGGCCCTGAATATTCATTTTTAAGTTTTTATGTGGCACAGCTCTTTTCGGAGGGATAATTTTGGGGCAAAAATCTTACCTCATTTGGACATATGTGGCGTATAAAACCTTAGGGAACCAGTACAGAGACTTACCTCCTTGTCATTGGTAAGCTGAAGCAGCAGCTACATTTTTATTTCTTCTTTTTTTGCCAGAAATATTTGTATGGTTGAAACAGGAACCTCCTATGATAAAAATGAATGTGAAATCAAATTTCTTGAGTACATTTGGTTTTAGTCTTCTAAACAAATACTCTTGCCTGGTGATAATTTTAGGTCAGTTTCTTCTTAGGGATTAAGGTATTATCATTATTTGTGTACCAAAAATTATAGGATACCTTGCCCTTATTTGAAAAAATCTTTTCTTTATCTCACACTATTAGCGTTAAAGACATGGAATCACCACTTTGTACACTTTAAATATCTTACAATTTTATTTAAAAACATAAAATGCTGTAGCCAATAATAAAAAAAAATAAAGTTAAAGACATGGAGTGGAGGATTTCTTTTGAGAAATATGGGTCATAACCATTTTGCATTTTTATTCTTTTTCTGGTATCCTTTACTACCCTCAGTATATCTTCTTGCCTCATACCTGGGTAATAGTACAAACCTCCCTAGTAGTCCATGATAGTGAAAGATACATTTCTAAGTACAAAACTATTTATTTTTAAAAATTATAAATATTTGGGAAAAAGTGATTTTTTAGACTTTTAAGCTAACTTATTTGCCACTCTTAATCAACTGGTAATTTTTATGCTCTGTACCTCTCTGTATGTCTAAAATATTTTCTAATCTTTTTAAAAGGAACTAATTTACAAAACAAGATTCTTCCTAAGAGTATTTATTTATCATATAGAACTACTTTGTTTTTAAACTTTTTAATTCTATGCAACATAGAAGTAACTTTAGGCTGGGATTATTAAGATAAGTTTCAGTGTAGAGTTGATAGAATCAGAAACATAAACAAAATTGTATTACTTCCTTAAATGTGCTTCTTTCTAAACTTGCAGTTGTTATTTAGGAAATAGCCATTGATAGCTTGAGATTTCACGTGAGAAAATCTGTCCCACGTTCACTGGAAGTAAATCAGTCAGTAAAAATCTGTTTGGTAAAAGGAAATTATTTGTGCAAGATACAGTTCAAACACTTTTCCAATATAAATTGTTTATACTTAGCTGCTTGGAAATAAGCATGATTGTAATGATCTCCCAAATAACCTAATGACGTATCTTGATGGCTGAGGACATTGTGTTCTCCTATAATTATTATAAAACTGTATTGATGTATGGAAACCATAAGAATATTTATTTGAATTGGCTAACTTGCTTTTTCTTCAAGTTGCTCCCCTGGAGAGGACAGGTTTCTGTAAAGCTGAGAAGCCTGACCAGTAGGATATTGATTTCAGAGGTTGTATCCTAACATTGAGGCTTCCAAAATATGTAAATAGTCTTTTTGTTACTTGTACTTGTGAACGCTTGGGTTCCTGCACCGAGAGACTAACATCGTACTTAGCTTTCTTACTCTCCTGCCAGTGGTATTTGAGATCTCCTCTTCTTTCTTTGGTGCTTTATTTGTTTAATGAAATGTCAGACTCTGAAAAAAGGTTGTTGGTCTTGATCGTTGCTCAGTGTCAAAACTTGTGTGAAACGTTGCCATTTAGTTTTTCATTTTACAGATAGTTTGCATGTCTGGAGGTAAGATAGTATATGGGATGGGAAGGTTAATCAAAGAGCAGAAGATAAATTTAGAGTCACTAGATTGGTTCCATGTTCTAGGCAAAAATGAAAGGAAAGGTCAGGGGCTTCTTATAAACCTTAATCTGCCTGATCAGACCTCTGTTTTGGCTTGGAAATTTCTGTTCTTAGAAAAAGTTTAAACTCTTCTTTATAGATCTGCCAAAGCAGAAGGCGATCCAGTTTTGAGTCACAGGGACATTAATAATATATGTGTAGACTTGGAAAAAATTATTTCTTTACTAAGTTTTTCTTTAAGTATATTATTTTTTTTTTTTTAAAGCATCTAAGACTTTTTTTTTTTTTTTAAGATTTTATTTATTTATTTTTCCCCCAAAGCCCCAGTACATAGTTGTCTGTCATAGCTGCACATCCTTCTAGTTGCTGTATGTGGGATGCGGCCTCAGCATGGCTGGAGGAGTGGTGCCTCGGTGCGCACCCGGGATCCGAACCCGGGCCGCCGGCAGCGGAGAGCACGCACTTAACCGCTAAGCCACGGGGCCGGCCCTAAGTATATTATTAAAAAATAGGAATAATAGCTTCATTTTCCTCTACTTTAGTTTTCTTATGAACTACTTATGAACATACTATAATTAAAATAGCAATGAAGTAGAGTTTGAAAGTCAACATTCTAGTAGTAGTCATGTCACTAAATAACTGAGTGTGCCATTCTGTGGAAGATCTGAGGATGCTGAGAAAACAGATGTGAAGAAAGAATTAATTAGTACTTATTTATACATGTGTTCCTGGCAGGTGCTGTTGGCAGCAGCAGTCTGCACAAAAGCAGGAAAGGCTATTGTTTCTCGACAGTTCGTGGAGATGACCCGAACTCGGATTGAGGGCTTGTTAGCAGCTTTTCCAAAGCTTATGAACACTGGAAAACAACATACCTTTGTTGAAACAGAGAGTGTAAGATATGTCTACCAACCTATGGAGAAACTGTACATGGTATTGATCACTACCAAAAACAGCAACATCTTAGAAGATCTGGAGACCCTAAGGCTCTTCTCAAGAGTGGTAAGAATCCTTCTATAATAGCAGGTTACAGTTTTTTGTTTTAAGTTTTCTGTGTGAAACTGTTTTTTCCCCCAAATCAGCTGATGCTTATCAGTTTGCATCCTTCATGCCCCTCACTCCCACCCCAGCAGCTTATTGCTGTAGCTCCTTATTCATTCAGCAAACATTTACTGGCTGTTCTCCTAGGCTGTAAGTATCACAAAAGAGGGTATGAGAACTGCCCTTCCCTTTCCTAGTTCTTAAGCAGTTACTCTAATCTGCTTTGTGTTTCTGACACTAGTTTGGCCATATTTTTAGATGTTTTTTAGATAAGACTTATTGATACAGCCACAAGCACACAAAGACTTTATGCCAAAGTCTTGCTTAAAATAAAGAGTAGAGGAGCTAAGAAAGGGGTTCAGGTTCATTGAAATTTGTGTACTTTAAAGGATAAGACTTGGAAAATGTAACTGCTGATAAATTCTAAATCTTTCTTTTCCTTTGCTGTCCACGATTAGATCCCTGAATATTGCCGGGCCTTAGAAGAGAATGAAATATCTGAGCACTGTTTTGATTTGATTTTTGCTTTTGATGAAATTGTTGCTCTGGGATACCGGGAGAATGTTAATCTGGCACAGATCAGAACTTTCACAGAAATGGATTCTCATGAGGAGAAGGTGTTCAGAGCAGTCAGAGAGGTAAATAGGCTCTTCTCTGGGACTGCTGGTTTGTATGTCTTTCTTTTAGGCTTCACTATCTGATTTTCCTGTTTTTATTTGCTAGTATAGACTCTGCTTAAACCTGCATCAATGTATGTCTCTTCGTAGACTCAAGAACGTGAAGCCAAGGCTGAGATGCGGCGTAAAGCAAAAGAATTACAACAGGCCCGAAGAGATGCAGAGAGACAGGGCAAAAAAGCACCAGGATTTGGGGGATTTGGGAGCTCCGCAGTTTCTGGAGGCAGCACAGCTGCCATGATCACAGAGACCATCATTGAAACTGATAAACCAAAAGTGGCACCTGCACCAGCCAGGTAGAATCCAGTATATCACTAGCAGCCCTAGTATGGCAGATGAAGGCTGTATGTGTGTATCTCGGAATGATATCTGATTTCTAGGCAAGCTGTAAATAATGAGTGACTTGATGAAGTAAGCTGTAATATTAAATTTGACCACATAATATGGGGATAAAGGAGAAATCTGAATATGGTGTTTTTCCTTTTATGTAAAAGAGTTCTTTTACAAATTATACTGTGACCTCAATTTCCTATGAGAGTTGCCTTATTTTGGGAGAAGAGGGGATATTTAATGCAGATTTTTAACCTTGGTGTTCATGAATGGATTTCAGAGAAAATCTGTGAACTACCTGAAATTATATGCAAAAGTTTGCACAGGTATATTTATCTGGATGGAAAATACAGCAGATCATGCATGCTTATAAAAGTATATACCTTTGGTCTTTGGGTACTTGAAGCTTGCATGTTAATAGTGACTCAGCTACCAGTTTAGTTGTCCACTAAACACTAGGAAGCTTGGGTTTTTCTCTTGAGGTCTTCACATTCCTCTTTTTTTTTCTTCTCATTCCTCTTAAAGAACAGCTTCAGGGAAAGCTTCAATAATATGGGGTTATCAAATTTTTTTTAATCATGTGTGTATTTTTTCTTATTTTGTATTCTTCCTCTTAGACCTTCAGGTCCCAGCAAGGCTTTGAAACTTGGAGCCAAAGGAAAGGAGGTAGATAACTTTGTAGACAAATTGAAATCTGAAGGTGAAACTATCATGTCCTCCAATATGGGCAAGCGTACCTCTGAAGCAACCAAAGTACACGCTCCACCCGTTAATATGGAAAGGTAAGTAACATTTGCAGTAAGAACAGACCACATAATGCTTAAAAAATTTTATTTCACTGCACTGTTTATTGTTTTTGTGTCTTAATTTTTCAGATTTAAAAGACTTAGAGTATATTCTAGGTATTAACATGAAGGTTTTTTTTTTTTCTTTAACCACAATTAGGGGTTCTCAGCTGTCTATTTGCTATGAAGTTTGGAACTTACTTTTTTATCAACCCTGTGCTGGCTAAATTAAACAAAAATAACTTGTCTTCATGCCTAGTGTGTACGTTGTCTCTTAAAATGGACTTGAATTAGAGGATAGAGCTGTGATGACCCCTACACTATATTTTGGCATGTCTTTTTTTAATTAAACTTTAAGGAGGACCAGTCTTTAATACAAAATTTATAAATATCTTTAATAGCAAATTAACATTGTCTTTTGCCTTTTAAGTATTTGAACCCAGTATAGAGTATTTTGATTTGTTTCTTATCTCAGGACTGTGGTACTGGTTGGTAACATTTTTAAGTGGTAGTTATCAAGTTCACATATTCATGGCTCAGATTTCTTCTCTTAAAGCCCAGACCTTCTAATGTTGCTGATGGTTTTGAGGTCAAGTGAAAGATGAGTCTAGGAGGATACCTCTATCAGGTGTGCATAAAAAAGGAGTATTTTGTATGTCCTCTTCTGTATGAAATGAACAGGGTTACGTCAGGATAAATCTCTTAAATCACTAAAGCTCCTGTGCTGTTCCTAGTGGTTGCTTTGAGTGAGACAAAGGCTTGACACTATTTTAAAAAGATATTGGAGGGCCGGCCCCATGGCTTAGGGGTTAAGTGCGCGCGCTCTGCTGCTGGCGGCTCGGGTTCGGATCCTGGGCGCGCACTGACGTACCGCTTCTCCGGCCATGCTGAGGCTGCGTCCCACATACAGCAACTAGAAGGATGTGCAACTATGACATACAACTATCTACTGGGACTTGGGGGGGTGGGAAATGATATTGGAGACCATCACGTATTAAAGAGGGTTTGAGACTCTTTTCTAAATGATGAAATACTTCTTGAGCATGGAGAAAATTCTCGTGAAGATAAATGAGACCTTCATTGTCTTATGATACACTCCTTTAAAAGGTCTTGAGTCTCATGATTTTGTTTCTGGGAAGACTTAGAGGTTGGAATAGAGAACAAAGTAGGATGCCAGAGTATTCTTTTTAGGCTCTGTAGTTCAGCCAGCTAAAAGTAGTTTTAGTAAAGAATATAGATAGATTGTATTTAATAATTGCCCATAACAACAGTACTTTTTATTTTACTTGCTTTTTTTTGTTAGGTTATACATTCATATAGTTCAAAATTCAAAAGGTCCAGAAGATATTACAGTAAAAAGTCTTCCTTCTACCCAGCCATGCAAGTTTCTCTTCTCAGAGGCAACTGGTATTAACTAGTTTGTGTATCCTTCTGAGGGTGATAGTCTATGTACGGATGAATAAAAACGTATATATATTCTATTTTTCTCCTTTTTACACATAAGTGGTAGCATACTAGACACATTTCCCACTTGCTTTTTTCACTTAATTATTTTGGAGATAAGGATTTCCTTATTTGAAGCTATAGAGACAGACATCTAAATGCAATACCTTACCCTAGACTGGATCTTGTACTGTTTTGAAGGACATTATGAGGTCAACTGACAAAATTGGCGTATGGATGGTAGATTAGATAAAAGTATTGTGTCAATGTAAATTTGTGAAGTCAATAATAGTACTGTGGTTATGTAAGAGAATATCCCTGTTCTTACAAAATATACTCTGAGAGTGCTTAGGGATAGAGGGCCATGATCTATATAATCTGCCTCTAAATGGTTCAGGGGTAAAAAAAAAGTCATATATGTATATAGTATTTATAGAGAGAGTATGCAAATGATAAAACGGGATAAAATGTTAACAGTAGGTAAAAGGGGTATAAATATATTTCTGGTATAATTTTAATTTTTGAAATTATTTTCAAATAAAAAGCTTTTTCACTTGTTCCCCTTTTTTTCACAACGGCCTAATATTCATTTTGGTGGATATACCTTTATGTATTTAAGCAGTCCCCTATTGACGGACATTTAAGTTGTTTCTAAACTTTTGCTATTACAAACAGTTCTTCAGTGAATAACTTACTACACTGTTTTATACAGGTGAGAATTATTTATCTGTAGGGTGAGAAATTGCTGGATCAAAGGGTATAATTGCTTTAAATTTTGATACGTGTAGCAGCAGCACCTTAAAATAAGTTGTTGATGGCTAATCACCATTAAACCCTGGAGAAAGGGAATTCTGGTTTCTACCTTTCTGAACAAATTTATTACTTTTTCTCTATAGTGTGCACATGAAGATTGAGGAAAAGATCACACTAACCTGTGGACGAGATGGAGGATTACAGAATATGGAGTTGCATGGCATGATCATGCTTAGGATCTCAGATGATAAATTTGGCCGAATTCGTCTTCATGTGGAAAATGAAGATAAGAAAGGGGTGCAGTTACAGGTGTGTAGAGGCTTTTGATAAGGGAATATTAAGACTTTGTTTACCTAGCACAGTCTTTCTCAACTGGAGTTCCTTATATGAACCACAGAACACAGAAAATTAAGTTATATGACTAGTGCCATTCTAGATGTATAGAGAAGCTAATTTATTGCCTACAGTGGATGCCTTGAGGCAATAAATCTCTTCCCAAGCTGGTTGAGAATGATTAACAGCAGCTGTATTAGAATGGCCTTTTAATATTAGAATTGAATGAAAGGTCATTTTGAAATCTAATAAATGACTTCATATTCACTAACAAAGGTGCAAAGAGATGCTTATCTGTTACTGTTATGCAAAGAGTAAATTCATTCAGGATATTGCACTTAAAATGTGGTTTTAAAAAAAACAAAGTTTTGGGCTGGCCCCATGGCTTGGTGGTTAAGTGTGCGCACTCCGCTACTGGTGGCCCGGGTTCGGATCCCGGGCGCACACTGACGCACTGCTTGTCTGGCCATGCTGAGGCGGCATCCCACATACAGCAACTAGAAGGATGTGCAACTATGACATACAACTATCTACTGGGGCTTTGGGGGGGAAGGAGGAGGATTGGCAGTAGATATTAGCTCAGAGCTGGTCTTCCTCAGCAAAAAGAGGAGGATTAGCATGGATGTTAGCTCAGGGCTGATCTCCCTCACACACACACAAAAAAAACAAAAACAAAGTTTTTAAACTTAATAGGGAGGTATTTTATTAAAACAGGTTATGACACTAAATTTACTCATTCTGGCACTATGTGAACTACTAGTGCTTGTTTTGTTAGCTGAAGGGCAATATCTAATGGTATATTTGAAAAGTGCATAAAATTCTTACAAAATAAATATATATGTTCCACCTACCTGGATGTGTATGAGACCTTCTATATTATTACATTTGTTCTTCTCACATTTTATTTAGATGGTTGATCTTCTGTCTCTTGTCATGAGAACCAAGTCTTTTCAAGAATGTGTTTTTGTCTACTTTTTTCCTCCCCCTCATAATCAGCACAAAGTTGTCTTTTGGAAGTAGTACTTATATTATTTGACAACAGCTTTGCTAGCTCTTAAAGTATATGTAGGCTGCTATCCAGAAGCTATTTCTTTGTCCCTTTTTTCTCCTAATATGACTTCTTTTAAAAAGATTGGCGCATCTTTTTTTTTTTCTTCAGGGAAAGATTCACCCTGAGCTAAGATCTTTTGCCAATCTTCCTCTTTTTTTTTCCCTCCCCAAAGCCCCACTGCATAGTTGTAAGTCCTTCTGGTTCTTCTGTGTGAGCTGCCGCCAGAGAATGGCAACTCATAGACGGGTGTTGTGGTTCCGCGACCAAGAAACGAACCCAGGCCACCAAAGTGGTGAGAGCTCCGAACTTTAACCACGAGGCCATCAGGGCTGGCTCAAGGTTGGCTCATCTTAGTTGGCCTCAGTTTGAATAACTGTAGCTCTCTGGGCAAAATTGCAACTAAACTTTCCATAGAGCTTTTCCTTTTCCTGCCTGCTTACTATAAGGCCAGGACTGCTGTCTGACCCAGGCAGCTGATCAACGTCTGACCCTAGTCTTCTACTTGGCAAGCTTGGTCCCACCATGAGGCTGTTCCCTGTGAAGTATTTTTGTAAAGGACCTGGTTAATGGTCTTTAACTTTTTCAATTACAAAATTATTAACTTGTTCAATTACAAACAAAATGGCTTAGAGTTGAAATTTTTTTATTACTATTTTTTCAATGTCTTAAATTTTTTTAAAAGTCTTTGGAGAAGGGAAATCTTTCTTCAAAATCAAAAAGAATTGGAATTTTTTAGGTACTCTATTTTAGATGTTTAGATTATGGGCCATAGGGAATTTATTTCCTGTCTTATCATGTCTGAACCTCAGAAGTTTTCTTTCCATTCTCACTTCAGACCCATCCAAATGTGGATAAAAAACTTTTCACTGCAGAATCTCTTATTGGCTTGAAGAATCCAGAGAAGTCATTTCCAGTCAACAGTGACGTAGGGGTGCTAAAGTGGAGACTACAAACCACAGAGGAATCTTTTATTCCACTGACAAGTAAGTGCTCTGGCGAGTCCCACTAAGCTAGTCTGCCCTGAGAACTAGAAATAGCCTTGGCTTTTACATGCTTCTCTTCATTGCCATAGCAAAATTCTTTTCGTGAAAATGACCTTCTTTCCCAAAGTCAGCAGAAGGAGAGAAATAATAAAAATCAGAGCAGAAATAAATGAAATTGAGACCAAAAAAACAGTAGAAAGGATTAATGAAACAAAGAGTTGGTTCTTTGAGAAGATAAACAAAATTGACAAACCCTTAGCCAGGCTTACTAAGAAAAAAAGAGAAAAGGTTCAAGTAAATAAAATTAGAAATGAAAGAGGAGAAATTACAATGAATACCACGGAAATACAGAGGATTATAAGAGAATACTATGAGAAATTATATGCCAACAAATTGGACAATCTAGAAGACATGGATAAATTCTTAGACTCATACACCCTCCCAAAACTGAACCAAGAAGAAATGGAGAATCTGAATAGACCAATCACAAGTAAAGAGATTGAAATAGTAATCAAAAACCTCCCAAAAAATAAAAGTCCAGGACCAGATGGCTTCTCCGGTGAATTTTACCAAACATTCAAAGAAGATTTAATACCCATCCTTCTCAAACTATATTCCAAAAAATAGAGGAAGATGGAACTTCCTAAATCATTCTATGAGGCCAACATCACCCTGATACCAAAGCCAGACAAAGACAATACAAAGAAAGAAAATTACAGGCCAATATCGCTGATGAACATAGGTGCAAAAATCCTCAACAAAATATTGGCAAACCGAATACAGCAATACATTAAAAAGATCATACACCATGATCAAGTGGGATTTATACCAGGGACGCAGGGATGGTTCAACATCCGCAAATCAATCAACGTGATACATCACATCAACAAAACAAAGGATAAAAACCACATGGTCATCTCAATAGACGCAGAGAAGGCATTTGACAAGATACAACATCCATTTATGATAAAAACTCTCAACAAAATGGGAATAGAAGGAAAGTACCTCAACATAATAAAGGCTATTTATGACAAACCCACAGCCAACATCATACTCAACTGGGAAAAACTGAAAGCCATTCCTCTGAGAACAGGAACGAGGCAGGGCTGCCCACTCTCACCACTCCTGTTCCACATAGTACTGGAGGTTTTGGCCAGAGCAATTAGGCAAGAAAAAGGAATAAAAGGAATCCAAATAGGTGACGAAGAAGTGAAACTCTCACTATTTGCAGATGATATGATTTTATATATAGAAAACCCTAAAGAATCCGTTGGAAAACAATTAGAAATAATCAACAACTACAGCAAAGTTGCAGGGTACAAAATCAGTCTACAAAAATCAGTTGCATTTCTGTATGCTAATAATGAACTAACAGAAAGAAAATGACCTTCTTTCAAAATGGACTCAGTGCTGCATTTTAATCATTAGCTTTAATTTTTAATAGCTTTAATTTTGAAACTGTTATTTTTAATAGTTTACATTAGGATGTTTAAAGGCTAGGATGTTTAAAGGCTGCAGCTGTCAGCTTTGATTTGGCATCTTAACTTTTCTCCATTCTTTTTCTAATGTTCTAGTATACCTACTTTGCTTTTCTTCTCAGTTAATTGCTGGCCCTCAGAGAGTGGAAGTGGCTGCGATGTCAACATAGAATATGAGCTACAAGAAGATAATTTAGAACTGAATGATGTGGTTATCACCATCCCACTCCCGTAAGTGGTGTCCCCCTTATAATTATTTTTTTCTATATTGAGTTTATAGAACTAGTCTTTTGGAACTTGTTTTGGAGGCAGCACTTAGCTGGCTATTCATTCTAAGATATTTGCTTCTTATAAAGGCTAATTGTGAAAGAAGCCAGATACAAAGGCCACATACTATGTCTACTTATATGACATTCTGAAAAGGTAATACTCTTGGAACAGAAATCACGAGGTAGAGAGGAAGGCATTTGACTGCAGAAGGGCACAAGGAAACTTTTGGGGATGGTGGAAATGATCTATGACTTGATTATGATGGTGCTTACAAGATTATATACATTTGTCAAAATGCATTGAGCTGTACTCTTTAAAAGGAGTGGATTTTCCTGACTTTAAAACCAAATCAAACAAAGCAAGCTTGTAGTTCTAGGGCTATGTTTTCAGATGTTGGTCCTCAGTTTGTTCATGTAATAATGAAGATTTCCAGAAGGAGCCACTTCTCAGTCAAACTTTCTCTGTTTTGTTTTGCAACTCTTAGAGAAATTGAGTCTGTCAGGCTGAATTTTTCTTTCTTTTTTTGCTTTTTTGGTGAGGAAGAGCAGCCCTAAGCTAACATTTGTTGCCAATCTTTCCTCTCTTTGCTGAGGAAGATTGGCCCTACGCTAACATCTGTGCCCATCTTCCTCTATTTTGTATGTGGGGCGCTGCCACAGCATGGCCTGATGAGTGGTGTGTAGGTCTGCACCCGGGATCTGAACTGGCGAACCCCAGGCTGCTGAAGTGGTGCGTGCAAAGCTAACCACTACACCATGGGGCTGGCCCCCTGAATTTTTCTTTTTAGCTTGCTCTCTAAACTTTCAGCTAAAGACGAGAGTATATTTTCAAGAATGTTTTGATTCTTACTGAAACAAGATATTTACATTAGTTTCAGTAAATCTTCTAATAGCTTTATTGAGGTATAATTGACATGCAATAAACTGCACATTTAAATTGCATCATTTGATAACTTTTGACATATATACAGCTGTGAAACCATCACCACAATAAAGAATATCAAAATGGCCATCATCCCCAAAAGTTTAGTTCCAGTAAGTTTTTGTTGTGTGCTTAAATGCCTTGCTTTCTAGGATCGTCTGGAAATACTCTCTGCCTTAAGTTTGTCTCCTTACTAGCATTTTTAATGAGTGTGCGCTATTATTACTTCACTAATGAATCCTGGCTCCTCTCCTCTACCTCTCAGTCCCCCACCCACCATGGTTAAGCACAGTGCTTAATTATGAATACTCAGTAAGTGTATTCTTAATATATCTGTACTGTTATATGTCTCGGTTATTATTGCCAAGAAAATGGTACTAATTTAATTTGTAGGTTTGTTCCCTTCTTGATAATTTAGGCCTTTACATGGCCAGGTCTGGTTTTAGTCATTATTGTTTCCATTTTTTAAAATATGCTTTATTACCAATATCCCCTTTAATGAGATAACCATCTTATTCTTCACAGCTGGATTATTCTTTCAGAACAATAGATGGCTGCCTTGAACCATTGTAGGACTTGGGCATTGGTGACAGGTGTGGGTTTTCTTTTGTCAAGATTTATTTTACTAGACTATTTTTAGGATGCCACGAGTTTTAGCCCTCTCCATCTACCCTATAATTGTGGTTATGGTGGTTTCCTGTGTCTTAGTTCAATTTTGCAATAGTCTCCAGAGGAGACCCTTAGACAACATTTTACCGTATTGTCTAAAACTGATCAAATTAGAGGAGATCAGAATCAGAATTGGAACAAGGGCAAAGAGAAGACACATATATACAACTGGGACCATAAAATTGATGGGAAAGAGTTAATAGTGTTATATCACCCTTAAAGTTTTTTTGTCTCCCTTATTTACCCTGCCCCTAATACAAGCATTGAATGTCACTGGTGAATTAAAAGATGGTAAATTTAGAATGTGTAGGAGTAGGTGACACTGCCTGTCAGCCATGCGTGGGAGTGCAGAGTACATCCTAACTAGCCTTGATTCTCTTACAGATTAAGGACCACTATGTATCTCTCTCACCATGTCCCATTTTGCCCAAGGGTAATTGTGCTTTCACTTATCAAATAAAAGTCTACTTACTGCATTGTAAATCACATAAATACACTGGCATCAACTACAGTACGTTTTGAAATCTTTTAAAATCTTTTGAAAACATCCTCGCAAAGGCCCAAATTCATCTCTATTCTAAATAACCACATAATGATGTTTCAAGTTTGCCCCCACTATTGTCAACCTGTTTTTTCCTCCATTGTCACATATAAAGAGAGCTACGTTATGTTAAAATTTCATCTAGAAAGGGCAACAAACTATTGGTGCAGGATTTTTGGAAATATATCCCAGTTCACACATTCACCAGTCTCAGTTTTAGCTCCAGATCTAGTCCACAAGTTGGAGCAGTCCATTGGCATATCTGCCAGTTAGCAAGGTGCTAGGACTTTTGTTTGATCCTTGAAATTATTAGGGACCCTAATTTTTTCTAGGACTTTATATATACAAGTGGACAAAATTTGAGGAGCATAATCAAATTTGGGGCTGGTTTTCCTTGGCAGAGTTCTTCTTGCTCAGGACAGCTAACTTGACACGGATGTTTCTTGTGACAGATCTGGTGTTGGCGCACCGGTGATTGGTGAGATCGATGGCGAGTATCGCCATGACAGTCGACGAAATACCTTGGAGTGGTGCCTGCCAGTGATTGATGCCAAAAATAAGAGTGGCAGCCTTGAATTCAGCATTGCTGGGCAGCCCAACGATTTCTTCCCTGTTCAAGTCTCCTTCATCTCCAAAAAAAATTACTGTAACATACAGGTACCCCATTTTAATAGAGAGCATATATGGGGAAAGTGGTAGGACAGGTGCCAGAAAGACAGTGTGGCTTCATGATCAGAGCAAAAAATCAGCTTAGTTGCTTATTTTTCTGTAGTCTCATATATTTTAAAGTCCATTTGCCAAAACACCCAACACATGGTTTTGTGATGTCACTTGGTTTGAACCCAAGGAATGAAAGAAAGTTTTTTATTTGGAAGGCAAAGTTACTGGGAAAAAAAAGTGATTCTAATACAAATGGATACAATTTTTTAATTATTTGTGTCACAGATTCCTTTCGTTAATACAGATAATCATGAGCCAGTTCTTTTGTGAACTTTGTCTTTTTGGTAGGCAAAGCAATGGAAATTTGTGAACTTTTCCTTTATATCTTTTTGGGTTTTTTTGGTGAGGAAGATTAGCCCTGAGCTAACATCCATTGCCAGTCCTCCTCTTTCTGCTGAGGAAGATTGGCCCTGGGCTAACATCCATGCCCATCTTTTTCCACTTTATATGTGGGACGCCTGCCACAGCATGGCTTGATAAGCAGTGCATAGGTCCATGCCCAGGATCTGAACCTGCAAACCCTGGGCCACCAAAGCGGAGCATGCAAACTTAACCACTACGCTACGCCCCTGGGCCAGCCCCTAGATCATTATTTTTAACTCATTGTTTCTCCAGTTTTTTTTTTTTTTTTGAGGAAGATCAGTGCTGAGCTAACATCCATGCCAATCCTCCTCTTTTTGCTGAGGAAGACTGGCCCTAAGCTAACATCTATTGCCGGTCCTCCTCCTTTTTTTCCCCAAAACCCCAGTAGATAGTTGTATGTCATAGTAGCACATCCTTCTAGTTGCTGCATGTGGGACGCCACCTCAGCATGGCCGGACAAGCGGTGCATCGGTGCGTGCTCGGGATCCGAACCCGTGCCGCCAGTATCTGAGTGTGCGCACTTAACCACTAAGCCACGGGGCCGGCCCCTCTCCAGTTTTTGAAATTGCATTGCAAGGACCCAGTTTATATTGTCATCTTCCCCTGTGACTTGTTGATTTGCTGCTTATTCTGGCACTATCTTATCTTCCCAGATGGTCTTAGTCTCTCCTGTAAGTGCTTGGTGAGTTATAGTTTCTTCTGTTGGATGATTACAAAGAGCAGTTCTCTCTCTCTTTCTCTGTTTCTTTCTCTCTCTCTCTCTCTCTCCCCCTCCCCCTCCTCTTTCAGTTATTGGCATAACACTATCTGTATTAGGAGCACATGGTTGAACCCAAGACATTAGATAGAGATGGGTACATTTTCCTGTTTGGGACTGTTTGAAGAATAGGCAGTATAATTGCTCTCTCCAAACCTCATTAGAAAATATGAGTCAGTGGTTCAAGTATTGTGTTGGTGCCGTTGCAGTTACCATTGTTATAGGTAATTCATTAAACTGGACATTTATTATTATTACTAAAAAGAAAAGACAAGATCTCATTAGAAGGACCCAACCAATCTAGAAAATAAGTATGATAGAGCAGCTTAGTGAGACTTTTGAGAGCAAATCAAACAAATAACGTTGAAGAGTTAGAATATTGCATTTTGGGGTCGGCCCCATGGCTTAGCAGTTAAATGTGCGAGCTCCGCTACTGGCGGCACGGGTTCGGATCCCGGGCGCGCACCGATGCACTGCTTGTTGGGCCATGCTGAGGTGGCGTCCCACATACAGCAACGAGGAGGATGTGCAACTATGACATACAACTGTCTACTGGGGCTTCGGGGAGAAAAAGGGGAAAAAAAGGAGGAGGATTGGCAATAGATGTTAGCTCAGGGCCAGTCTTCCTCAGCAAAAAGAGGAAGATTGGCATGGATGTTAGCTCAGGGCTGATCTTCCTTACAAAAAAAAATTAAAAAAAAAATATTGCATTTAGCATCAAATGTTAATTGAGCATCCTAATGGAATCTCTATGAACTTCATAGGTTTTATAGGGCAGGACTCGGGCAGTGGTGACTCATTCTGGACCTTTTACTAAATATTAATACCACTCTAGATCTCATCCCAACAGCTGTCTTTTCTGTCTAGAGAGCAGATGAATCATGTTGGTGGGAAAGAGTGATGCTGTGAGCTGCGGTTGTGAATTGAACTTTTTTAGTATTTCTGAGTTACTTTTTTTTTGTTTGTTTTGTGAGGAAGATCAGCCCTGTGCTAACATCTGCCAATCCTCCTCTTTTTTTGCTGAGGAAGACTGCCCCTGGGCTAACATCTGTGCCCATCTTTCTCCACTTGATATGGGATGCCGCCACAGCATGGCTTGCCAAGTGTGCATCGGTGCACGCCCGGGATCCGAACCGGTGAACCCCGGGCCGCTGCAGTGGAATGCACACACTTAACCACTTGCGCCACCGGGCTGACCCCTCTGAGTTACCTTTAACACTGCTTTTAGGGAATTTGTTCTGTACTGAGAATTTAGTCAGCACCTTAGAGACTCACTCTCCTGCTTTACCTTACTCTTTGTTTGTTTTCCTAGGTTACCAAAGTGACCCAGGTAGATGGAAACAGCCCCGTAAGGTTTTCCACAGAGACCACTTTCCTAGTGGATAAGTATGAAATCCTGTAATACCAAGAAGAGGGAAGCGAAAAGGAAAAATTTCAAATTAATAAAGAAGAAGCCAACAGTGGCTGAAGAGTTTTTTCCAAATCAACAAGCTATCGGAGACCCTTTTTTCTGATACAATGCACGATTCTCTGCGCGCGAGGACCCTCAACTCACCCTCAGTGTTTCAGTGTCACAGACATTCTTTGGCAAAGAAATGACACAAACATAAAGGGAAAGGCTGCTGATTTCTTTGGCAGATTTTACTGGCCAGCAGGAAAGCAAGCTCTTCAGAGAATGCCCGCAGTTAAACACCTTCTCTGCCTTTGCCTAAGTTGCTCCTTTATTTTAATCCCTAAATATAGTTATATTTCATACTTAATTTGTTTTTAAAAAGTTTTCTCTGCATAAGATTTTAATCTTTCATAACTCCAAACTTCAGGTTTTTTCTGTCTATACATTCAGTCAAGCGGTGGGATCATCTGTGTATAGGCATTGTATTTCTTTGGCACTCCTGGAACAAGTTGATCTAATCCATTCTTGATTTTTGGACTATACAAGTGAACTGCTTAAGGGGTGTGGGATCAGAAGTTAAAAGATAAGAATGTCTTATGTCCTTTTCCTGTATCCATTCATCCCTCCACTTATTTGCCAAGTTGTTTTCATTTCAGGCCTGTCCCTCCAGTTAAAACAGTACTGTGAATCCCACTTGTGTCATTATTAAAGACAGCTGAGAAAGAGCTTTTAAATGGCATAGTCCCCACATCAGAGGAAAATGGTTCTGTCCAGTTAGGGATTTCACATCACAGGTAATCATGTCTGCTGCTAGTGCTACCCAGGCTTCCATTTCTCCACATTTTGGTTACTTCAGCTAAAACATTATAACTCATAGTCTTTGTAATCCATTCACATTCCTCAAATTCATCATCTCCCTCTTCCTGGCTGTTCTGTGTCATCAGTCCTTTCCTTTCTAGCAGAGACTAGGTTATGATTTTGGAGGCTTTGGGTTCAGTGAGTCTTTCTGCCAATCTCATTGATCCTAAACTGTCAAGGAAAACTCCACTAGGTTTTTAGCATTTCAAGAGGCAGCTGATTATATTGGTATGTAGGGATTGCTGATACGTACTTCATTTCCTTCTAGCATTTTTTCCTCCAACACTTTTTCACCAGCCTATCTGTCCCTGTCTCTGAAATTCTTCCTTTTCTTCCCCTAAGCCTCTTCTGTTGAGTGTTATCATGTAGTGGTTGTTTCTCAGCCCCATCTCATCCATTACTTTTTCAATGGGGGGGACTACATCAGCCTTGCATTGGCTTTTCACCCAGTATTGCACTCTGTAGGGTTGGTGAAATTGCTGCCAGGCTGCAGCCACTGGCAGAGGGAAGAGGCAGATGACTGTAGGTGACCTCCTGCACTTTCAGCTGGTTGGAGAGTACCACTCCCACCCTAAAGAACATCTGGTCTTCCCTGCAAAGAGTGTACTGTATTTGAAGAAAAGCAGTCACACACAAATGGCCGTGGATGGAATTGTTTGCCAAAGAAATTTCTAGCCTTTCCCTTTCCCTTAACTGCATCAGGGAAGAATCCTTATCTCGAGCTTGGTTTCCACATGAGGTTTTTTGAGGAATGGGACTGGGACAAGAAATCTGTCATGTAGTTAAGTAGGCAAGAAATCTTATTAATCCAGTTTTGTTTGAGAGTTGCTTGTCCATATGATTTTTTAAAAGTCAAGTTTAGTTTCACAAAAACTTTTTTTTTCTGAAATTACTTTTGGGGTAATATTTAAAATGAGAGACGTTTTGTAACCCTGTAAAATATGTAGGGAATATAACATTCCAGTGTACACAAAGAAGGCAAATTCTTTAATCAAATAAAGAGTATTATAAAATGAATGTTTATTAGACTCTTGACGGTCTCATACTTTGGTGTCTGCTTGCTGATTCAGGATGATGTAATGGGATCTAAGATTAAAAATTAATGATATGTTTTTTTTAAGAGAAAATCATCTCCATCTGAGAGTATTCATTGCCTTTTCCCCATGTTACAGGTATTGTGCCTCCTTGTGTATTTTTCTGCATTTGAGCATACACACACACATGCAGCTTTTGAATTTGAAGCTATTTATGGACTTTTGGTCTTAATTTTGTCAGGGGCAGTTGTAGAGTCAGAAAAATGAGGCTTAATCTTTAAAGAATAACAATGGTGGGTGATATCTTGGAGCATTCTCTTCCCCATTAGACAAACAGTGATAAGAAGTAAGTGATGCAGAGATGAGTGATGAATGCCTTGGGAGCTGTTTATAATTCCCCCGGAAATTCCTTACTTTCTTTTTATTTAACTTGAAAAACTATTGAATGTCAACAAATTGTTTGGAAGGCAAATTATTCTCTTTAATGACTACTAAGTGGAATGAAAAAGTTTTTATTTTAATGGTGAAACCCAAGATTTTGATATTTTTTTCCTTAAGAGAAATAGAGAGTATTTGGTCTAATGTTGCTGAAGTGTGACTTGGCTCTCTGAAACTGTAACCTTAACCCAATGAAATGAAGCACACCAAAACCATGCCACAGCCCCTGACTAGCAGCTAATCCCTCCATGGCATCAAGTGGACTTTTTGTTGGCCTCTTGTGAGAGAGACTAACAAAATAATTAGATCTGACTGAGCATTCGGTTTAATGTAGGAGGCTGTGGTTCCTGCTCTGGATTAATGAATTCCACATAGGGGGTAGGGAACACACCTCCTTTGTGGTCAGGAGTTCCTTTTAAAAATCTGTCATTCATTTACTCACAGTAGTTTCAAACCCCAAATCTATCAACCCATGCATCTCTGATGGGAAACTTTGCCCTCCAATTAATTTAAAGTTGTTCACACTGGGTAGGATCTGAGAGATTTCCAGGGTTGATATAGAATAGCCTTTCTTAAAAATTTACATCTGGCAGAGCTCATTGGAGGAAGATAGGAGAAAAATAGGAAAAGGCCCCATCCTCAAGAAGATTAAAGTCTAACTAGAAGCAATGGCTCTACCTACTTACAAAGCCTTTTCTTCTAAGGTAAACAAGTGCTAACTGCAACTAGTGATACTCAACATGGGTCTCAGTGAGGGTGAGGAATAGGGCTTCTGTTGTATATGCTTTAGAGGAATCTCTCAAAGCAAAAACTCAGAATTAACTCCCCTGTAACACATCTCTTATTGCAACCATTCTCTCCTTCTGTTCCCTCTTACCCCTCTTGGTAAATATATTTGCAGCTGTAGAGCTGCTTTGAAACTCCTAGAAGATCCTCAAGTAGGTTGGTTGCTGTGCCTTGCTCTTACCCAAGGCCAGACAGCATCTCTACAAGTGTCAGTCTCATATCTTACCCTGGGAGGTTAGTGACTGATGTGGAGAGAAGGCTTTAGGAAAATTAGACTACCTTTCCAAACCAAGCTGTTGCCCCTCAAACACAAGAGATCAAGCAACCAGGGAGTTTTTAGAAGCTTGGATCATTTCCCACTCCCCCCACCCTGCACCCCTCACCAAAAAGGAAGTTTTTTGCCTTGCTGTTCATAGGACAGGGGCTAAGTGGTTATTTAGGGCTTAGTTCAATTCTGGAAAGCTTCTATAGGTGTACTCTGTGTGATTACCGAACAGGCTATTTGAACAAGAAGCATTCCAAATTCAAGGCAATGAGAGAAATGTAAATAGGTCTTGTTTCTCATACTCTCGCCTAAATGAATGCTTGTTCTTCCCAGCTCATAGGAAGGTCAGGGGCCACGGAGGTAGCAAGACCAGTCTTCTGTCCTTCCCAAACTTCCCACTCAGCTTGGATGTATCTTAGCTTCGGGTGGCAGTGTGGATTGTGTAATTTCTAAAGCATACTTAGAGAGGAGAGCTTCTGCTCCTTTGCAGCTGCTGAAACAAGGTTTGAACTTTTTCCCAAGTTGGATGCAGTGAGGAATTACTTGGCGTCATTGCTGCCACCCCACCTACACTAATGATGCCTGAGTCTAGGATCCAGAGGCCAGAAAGGATATTTTTCTGGGATAGGGTGTGTATCTACAGGGATTGCTTGCTGTAATGAGCGATAATCACCTCTTTCTGGAGCTAGAGGGAGTACAGTTTGAGAGGAGGGACAGAGGTGGTAACTGTGCCTAAGCAAAGGCAGGAGGGATGTGGAAATCTACTCCTGACATTCATAGCCAAGTGCAGAGGGCTTTAAAAAATCCACTCTTCCTTCCACACCCAGCCTTTGCCCTCTCCCCCTGCTTCCACTTCGGAAAGTCTGAACCATGCTTGGAAAGCTGTTTTCTGCTTTCTTCTCCTCTCTTCCTCCCCCTTTTTGGAGCTCCCAGCTGCTCGACCTCTTGCGTAACTGTGAGAGAGCACTGAGTTTTTTGATGGGCTCCAGATGTGGAGCAGGGTGGGGGTGGAGGGTGGGGGTGGTAGGTCTGTAATCCCCTGAGTGCGCTAAGTGTGGGAACATAGGGCCTCGACACAGCAGGGGCGAGGACACATTGCACAGAGCCTTTATCATGGGGTCAGGCGGTCCCTGGGCTGGGAAGACAGAAGTTGGGTGCTGTTTTGACCCCTTGCCTCAGCATCAGCTGCCTCCGTGCCGGGCTTGATTATGCTCTGAAATTCCTCCTGACCAAGACGGTAAAGCAGAGCTGAAAGTTGTGAAACAGAGTTATGTGAAAAGTCTCTGAGGTACCCCCGTCTGAGCCCCTTCCCTCAAATGCTGGATCTTGGCACATAGAATACAACAGTTTTGGTTTTGTTTCTTTTTCTTTTACCAGACTAGCTTGAAAATTACTGTTGTGATCTGCCTCATGAAAGGTGGCCAGAGTCAAAATAATTTTGTGAGCCTCAAACCGAATGAAGAGAGGAAAAATAAGAGGCTTTCCCCCTAAATCCTGGGGCTTCCTTGTACCCACAGCACATGCTGGAGCCTGACTGTTTGGCCTCTGTTAGCTGCAGTAGGTAGCTGCAAAGAGCGTCCTATCCCTCCCCCTTCTTGTCCATTGCCTGGCTCTGGTCAGCTCTAGCCTCCAGCCGTGGGGGGCCCCCTGCTAATGCTGGCCTGTCAATGAGTGACCAAAGATTCCTGCAGTTCAGCCTCCTGCTGTTCCTGGGTTATGGAGTGAGGCACAAACGAAAGCCACTGAATCAGAACAGGATTTCTCCATCCCAAAGAGGACAAATTATTTTCTGCTATCCTCCCCAGCTGGAATTTACGCCAGCCTTGGGGGCTTTCTGTTCCTTCTTTCAGTGAGGAAGAGTCCCAGGGGTCTTTCTAGTGAAAGTTAAAGAGGTCCAGTCTAGGTGAGTTCAGCTCCCTAGGGCCTCCCCAGGCAGTCTCCTGGGGCAAGAGCTGGCTTTGCAAGGTAAGGATCCACTGTCAGCCTTGGATTTTCCAGTGGGGGTTGAGATGAAGAATGACTTCAACCAGGCTCAGTTTCTAGGCTCCTCTTAGATTTTTAGTCCCCTCTTTTCTTCCTTATTAACACCCTACTCCTACAGAGACCCAAACTACTATAGGATGGTGGGTTCAACTGTATATCTATAGCTTGCCTCCCAATTGTAATCCACCAGGCTGTGGTGGGGGTGAAGTTACATGGGGGCAAGATGATAATTCCATTCAGCTTCCCTGCTCTTTACAGTTTGCATGGCGCTTTAACATGTCTTCTTATACCTCTTCTTAGGAAAATCTGTGAAGCCTAATGTGCAGAGTTATCAACCCATTTACAGCTCTTCATGATGGGGCTTGGAATAGGGTGAAGAGAAGGGGTGTCAGGGGGCAGACCTGGGTAACCCTCAGCAGATGTTCTGGAGGAGATGTTGAGAGTATGTTGTAGGGCTGCGACTATGAGGTTCACTGGGAGCCTATGGAGAATTCAAGCATCTAAAATTAAAAAGAGAGAGAGAGAAACTGTCAAAACACCCTCTCAGAAGAGCCTTAAAGCCTAAGGGTGGAAGGTGGTCTAGAAGAGTCCGAAGGGGAGGGGGAGGGAGGAGAAGGGGCGTGTGTGCGGCGGTGGTGGTAGTGGAGAGCCCAGCTGCAGAGAGGAACAAAGCGGGTGCTGTGCAGGCGGGGGGGAGGTGCTGCTATGGGAAAGGGTGGATGGGGGGACCTTGGGCTCCAGCCCCACAAGGGCGTCTTCTCTGCCTGGCCAGGCGGACGGGACCGGGGACGGGGGCGGGGACTGGCGGGGAGGGGGGCGGGACCCGCACGCTCTCCTCCTACTCAGCGGGCTCCCAGGGACAAGCCACAGTGAGCCTGAGGCCGCTGCGGCCGAGCCAGGCGAAGGGACCGGTGTCCCCCTCTCCCATCCCCTGAGGTAAGAACTCCCACTACACTTACGGGGCCCGTTCGCTGCGGGTACGGGACTGGGTACGGGAAAGTCCCAGGGGCCTGGCGAGAGCTCTCAGATCAGTTCTGGTCTAGGGAACCTGGAAGCAACCCATGGGGGAGACGGGGGTGCTCCAGGTGAGTGCGTGGGGGCTAAAGAGTCTTTGTAGGCAGTCGGCTCCGCTGCTTTCCCGCGAGCTGCTTGCTTTTGCCCTCCCAAGCCGCTACCCGCGCCACCGCCAGAGGGGGCCCTCGTGCTCTCCCCCCGGGAGGGACGCTGATCCTTGCCCCATCAAGACTCTTCAGCCGGCACCCAGATGGCCAGTTGGGCAGACACTCGCCGGGTCTCGTCCGCCTGCGGCCCGCACTTCCCCCTCTCCTGGTGACTGCAGGACTGAGAGCCCTGCACCAGGAGGGGAGGAGGTGCCCTCGGGCATCCCGGCTTCTCTCCCGGGCCGGGCCGCCTTGATGGACAGGGAAGGGATGCGGAGTCGGGCTCAGAGGCATTGGTGTCTGGGAGGGACTCTTGGGTGTGTTCAGGAAATAGGTGGCACATATGGGGCCTCCCGGGCTCTCCTGCGAGGCCTCACGTCTTTGGGGTCCAGGAGGCCGGATGGGGCACCCTGGGGGAGTGAGTCCCAAGTTCTTGCCACGCCCGCGCGGTCGGGATTCGAATCTCTTGCGGAGTTCCCCAGAGAGGCGGCTGAGCCAAGTCATCCGGGCTCCTCCGGGATGGGGAAGTGCGGGCGGGCGGGCGGGGGCGGCGGGGGGCTGGGAGGGGCCGCGGGGCGCGGGGTTGCCGAGGCGCCGGCGGACGCTTCCGCCGAGGCGGGCGCGAGCGGGGCCTTGGCCCGGAGACCGAGCGGCCCGGCGGGAGACCCAGGGCGCCGGGGCGGGGCTGCATTCTGGGCCCGTTAGCTCAGCCGTCCCGGAGGCTGACTCATCGGACCGGTAGCACACAAACACGACCTCCCCACCACGTCAGGCATCCCACGCAGCAGACACGCACAGCGCCCCACCCCTCGTCACCCACGCACGCTGCCCAACCCACACCCCCCACAGACATCCTGGGGTTCTCGCCGCCGTCACACGTGTGGAACCCTTACACACACCTAGACCTCGACACACACCTCACACCACACGCAGCACTCACATGAACCCGCCGTTCACACACGCAGCCCCTCCGCGCTCACGCAGTCCCCGCTCACACGTACTCCCTCACACACGCAGCCCCCCATGCACACACACACACACCTCGCCGCTCACACTCACACCCACTCACCCCTCACGTCTCGCACCCCCCACACGCAGCCTTCCACTCACACCCAGTTCTCCCACTCACAACCCTCACATACGCAGCCCTCACACACGAAGCCCTTTTACACACGCAGCCCCTTCATACACGCATCTCCCTCACACATGCAGTCCCCATGTACACACGCAATGCCCCTATTCACACACACACCGCCGCTACACACGTAGCCTTCCATTCACACACGCACTCCCCACACGCGGCCCCCCCATACACGCGTTCCTCCACTCACCCTCACACACCCAGCCCCCTTCATACGCACATCTCCCTCACACACGCAGCCCCCTACTCACACACACAGCAATGCTACACACTCAGCTCTCCACTCACACGCACCCCCAAACACATTCAGCCCCCTCACACACGCATCCACACGCACCTTCCTTACACACAGCCCCCCTTCCCGCAGCTGCCGCGCTGGGAGCGGGCGGTGTCTGTGGGGCCGCCCCTTCCCCGGCCGCGCAAACAAGCGGCTCCTTCTCCCTGCCCCGCCGAAGAAAGGCCGCTTGTCCGGCTCGGCGGCGGGCGGGGCGGCCCCGGCGGGCGGCCCAACACTGCGGCCTTGTCCCACCTGGCGGCCGTGCGGAGGGGCGGGCCGGGGGGGCAGGCAGGAGCCTCCCCAGCGGAAACCCCACTCCGGCCCGCGACTTCGGAGGGGTGCGCTTTCCAGCACCCTCCCTCCACCTCCCACACAAATAAAAATCCCAACCCCAAACGACACTCGCGCCTCTCCTCGGCTGTCTCCTCTGTCCCCCGCCTGCCCGCCTCTCTTCTCTGACCGCCTGCGGTCTCTCCCCCACTTCTGGTCTCCTGGCCTGCCCTTACTCGCCTACTTTTCCTTCAACTCCCTCGTTTCCTCTCACTCCTCCCCGCCCCTCGGTTTCCCCCTCCACTGCCCTCAGTGCCTTTTCCGGCTCCCCTTGTCTGTCACCCCTTTACTCGAGGACCCCTCTGTCCTCAGTCTCCCCATCTCCTTCTTTGTCCCCCAGTCCCTCTGTTTCTCTGTCCCTCTGTCTCCCCCACCCTGCGTCCCCGGACTCTCGATACTGTTTCCACACCGTCTTCCCTTCCTCCCCACCTGCCCAGCTCTCTGCCCTAGTCTTCTCTCCAGCTCTCATTTTTCCTCATCCCTCAGTCTCCCTCCTTGATTTTTCCCTCCACATCCCTTCGTCTCTCCTTCCCCGCCCTGTCCCTCCGCAGACCCCTCATTTCCCTCATCCTCAGTTCTCTCTGCCCCGGGCCTTTCCACACCCCCTCCCGGCCCCCACCCTGCGCTGGCGACCCGCCCACCGGGCTCCCGGCCTCAGTTTCCTTCCCTTCCCGACGCCTTCCTCTGCCGCCCGCCCTTCCTCGAGGGCGGATGTGCGCCGGGAAGGCGAAGGCGGCGGCGGGCGGAGAGGATCCCAGCTGGGCCCCGCAGGCCTGTGGCCACAGCCATGCGACGCCCGGGGCGAGGCCTCGGCTGGCGCCCTGGGCCACAGGTGAGGGTCCGAGCGGTCGGTCGGGGTACGGGGAGCACCCGCGCGGGGGCGCCGCGGACGGCCGGGCTTTCGCTCTGGGCCTGGCCTTGGACCTTTCGTCTGGGGCCTGGACTTCCTCCAACGCCTGATGGTTCCAGACCTGTTCGATCCTTCCCCGGGCCTCCCTCCACCCTCGTTCGGGTGCCGAGACCCCCGATCGGCGACTGTGAGCGTCCCACTCGGCAGAGAGGGCTGCGGACGGGGTGGGACTGCTGATCCCGTGTGCGCTGGGTGCCCGAGCGTTCCCGCTGGGCGAGGAGGTCGGAGGGGCCGGGCCAGAGCGGGGCACCTGCCAGAGCCCCGGCCTCGCCCCACACCGGGCCCTCCCTGCACATCAACTCCAGACACCCAGGCCTCTGCCTCCCTGCACCCGGGAAGGCGCTTGGGCATCTGCGCCCGCGGTGCGGGAGGGCCGCCCAGAGCCGAGGCTGACCGCGGCGCTTCCCTCCCGTTCCTCCTCCAGAGCCCGACTCGCACCGCAGGGGCCTTTTTTTGGCAGCGGGCCGGGGCGGGGTTTCCCAGAAAGGCCTCGGAGGCCGGGCGGGGCGAGCTGGGTGGGTAATTACAGCCCGGGGTGGTGGGTAGCCCTGTCGGACGGAAGCGGGTCGGCCTGTGGGGGGCGATCTAGGCTGGGGGTGGGGTCCGATGACAGGGCGCCCCCCGGTGGCGGCTCTCCGGGCCGCGGCGCAGCCCCTTCGTCAAAGCCCCGCCTGAGCGCTGGGACGCGTTGGTCTGGTGTATCTTTCCACTTCACCTGGGTTAGGTTTCTGAGCTGAGGCCACAGCCTCGCACCTCCTAATCTCTACATCTTTTCTTATCTTCTCCATCTCTCCCTCTCCTTTCACCTCCTTATTCCCTTCTCTCCTCTCCTCTCACCACTCTTGTTCCCCATCAACCTTATTCCTTTACAGTCTTTATGTACACTTGAAATTCTTTGGTGTAAATAAAGGAGCACACCCATAGCTGACTCACAGGGTGATAGTGAAAATTTGACAGATGAAGAAACTGAGGCCCAGAAAGGTGAAGTGGCTTGTTAAAGGTCACAAGGCTCATAATAATAACTGGCATGTTTATAATGCTTTGCACTTCACAGAGTGAAGTGTATATATAGTGTGTGTGTGTGTGTATATATATATATATATATATAAAATACCTGAATCTCCAGATAATCAGTTTTTTTCCCTAAAAAAACCTAACAGTTTTATTGAGGTATAATGTATATACCATGACATTCACTTAAGTGTACATTCCATGATTTTTAGTATATTCACAGAGCTGTGCAACCATCACCACAATTTAGTTTTAGAACATTTCTGTCACCCAAAAAGAAATCTTGTGCCCGTTTATAGTCACTCGCCATTTTACCCCTAGCCCCAGGTAAGCTCTAATCCAGACAATCCTTTTTTTTTTTTATCACTAGTCTAGTTTTATAGAGAATGACCTGACACTCAGAGAAGTTACATAACTTGTCCAAGATCTCACAGCTAATTAATAAAGTCGAGATTAGAATTTAAGGCTCTTGCATCGCAATCTAAAGCTCTTTCCACTAAACGATGATGACTTTCCTTCACCGTTATTTGTTTTGTTTTTCTTACTCCCTCTTTTATATAAACTCCCCATTCCCAACCCACTCTCTCTTGCCTCTCCTTTCTCAGAGAATGCTAAGGGATTTCCCTGAGTTGAAGAAAGCAGTACAGCAGTCTCTATCCCTGGAAATTCTTCCTCATGATCAGATCTCCTGGGAAGGTGCTGGGCCAGCTTGGGGCTTGGTGTAGTTTAATGGCCTTTACCTTCCCTCTTCCCAGGCAGACTTGGGGTGGGCCCTAGGCCCTGTTCCGGCCTCTCTTCCACCAGCTTGGGTGGAAATGGTGACAGAGATGATGCAGTCCAGGTCCGGAAGGGTGGAAGCTAGGAGGGTAAAATTAGTAACTCTATGGCTGAGGCCCTTGGGCCCAACTGCCAGGGTCAGGCACTCCTTGGAATGCTGGCTCCTGCCCCGACTTCCTCTCCAGGCACCTGGTAGATGGCTGGAAGAGAAAGTGGAGGAAAACTCTGCCTTCCTGGGTCCCCTCCCTACCGTCAGCCACACTCTTTCAGCTTTCTCCAGTAACATTTCAGTAGCAAACGAGAAGTTTCTCTCCTTAGCGAGATGATCAAGGGACGGGCAGGTGGGCACACATTAGTAGATAAAGATCCTTCTTCAGATTTCTCAGGTACCAAAAAATGTGAGCCAAGGAGAAAGGAATGGGTGGGGAAGAGTTCAAGTTCTGGCTTTGAAATCTGTTTTACCTTGATTCTAAAGACCTAAGCTTCCTATAGTACCAAATCAGGTTAAGAACTTAAGAGTCCTGTATTCCCAGTACTAGTCACCACTGAGGTTTTTTTTTTTTTGCTGATTGTGTGGGGGTGAGATTGCTTTCTGGGGAAGAGAGGATGCAGAATTTGAGACATATAGAGATGACAGGAATGGTTGAGTTGTTCCTGGTGTGTCTCCTTTAAGAAAACATCCTACTGAGACCCCTGGGAAAAGAGACAAAGGGAGAAGAGCAGAAGGAAATGTTGGGGGAGGGAGCTTCTGCTCAGTCCTGCCACCCACCTGGGGAGCCTCTGGCTATTAGTGTCCCTGGAGGGGGTTCCTTGGATTTGGCTTCTCCCACTAAGGTAGCTTTTCCCCACCTTGCTTAAGGTTCCGGATATCTGAGCGTCCTCAGCTGCCAAGACATAGGTCCTTGGTGTCAGAGGCAAGACAGTACAGAAATACAGGTTGGACCCTCTAGGGCTTTTTGTGCTTATAGTGGCAAGGGTCAGGACTGGTGTGATGTGGTATCCATGCGTGGTATCCATCCAATCTTTTCTGCCCTGGCCTCCCTACCTCACCTGTTTTCTGCTGTGTCCCCAGGAGCTCTGGAGCCCCAGGACCATGGACATTCTCAATAGGAACCAGGTAGGCCCTGGATTCAAGACCCAAGCAATGGTGCAGGTGAGTGGGGTCGGGGCATGGGGCAAGAGGGCTGTTGGTGAGGATGGGTTTGGCTCCTCTACCCACCTGTGGTCCCAGCTCAAGGATGAGAGCAGCAGTTCCTCTCTGCCCCTCCCCAGGTCCCAAGCCTATTAACAGCTAAGTCTTTATTTGAATCAGGTTAATTGGTTCACCCAGAAAATACCCTTTGAAAGTCAGGAAGCAGTTTACAGATTGACCCTGGGCTGTATCCCTCTCCTCGATCCATGCCCCTGCCCTTTCTTGTAATTTAGTTTAACAGGGGCAAGCAATGGCCAAGTGGATTGCTGTGGACAAGTCTACAGGGACAAGTCTTGATTGGCCCTCATCTACAGTACCCCCTCCTCTTACCCAGCGCCTCCCTGCTCCCCTTACTTTCTCCTTGTTTCTATCTTAGTAGACAAAAGGGACAGTTAAGCCAAGACTTGAGATAAATCCGGTGGGACGAGTTAGTGGCCTAGATTCAGATCTAATTACAATTTAGTGGAATAATGCTCTGTGCAAGATTTTGTGCTAAGCCTTTCGACACCCTCAGAGCCTTTGGAGACGGCAAGTGCTGGAGAGAGTGCTGGTGTGACTGGGACTAGGGTGGAAAGGTGCTGGCCTGGAGTCCCTAATGATGCTCATCCCCTACCCCCACTACCTGCAGAAAGGACCCTTGGACCTGATCGAGACAGGCAAAGGGTTGAAAGTGCAAACGGACAAACCCCATCTGGTGAGCCTGGGCAGTGGGCGACTCAGCACGGCTATCACCCTTCTGCCGTTGGAGGAAGGTAAGTCTGGAGGGGTGTCCCACCTGCCACTTCTCTGTCCCTATAGATATTCCTGCCCTGGAGTCCAGGCGTGTGTTGGGGCCCTTCTGCTATCTGCTGGCAAGTTTCACCTCCCCCAAATGGGAGGCCATGCAATCCCACCCCACCAGCTTGTTTCCCTTGTCTCTGCCTCCCCAGACTGTTCTGGCTCAGTTTAGAAACAAGGAGGAGAGCCGGCCGGCCCCGTGGCTTAGCGGTTAAGTGCGCGCGCTCTGCTGCTGGCGGCCCGGCCTGGATCCCGGGCGCGCACCGACGCACTGCTTCTCCGGCCATGCTGAGGCCGCGTACCACATACCAGCAACTAGAAGGATGTGCAGCTATGACATACAACTATCTACTGGGGCTTTGGGGGAAAAAATAAATAAAATTATAAAACAAAGAAAACCTTTAAGAAACAAGGAGGAGAGCACTGAAACAGGAGAGCACATAGCTCTTAGCAATTAGTGTGGCCAAGAAGAAAGGGGGTCCCACTCCAGGGTGATGCCTGGTATGGGAGAAGATACCAGTGGAGAATGGAGAGATGAGAGTGGGGCAGTCCTCCCAAGATAAGGCCCTGGTACAGTGCTCTTCACCTTTCGGCTTCTGCCCTTCCTCTCTTCTCATGGCTGCCCTTGTTGCCTGGGTGATACTACATTCCCTACATTCCCCAAATACCAGGCCTAGGGGCTCTGCCAGGGGGAGGGGCTGTTCATGCAGAAGCGCTGCACTGAAGAGAGAGGGAGTGAGGGAGGGCAAGGGCTGCAGGTGGCAGGGGAGGGAGAGAAGAAAAGAAGGGGGAGTATGATGGAGAAAAAGGACTTAGGGAGGGGGAGTTGGGGGAACTAAGGGAAGATCTGCAGAAGAGAATCCCCCTTCTCTACTCTGTCTGTGGAGTTTGGATCCTACTGTGCCTTCTGGGCCTTCCCATCTCTGGGCCAGAGTTTTCTCTGCCTGAGAAGAGCTTTTATCACTTAATGTCTCCACCAGGCTCAGGGGACCAAAAGGGGTAGCCACTGGTGGACAGTGATTCTCCCTGGAGTAGGAGGTGGAACTATATTTCCATTGTGGTCCTCCTTGCTCTGTCCCTGCCTCCATAGCTTGGACAACCCCTTTGACTCAGTTTGCCTCTGTCTTCAGGGAGGACAGTGATTGGCTCTGCGGCCAGGGACATCTCACTGCAGGGTCCAGGCCTGGCTCCAGAGCACTGCTACATTGAGAACCTGCGGGGCACCCTCACGCTCTACCCTTGTGGCAATGCCTGCACTATTGATGGGCTCCCTGTCCAGCAGCCCACCCGGCTCACTCAGGGTAAGATTTGATACCCCCAAACAGAGGGGGCCTCTGTTTAAAAACTTGTGCATGATACGTACAGGGGAAGCCTGCTGTGGTGATTGGCATGGTAACTGCCTGAGTGGCCATATTGAGGGTAGGGTACTCAGGTGCATCTGAATGAGCCTAAACAACATCCCAAACCCCTCTAGCATCCAGTCTTATCTTCAATCTGCTTTTCTTCTCTGGTCACCCCCGCTCTGCCTCCCCACACCATGGAGAGAGAAGAGGTTTTGATTCCTGCTATCAAAGGGCATGGGGAGTGGTGTAGTGGTCGTTTGTGGTTGTTAGGGGAGAGCAGTTGGAGCAGCAGTGAGGGGAACAATGCATTGTTCCATGATGCCCAGAGGGAATTGTTCTGAAAGCTGTAGAGGTGGGGGAGAGGGGGACAGTATCTCCTGATGGGGATGAGGCAAGGGCAAAATCTGAGGACATGCCCACTCCTATTGATTGTTGACAGTAGCTTTTGGGTCATGAATAGGGTTCCACCCTGTTTGCCAAAGCAACAGGTGGTTCTGTTGTGTAAGGTAGCTCTAAAAAGTAGGCCCCTGGTTACTATGGTGACCAGGCAGGTAAAGGGTTGGCCTAGGTGGCACTTTGACAGATTAGGTGTGTTTGCCCTGGGTATCAATTTATACAGTGAATTGTCATATTAGGGGAATGAGAAAAGCACAATTGGGTGGGGGGTAGAGGTGGAGTTAACATGAGGATGGGAGCTTTGGGCTAAGCCTGGCTCTGAGTAGGAGGATTGATGTCCTGGTATTGTTTTCTGGGAACTCTTACCTCTTACTGGCTGGAAGCTCCTTTTTTTTTTTTTTTTTTTTTTTTGGTGAGGAAGATCAGCCCTGAGCTAACATCCATGCCAAACCTCCTCTTTTTGCTGAGGAAGACTGGCCCTGGGCTAACATCTCTGCCTATCTTCCAACTTCATATGGGACACCGCCACAGCATGGCCTGACAAGCAGTGCATGGGTGCATGCCCAGGATCTGAACCCGGGCTGCCAGCAGTGGGGCGCACGCACTTAACTGCTACGCCATGGGGCTGGCCCCGTGAAAGCTCCTTTGCTGTGGAAATCCCACTCACACAACTGTTTCTCTCTCTCCTTCTGTTCCCTTGGAGTCTCTTTAAATGCTGCTCCCTTCACAGCTGACCCAGGAGACCCAACCTTGCCTTACTCCTTTCTTCCCACCCTTGGGAGTGTGGGAGGGACAACTGACTTTAGGGAGGCAGGTCTGCCAGCAGCAGCAGGCGGGCCCTGGCCTCCTCTAGGGGTTTAAGGTCTCTGACTCCTGATGAGAGAAGGAACCCCCATAAATTGGGGCTTTGGCTGTGATGCCATGTGGTTCCTGACAGTCCTCTTCAATCTCAAAGAGAGCATCTTCCCCAAGATTTGGGTGCCTGGAAGTGAGACAATAGAGCATCAAGCAGGGGTAGGGGCAGAGTTCAAAGAGGGCTGGAGAAAGATCCCAGTCTTTACTCCTCTGGCCCCAATTCCCTCACATTCATGCGCAACATGCAGACTAAGGGACATAGGAGTGGGAAAGGAACAAGGCAAGTTTATATCCTGTGAGCTCATGCCCCAACCACCAGCCTTTTGTTGATACAGGTGAAGTCACACCTAAAAAAATTTTTTCCCTGTGTGTTTTGAGCAGGGAATAAGAACTGATGTTCTGTAGGCCTCTCATGCCCAGTCTTCCCAGTGCATCATTTAGTTCCCTGAGAAGAGGGAGAGCCTGGGCCAAGCTGGAATTCTTAGGCATTTCCTGTAGCCCCAGTGACCCAACTCTTCCCTAGCCAAAAGCCCACCCTGCCAAGTATGTACCCTCCCACTCTCTTCTGACCCTAAACCCCTTCCTTTTTTATCCCTTTCAACCCCATAGCCTTCTTGTCTAGGCTCGCCTGTCTCAGAAGCTTGGCAGCCTGGGGAGTGGTAGGCAGAGGCACAAAGGAACGGGTGTTCTTCTCCCCAGCACTCCCCCTCCCCTGGGCTCCAGGAGCTGAGGGTTTCCTTGTCTCATCTTTGGAGCAATGAACCAAGCCCAGCCCTGCCTGGCCCCACTCCGGACATTCTTGGGAGTGCGTTTCCCTGGAAACTGGGTGGCCCGGGGGGTGCATGTGCTATCTCTCTGTGTCTGTGTAACTGAAGTGTGTTTATGTATCTCCGGATGTGTTTGTGACTCTGGGCTTGTGTATCTCTGTGTTTGTGTCTTTCCTTGTGTTTATGGATCAGAATGTTCAAGTGAGGGGCAGGGGTGAACTCAGGACTGCTGGTACCAAAGTGTCCGTGTGTGTACTCCTATGTATATAGGAGAACTCATTGGCCATGTGCCTATCTGTGGCCATATGTGCAAGAGGATCATTTTCCCTCTCTTGTTCCCCTGATCCAGCCTGTAGAGGGGACTCCTCTTTGAAAAACAGAGGGCTACTCTAGAAATAACAAGGAGCCCGCTCTGGCTGGGCCAGGCCTTAGATGCATCATTCTGGGCACTGTGCCCAGCCATAGGCAACTTGGAGAGGCATGCGTCATGAGGAGCAGAGATGTCAGTGACAGGCTCTTCCAGCAGGAATATGCCTGGGCCAGGCATGGGGGGAGGCAGGCAGAAAGCAGATGCTAACCTTTAGCTAGAGCTATGGACATGGAAGCCTGAAGTGATAGAGCCAGGAAGAGCCTGATTCCACTCCCATACCCGGGTATCTAAGCACATCCCATGCTGCCTTCTTCTCTACAGAGCAAGAAGTGGAGCTGGGAATAGGACCAAGGAAAGGAGGAGGAATCTCAATTTGGGTCTAGGCTGCCCCGCCCTGGGACCACAGTGCCAGACCACATGAAAGATCTGGGAGGGGTCTCAGTAGGGGAGGACACAGAATGCCACACAGCTCAGGGCCCAGGCTGTCTAGACAGTAGGTCCTCATACACTCCCAGCATTTGCTGCCAGCCCTCGTCTCCACGTTGCTTTCACTCCCTAGGACCCTCATTGGTGGGTAGAGGCTTGTGAGAGGGCCGGCAGGGAAGGCTCCCTGGAATGTGGATGGGGAGCCAGGATTCCTGGGTTATCCAAGTGCCTCTCTCTGGGATCCAGGACACTGAGCCTCTTCCTGCCCCACCCAATTATCAGTTATTCCTTCTGTAAAATGGGAGTGAAGCCTCCAACTGTCCTCCGTTATAAGACTGATAAAGAGCTTGACTAATAAAGCTCAAAGAACAGAGAGTTAAAAAGCAAAGGCTCCTAGCTCCTCACTTCTTGTGCCTGCCTCCTGCCCTATTTCTCACTGGTGGGCATCTTCTGTGTCTGTCTGGGTTTGTCCAGCTGGATGTCACAGTTTCCAGACCGATGAATCACTCTTCCTGAGGAAATATTTTTTTTTAAAGACTCTTGCTATTTTGCATTTGACCCTATATGGTTCTTCCTTTTTCCTTCAGAAGGGGAGTAAGATGCATGTGCACGTGTGAGTGTGTGATCATGTGTGAGTAGTATCGCAGTGTGGGTAGGTGTTCAGCAAGGATGCAAATATTGTTTGATTATTTCTCTAAGGAGGTTGACTTTTAATTTCAGAGTCTTTCCAGGGACTGAGTGAAAGGATATCTGTGTCTGAGTGAGTGTGTAACTAAGAGGGGGGTTGGTGCCTGTGAGATTGTGTGAGAATAAATGTGTGTGAGAGACAGGGCGTTTAACTGGGGGGTTTGTGTGACTCAGAGTGTTCACAGCTGAAGCGGTGTCTGTGTGACTGAGCAAATGTTGGTGTGTATCTGAGAGAAAGTCTGTGGGGTTGTGTGAGCTCTGAGAATACTGAATGTGTCTGTGAGAACACAGGGTGTCCCTTAAGGTTCTGGTGTCCAGAGGCCAAGTCCCTGGAATTAGAGGAATTCTCTGGGGCCTAGGCTGGGTAGTAGGTATTTATCTGGCCCAGAGCCTCAGCATGACCCTGGAGGCCCCAGAGGCAGGTGGCATTGTGTTTCCCCGATGGAAAGCGTACCTCACTGGGGTGGGAGAGCTCTTTGCTGGGGCTAGCACAACTGGTGGTTGTGGTTGGGAGGAAGTAGGGTTGATTTCCGGAGACCCCAGGGAAGTGGGATGGCTCGGAAGGGCAGTGCCTTGGTCCAGCCTGGGTCATGGGGTGAGGTGAGCTGATGGGAGTGTGTGTGTGTGTGTGGGGGGGGGACTGGAGGGGGGGCTGGGGCGGGGAGCAGAAGAGGAGGTGTTTAGGATGGAGACAGGAGCTGGGCTCAGTTGCACAGAGCACTGCCTTGGCTTGAACTCCCAGTCCGAGAGTGACCTTGTCACGGTGGCAGACTGAGGGTCAGAGCGGGACCTAGTTACTTAGCTGGATCCCTGGGAGTTCCACTCTTCATTCTAGTATATGGAGCCATGGAATGTCAGAGCTTAACCTCTGTTGTCATTGAAGCCAACCTCCTCATTCTGTAGATAAGGAATCCAAGGCCAGAGGATGGGACTGGTTCAAGGTGACCAGCCAGTCAGGGACTAGGCTGGCCCCATCCCAGGCCTCTGGTGACTTCCTACCACAGAGGGCTCCCAGTAAGACCCTGTTTCTCCTCACTCCTGCCTCCTGGCTCTTCACCCTCTGGCCTCGGTATTTACCTTTCCCCTTTCCTTCTGTCACCTCCCTTGAACCTTTCCTCCCTGCCCCACTTCTACTCCTGCCCTAGGCGCTGGAATCCCGAGCCGAGTCGTCTCCCTCTCTACATCCTCCCGCCCCGCCCTCTCCATCCAGCTCCCCTCTCTTCTCCATCACTTCCTCTTCCCCTCCTCCTCTCCTTTGTCCCTCCCTCCCTGGCTCCCTTCCCCCGCTGCTGGTGGCCGGCCCGCCCCTCCCCGGGCATTGGTGGCTGCTCGCAGCCTCGCTGCTAACTGCTCAGAGCCTGGAGCCGGCGGCGCGGGAGGTCGGCCCGCCCCCTCAAAGGCCCGGGGCGGGCCGGGGACCTGGAAGGCCCGAGCTAGCGGGGGCGAGGGCTCCGGAGGTCCGGGTTTGGCGGTGAGTCCTCAGCGCCGGCCGGCCGCAGCCCCCAGGCAGCGGGGCGTGGAGAAGCCCGGGTTGGGAGGGGCGTCTGGGGGTGGGGTGAGAGGAGGGGGATGGGGTCTTCGGCCCCTTTTTGGGAGCTTGAGGCAGTGAGACTCGATTGTGTGTGAGCCCTGAACATTTCTGGGGGAGAGGTTTGGGCTTGGAGCCACTGCTCGCGAGGCAGACTTCATCTTCCCCAGCGCTAGGCAGTCCGCTCCGTGGGACCTGCCTCCGGATGGCGTTGAGGGGTCTTGGTTACAATGAGGGGAGCCTGTGTTATGGCTGAGAGGGGTCTCTGGTGGAAAGGGCCACGGCCCTTCCTCCCATCTTCCCGTCCCCCCAGCTTCCCTTTGGCCAGTCCATTCTATTTGTGTGGCCAGCAGGGCAGTGACTGTTGCTCTGTGAGTGTGTGAGCATGTATGCCCATGTCTGTGTGAGTCTGTGTGTTTCTAGGAGTGTGTATGTGTATGAGCCTGTATGAAAGTGTGTTTCTGTGTGGTGTTTCCCCTCTGCATCTCTCAGAGAAGGGATCCACCCTCTCCTTTGCCCTGTTTTTTCCCTCCAGTTGTGCAGCTCCTCCACCCACCTGCACACAGCGGGGCCCTGAGCCCCTTTGGGGTTGGAGGGCATGGACCACAACTTTGCCTGGGTGAGAAGGGGTTCTTGGCTTTCCTGAGTGGGCTAATCTTTGGAGGTATGGGGCAGGAGTGGTCAGAGAGGAGGTTTCTTCCCAGAAATAGGCTGGTCAGGCCCCTGGGGGCATGGGACCAGAGTTGGGGCAATGCCTGGGGCCCCTGAGTGCAAATAGAAAGTTAATTTGGGCAGGAGCTGGGCTGCTTTCAGTCCTGCTGCCCTCCTGCCTGCTCTATTAATACAGATCCAGTTCTGCTGCCTGGCATCACCTATTTATAGCCCAGAGGCAGCATAGCCACACCCCCTGTGTGGAGGAGTGTGAGGGGCAGAGGAGGGGGTGGGGAACTCACAGCTGTAGAAGCCAAGGCTGAGGGTCCCTACGTGTCCACAGCCTCCTTGGGTGGGCCTGGCATTGATGGGCTGGAATCCACCCAGACTCCCCACCTCCTTCCCAGCCTGGACTGTGTGATCAGGCTCCTGATTCCCCCTCAGCAACCACCCCCCATCAATCTAGGGTTGAGTGGGTCTGTCTAGACCCTGTGAACTCATCATTAATTAGCTTGTTAAATGGCTGAAAGGAGAGGGAGGGGCCTGGCAGGGCTCTTTCTGAAACAGCTGTGGTTGTAATTAGGTGGACAGTGTGGTTGGCTATTATTTATTCTGGTTATGATTACTCTGGGATCAGCTCCTCTGATTGGTGGCTTGGCAGGGAAGGCTCCCCCTTCTCCTAACCACCCATCAACCTCTAGAATTGTTGGTGCCCGCCTGCCGGGGAGGGCCTGTGGATGTGCCAAAGAAGTGGGTAGCTTTGTCCACTATGGTTATCTGCCAAAGGCTTCTCAGCCTGCTAGCCCCGCCCCCCACGGCAATGCCCTGGGTTCCAGCAACAGGCTCCTGAGCTCAGTGGGGGGCCTGCCAAGGTACCCACGTGGCCTGGGATGCCCCATGCCTTCATGGCCTGCCGGAGCTGAACTGTCTCAGCGTCCAGGAATGTGGGCTTCTTTGCCAGTCTTAGCTGAGACTGGCATGAAGCTTGGGGCACCAAGTGGCACCAGATTGGGTAGACAGGAGCCTGGGGCCAGGGGCCGGGGTGTGGACAAATTGGAAGGGTGGGTGGTAGAGAGCACCACGGCTCTGGCTTCTCCCAACATAGCATCTTTTGCAGGAGCCCTTGAGCACCTTGTGTGGCCAGGAGGAGGAGTTCTGCCAGCCAGGCTTAAGCGCCTGTAGGCACAACTGCCGCTGTGCACACTCCTAGTGCCACTGGCTACATTTTCTGGCTCCCACATACCCTCCCCCCTCCATGCACTCACACTTCCTGGGCAGGACTGGGCTTGTGTCTACTGCCTGGGAATGTGCTTGGCTGAGGCTGGGCCTTTTGGCCTAGGCTTGGCTACATTCCAGGGGAGACCAAGGAGCAGGAAGATGTCAGGCCAGAGGGTGCTTTATCAGAGAGAAAGAGGGTGGTCGCCACTCCCTACTGTCAGAGAGGGTGGCAATTCTCCTAAGACCGCACGACGACAAAAGGAGTTGGAGCCAGGAAGCAAATTTTGGTGCCCGCGGGGGCATCTGACTGATCCATGGTTTTTCCCTGTCCCCCATCTCAGAGCTTTTTTGTGATCCTGGAAGTTGCTGCCTCTCAAAGGGTGCTGACCCTTCCACTCACGGGGCAGATAGGTGCATCATGGGTCCAGGTTGAGTTGGGGGGACATGGGTATCCATGTTCTCTGAAGAATCTTCTCCGTTTTCAGAGCACTTGCACATACACTGTTGCATTAACTCTGCAAGGTCAGTGGTATTGTCTTCATTTTTCTAATGAGAGAACTAGACTCAGGGAGGTGAAGTGACTTCACCCAAAGATCTCACAGCTAGTAAGAAGAAGAGTTAGGATTAGGACTCGCATCTTGGGACTCACAAACCAGTGTGCTTTGCACTCTGCCCTGTGCTGTGGAGCTCTGCTGGTTCCCATCTCAAGCACAAGTACGGTCAGGTGTGGACTGTGTGACCACTGTGAGTGCAGGGGGGATGGCTCTTTGGAGCCTGGGGTGAGTCTGCTATTGCTGCAAGGTCAGGGTTGCTTCAGCCCTGCCTGCCCTTCCAAGTGTTTGCTTTCTCCACAGGCTGCATGTTGTGCCTGGGTCAGTCCACCTTCCTCCGCTTTAACCACCCGGCTGAAGCCAAGTGGATGAAGAGCATGATTCCAGCAGGGGGCCGGGCCCCTGGGCCGCCCTACAGTCCTGGCCCAGGTAGGTACCCAGTTGGGGCAGGGGATTGGGTTGGTGGTACCTCCTGGACAGTCCTCCTTCTTGCCCACTCCAGTCATGCTTGTGGTGTCAGGGCAGGATAATACCCGTGATGTGGGCTTGCTGCCACCTGCCATGGGCTGCTGGTGGAGAGTGCCAGGCAGTCTGGCCACTGGGAGAGATCCAAGAAGTGCTGCCTGGCTGGAATTGGGGAATCATGTGCTTGAGGGCTGGAGGGCTCTGCCAGCCTGTGTCCCACTGCCCTGGAAGATGCCACCTCAGTGTCTGTAACCCTGACTCTCTTGTGTCACCATGAGGGAACCTTACCCTTGAGAGTGACCTGAGGGGGCAGAAGGAAGCATTAGGTTGAACTCCTGTAAGCTCTGGTGTGTCCCACCTGCTGGTGATCGTGTCCTTGGGCCTTGCCCTGCCCCCAGGCCATGCCATGCCAGCCGATGACTCAGTGGAGCAGCTGCAGTTTGTGTGTGAATTATTGATCCCCAGAGGAGAATTGGTGATTGTCCCAGGGAACCAGCACAGCCCTCCTTAGCCCAGCTCCCTAGAAGGCAGGATGCAGACCAGGAGGCTGCCAGTGGGCCTACCACCCCAGACTTTGCACAAGCATTTACATGGGCTGTGGCATGACAGGTGTCAACACGGTACTGGGGCAGGTGGACATGTATGTCAGGTATACCTAGCAGGGTGGCATCAGTGGCTTAAGTGGATACTCTGGGGAGCTGAGGAAAGATGGGTGGTCACTGGGATCACCAGCATCCATGGCAACCCCTCTGATTGTGGTCCCACACAATCTGTATAATTTTGGAACTAAACTCAGTCTTGCAAAAGCTTTCCCTTCTCCTCCTCCACTCCCCAGTCTTTTCTAGCTTCTTGGGTGCCCAGAAGCCTGGGTTCCCAGTCTACTTCTTGGTTAGCTTTACCTTGCCCCCACCCTAGCTTTGCATGCCACTCCCTCAGCTGTTTGGGGCAGTGGTTCCAGGGATTCCTGGTTGGTTGATGAGGACTGGGGCAGGGCAAAGGCAGGGTTTTGCTGGTGTGGCTTAATGGGCGCTGAGCTGCACCTAGTTGCTGGCCAGCCTGGCTTCCAGGAACTAGCCATCAGTGCCAGGCCCCTCCCTTCCCTCTGATTGGACAAAGTGATGCAGTACACACCCCTCACTCAGCCCTGGAGGCTTTGTGTGTGTTTTTTCCTGGGTCTCGGCTGCTGTGTTGGGGCTGCTGCCTAATGTCCTATTAGACTGGGACTGCCCCCCCGGAACTTCTGGCCAGCTCCACAGCATGCCCCCATCCACTTTGCAGAATGTCCACCTGCCCTTCCTGAAGGAGAGGTATAGGAGGTTAGGGAAGCCAAGGCAAGGAGGAACCTAGTGTTGGGGTGAGTCAGTAACAACTAGGCCCAGAAATGCCTGGCATTGTTGCCAACTCTGTCCTAAATCGTAGAGTGTTAGAGCCAGAAGAGCTTTGCCCATCCTCTTCCTTTACAGAAAGGGAAACCGAGCCCAAGTGACTTGGGTAAGGTTGCACAGCAGGTCAGTGGCAGACCTGGCACTAGAACCCAGATCTCCCGGCTTTTTCTCCAGAACCTTTGCAGCCTCACTCTGCTAAGAAGAGGTGAGGGAGTGCCCTCACTCTTGAGCGTATGCAGCTCCCTGAAGTCGAAGACTAGGGCCTGAGGCACTTTTGCATTTCCTTTCAGTAGAATCAGAAAGCTTGGTGAATGGGAACCATACCCCACAGCCTGCAACCCGGGGACCCTCGGCCTGTGCCAGCCACAGTTCCCTCGTGAGCTCTATTGAGAAGGACTTGCAGGAAATCATGGACTCATTGGTGCTAGAAGAGCCTGGAGCTGCTGGCAAGAAGCCTGCTGCAACTTCCCCACTGTCACCGATGGCTAATGGTGGGCGCTACCTGCTGTCCCCCCCAACCAGCCCCGGCGCCATGTCTGTGGGCTCCAGCTATGAGAACACTTCTCCAGCTTTCTCTCCACTCTCGTCACCAGCCAGCAGTGGAAGCTGTGCCAGCCACTCACCCAGTGGGCAGGAGCCAGCACCTTCCATGCCTCCGCTGGTGCCTGCCCGTTCTTCCAGCTACCATCTGGCCCTGCAGCCCCCACAGTCCCGACCGAGTGGTGCCCGCTCCTCTGAGAGCCCCCGGCTGGGCAGGAAGGGGGGTCATGAGAGGCCACCCAGCCCTGGCCTCCGGGGTCTGCTGACAGATAGCCCTGCAGCCACTGTCTTGGCGGAGGCTCGCAGAGCCACTGAGAGCCCCCGGCTGGGTGGGCAGCTGCCTGTGGTGGCTATCAGCCTGAGTGAATACCCAGCTTCTGGTGCCCGCAGCCAACCCACCAGCATTCCTGGAAGCCCCAAGTTCCAGCCTCCAGTTCCTGCTCCCCGAAACAAGATTGGCACACTCCAAGATCGCCCTCCCAGCCCTTTCCGTGAGCCACCAGGCACCGAGCGGGTGTTGACAACCAGCCCCTCACGCCAGCTGGTGGGCCGAACATTTTCAGATGGGTCGGCCACCCGCACCCTGCAGCCTCCTGAGAGCCCTCGCCTGGGTCGGCGGGGCCTGGACAGTATGCGAGAACTCCCTCCCTTGAGCCCATCCCTGTCCCGACGGGCTCTCTCCCCCATGCCCGCCCGGACCACCCCAGATACTAAACTAACCAGGGAAGTGGCAGAGAGTCCCCGGCCCCGGCGCTGGGCAGCCCACGGGGCTTCACCAGAGGACTTCTCGCTGACGCTGGGGGCACGGGGCCGTAGGACACGAAGCCCCTCGCCCACACTTGGGGAGTCCCTGGCGCCTCGCAAGGGCAGCTTCAGCGGCAGGCTGAGCCCGGCCTACAGTCTGGGCTCTTTGACTGGGGCTTCACCCCGCCAGAGCCCCCGTACCCAGAGGAAGCTGTCCAGTGGGGACTTACGGGTGCCTGTCACTCGAGAGCGGAAAAATAGCATCACGGAGATTAGCGACAATGAGGATGACCTCCTGGAGTACCACCGGCGGCAGCGCCAAGAGCGGCTTCGGGAGCAGGAGATGGAGAGGCTGGTGAGCAGATGCCAGAGAGGCTGCCGACAGGCATGGCAGGGTCTCTGCCAGGGTGTGGGCAGGCCAGCTGGCAGAGTAGGAGGGGCCCATGGACAGGGCCTGAGCTTCTTGAGCTTCCCCACTTCCAGGATACACCATAGTGACCAGTATCTCAAGGTTCTGGTGCCCTAAAGAACAACTTTATTTGTAGTTTCTAAGGCTTTATTTTAAGTTTCTGCTAATTTTGCATTTATTCTGTAGCATAGCTTTTTTTTTTTTTTTGTGAGGAAGATCAGCCCTGAGCTAACATCTGATGCCAATCCTCCTCTTTTTTGCTGAGGAAGACTGGCCCTGGGCTAACATCCGTGCCCATCTTCCTCTACTTTATATGGGATGCCGCCACAGCGTGGCTCGACGAGCAGTGTGTTGGTGCGCGCCCGGGATCTGAACCGGCGAACCCCGAGCTGCCGCAGCGGAGCATGCACACTTAATCGCTTGCACCACCAGGCCAGCCCCAAGCATTTGTTTTAATATATAAATTAAGTTTCACATTATTTACCTGAATACAAGGAAGCTCTAGGAAAACTCACAACATTTATGGTAAGGCCTTGTACTTCTCAGTTTGAGGAGCAGATCTCAGTGATGAGAAGGGTGAGGTCCAGAGAGGGAAGTGGGCTTGTCCAAAGTCACACAGCAAGTTCTGGCAGAGCTGGAATTGGAATCCAAGTCTCCTATCTTTCCAAGTCTTATTCTTTACAAAAGCCTCTGGTCCTTCTTTCTTGCTTCTCTTTGGTCTCTATAAATGGGTGGGAGCTGCTCATCCTGGCCCATACAGGATCATCTGGGAATGTCAGTGGTAGGAAAGAGGAAGAGAACAGGATGGGCAGCCCCTGGCCTAATCTGGGCCTGCCTGTCTGATTATGATTGTGTGCATAGGCATGCGTGTTGGTGCATTTGGGGGCTGGGCGTGGCTCTGGGCAGCTGTCCTGGAGATGGCATCTGAGCTGGGTGGGGGCTGGGATTCCCCAGATAGCACAGGGAGCTCAAGGGGCTCTGGGTGGTGTGTATATACCCAAGCACACGTACAGGAGAATGGATTCTGCCCTCTCTCCCCTGTGAGCAGAAGAACGGGGTTCCTGGGGACCCAGGAACCCTGGGATTGGTTTGAGGAGGAGAATCAGAACTGAGGAGGTTTGTCTGGAGATGCTTTCAGAAGAGGTTGAGACAGCTTTGGGTGAGGTGAGGCTGTGGGAGTGTGTTTGTCTTGGGTGGGGGAGAGATGAGGCAAGATCCTCAGTCTTTCCCATGGCTACATCTCTTCACTGTTTTTGCCTTGGCCTGGATGAGAATGCTTGGCCCACCCTGGGGCTTCATCCTGCAGAGGGGGCAGTGAGCCTGGTACAGGCAGAGTGGTGGTCCCAGCCTCCCCCAACTCCTCCATTCAGCTTCCTCACCCCCACCCCTATGCAAGAGCACACACCTCACCACCAGCCCTGACCTGCCCCACCTGCCACTTTAAATCTTGGAGGCTGCCCGCCCTGCCCCTCCCACCTCAACCAGGCTGCTTATCTGGGTCCCGGGGCAGGGGCGGGGTCACTGGCCCAGCCTCCTGGGCGCTGAGGCTCTGTTCCTGGTTTTTTTTTTGCCATGGAACTGGGCAAGCAGCAGGAGGGAAGCTGGGTAAGTGTCTGGGGGCTCATGGCCAAATGTATGTGGTGAGAGACACCTGAGGTTGAGGGATCCCGGAGAGCCAATGGGAGCCTGGGGGAGGCTTCAAAGCAGGGGTGTTCTGAATGGGAGAAGGGGACACAGACCGGGCGCATGACTGTACTGTCCCTCCTTCACCTCCTAGGCCCCCGAGAGGTATCTGAGTGGGCTGTGTGTGGGGAGGGGGCGGATTAAGTGGTAGGGCCAAGGAGCACTCACCCCTGGGCCTAGGCACTCAAGTGCTGGCAACAGCCCACCCTGCTTGGAAGGAGCTGAGGGCTGCCTGTGAGTGTCTTGGAGTTGAGGTGGGCATGAGGAGGACTATGTCCTGGTTCTGTCTGGCAGGATGTATACATGCTGAGCACATCTTTGTGTGAAACTGTCAGGTCCCTGTGGGCCTGTGGATCTGTTTCCAGCCCTGTCTGTGTCAGTGCCCACCTGTCTGTATGCTAGACTGTGTTTATCTGTGCGAGTGTGCGTCAGTGTGCATTTGTGCATGTCAGGGCTGGTGTCTTTGTGTGTATCTGCCTGTTAATGCAGGCCCAGAGCACATGTGTCCTTGTGTGTCAGTGCTGGTGTGCGGGGATGTCTCTGTGTGCCCTTGTGTCTGTGGATCTATGTGTATCCATGTCACAAAGAGCACCTGAGTGTTTATGTCTCATTGTGGTCTTTAGTGTGCTTACCAGTGTGTGTCTGGGTTGTCCCTGTGTGTCCATGAGGAAGCCCACTCTGGGATAGAATGAGAAGGGAAAGGAAACAGGAAGATGGGAGGGGTGAGCCACTTGGGCAGGTGGCACAACAGCTTGGTTCCTCCTGCCCACTTCTGGGGCATCCTCCTTCCCTCTGCCTCCTCAGACCTTGGGGTTGGGGCTCTCCTGACTTGATTCTGAGCCCCGAGCCCCTAGTGTCCTACTTCCCTCTTCTGTCAGGATACTGTGCCTGGCTCTAGCCTCACCAGGTCCCAGCCTCTTCCCCCTCATGCTCTGCTCTGTCCACCCTCCCCAGGAACGCCAGCGCCTGGAGACCATCCTGAACCTGTGTGCCGAATACAGCCGGGCTGATGGGGGACCTGAGGCCGGGGAGCTGCCCAGCATTGGAGAGGCCACTGCAGCACTAGCCCTGGCAGGCCGGAGGCCCTCACGAGGCCTTGCAGGGGCCACTGTGGCCTCTGGGCGGAGCAACGAGGAGCCTGGAGGTGCCACCCAACGCCTATGGGAGAGCATGGAACGCTCAGATGAGGAAAATCTCAAGGAGGAGTGCAGCAGCACTGAGAGCACCCAACAGGAGGTGGGATGTGGCGGGGTGAGCAGGATGAGGGGGCTGGGGTCAGATCTGCTAGGAGGCAGAAGAGGCAGCCTTGTGTGGTGGATACTAAGTCCCAGTGAGGGGGAAGTAATTGAAGGATCAACTTCAATTGGTGTAGAAATGAGGAGGCAAGGAAGAGAGGCAGGTGTTGATGCATTTCCCAAGCTATAAATATGCTTTATGACCTGCCTTTCCTTGGAGCCCCACCCAGGCCTGGCACTCAGTGGTAAATCTTTATTCCACTTAGTTGAGCCTGTATTGTTCGCCTTGCAGGGAGGGGAATTTGCCTCCTATCTTAGTCTAGCTACCCCTTCCAAGTGCCCTGAGGAATGGGGATCCATTCTCTTAGTCTCATCCTGGAAGGTTCTAGGCTTCCTCAGCTGATGGCTTCCCTGTCCTCCAGCATGAAGATGCACCTGGCACTAAGCTCCAGGGAGAGGTGCTGGCCCTGGAAGAGGAGCGGGCTCAGGTGCTGGGGCGAGTGGAGCAGCTCAAGGTCCGCGTGAAGGAGCTGGAACAGCAGCTGCAGGAGTCAGCCCGAGAGGTAAGCCACGAGTGTCCTGGCTGGACTCTTCCCCAGGCAGAATGAAGGCCCCCAGAGTGACCTGAGTCCAGTTGCCTTGACTGGCCTTGATGTGGACCCTGGTGTTGCCCCCAGGCTGAAATGGAGCGGGCGCTGCTGCAGGGGGAAAGGGAGGCAGAGCGGGCACTGCTGCAGAAGGAGCAGAAGGCGGTAGATCAGCTGCAGGAGAAGCTGGTGACCTTGGAGACGGGCATCCAAAAGGAAAGGGACAAGGTAACCCACACCTGGCCTGGCTCAGTGCTGGGTACCAGTGGCTTGGGAGAGGAGAAATACCTTCTCCGTTGCCCCATACCCTTTACTTCATCATCCATCCTGCAGACTGGGTGGTCTCTATGCCCCTCCAGAGGCAGGAGGCCTTGTCTTCTGTGGAAGGTACCAGTGTGGAGGACACTGCCAGGGGCTGGGCTGGTGTCTGGGGTTTCCTCTCTGTGGGTCTCTGTGCTATCTCTGGGTGCCTGGGTGCCTGCCATTCTGGGCCCTTCATGGCCCTTCTAGGAAGTGCCAAAGCCCCTTCTTGTGCAGTGAGCACTGCCCGGGGGACTGGTGCTGGGTGATTCAGGTTTGGGTGCCTCCATCTGGAGAACATCTCCCTCTAAGCATGCCTCAGATGCTCAGAACCTGGTCTTTGGGAGATGGCCCTCAGGACTCTGCTTCCCCTGAGCCTTCAGGATCTGCAGCTTCCCGTCCCAGATGGTCCCAGCTCCTGCCCCTGCCCCTTTCAGATTTCGTGCCAGCCTGCAAGGGCTGCTCCATCCCACAGGGGCTGTGCCAGCCATGCCCAAGATGCGCAACAACGTGCCAAAAGCCCTGAAGTGGAGAGGGGCCATCTATTTCTGGACTTGACAGTATTATTCCAAGAATTAATTTTCCTTCTGGATTTTTTGAGAGTGTCTTCCTCCTGCCCCTCAATTTTGAAGCTCTTAAAAATTCTTTGACCTCCCCATTTTTTTTTTGAGCTTTGACTCTGGCCCCCGAAACCACACTCCCAAATTCTGTGCCAAATTAACTCCATGCTTATAAACCAGGCCTGCACTAACGCCCCCTCTAATCACTGTCCTGGGCTCTCTGCATGCCCCTAACTACCAGTGCCACCCAGGCAGGGCTGAGCCATGCCTGCTTTTGGACTAACTCCATGGGCACCTCTGTGCCCTTGGCCTCTCCCCTCTAATGCTGCCTCCTTCCTTTCTTGGTGGGGGACCCCAGGGTTTTGATCAGAAAGGAATGGGCAAGGGGCACAGCTCAACTTTACGCAATAGGGCATTGGCAGAAGTGGTACAAGGTTGGCGGAGATGCTTGGCTGAGGAGCTTCTCAGCCTGAAGAACTCCTCTTATTTTTGAAAGAACCTGGGTGCTCCTTTCACAGACTGTTGACAGTTTCCTGCATAGCAGGGAGAGGCAGGCTGTCCTCCAGCTATCTGCCTCCCTTCCCTCCAGAGCAGAGGAGTAAAGAGGTCCAGTTGTGGTGGCATGGCCTGTGGAGGGCTTGGGCAGGGGCTCTCTGCCACACAGTGGCTACCCCTCCTAGCTTTCCCCTGGGGCTTTCCAAATTCAGATACCCCAGCTAGAGGGTGGGAATGGCTGGGCCTCTCCCCCTCACCTGCCCCTGAGCCATCCAGAACATTGGGTATTGTAAAGGCTGAGTCCAAGGATGGGGAAGTGCTTGGGCCCCAGAAGCTGGCCTGATCAGGTCCTCCTCTCCAGGGATGGGGAGAGGGATGAGATGGAAGGGGGGTGGGGCCAGGGTTCAACATAGGAACTTACTCCCAGGGTGAAGCTCAGCATTTCAGAAGGAACCTGCCTAACCTCATTTCTCATTGACCTGGCATTGCCTGGAGGCCTGGACTTTGCCTTCTCTCTGGGCCCAGTTACTTGAGGTGGTGGTGGTGATGGTGGTGGTGGTGTTGGCGGTGGTGGTGGGGAAGGTTCACTTAGCTTCCCTCTCCAGTTCCCAGCCCATGGCCCCACTCTGGCTTTGGAATCAGTAATCACAGTTTCTCCTCTGCCTGTCCTTCGGAGGGGTGACTCATCAGCTCCTCCCTTTGTCCCCCTTCCTGCCCTCAGAGGTGTCATCTTGCCCCACACAGAGCCATCCACCTCCTCTCTGTACCCACTCCTGGGGCTCCTATTACCATGGCAACGGACAACTAATTGCAACCCTCATCCTGCTGAAGTTCAGCCTGCAGTGCCAGCACCCCACCCCCACCCTGGGCAGGACGGAGGGAGGCCGAGGGGGTTGGGCTGGGGTCCCCTCTGCTGCACCGCTGTAGCTTTAACATCCTCAGCTCCCGATTCACACCCAAACCCTGGATTTAACCCTTATCTCCTATCTCTACCCTTTTTCCCAGGGTTAAATTTTGGTCTCTGGACAGTGGAAGAGGGGGAGGAACAGGAACTAGAGGCTCTGTGTTTGTGATGTGGAACCAGCTGTGGCCTTGACTGGTTTGGAGAGAAAACAGAGGGCCTTTTCTTAGGACCTACCCTAACGTTTCTACTGCAAGGGACTCCAAGAGACCAAAATTTCTGCCTGGGACCCACACCTCTGCCTGTGTTACACCATGTCTTGCACCTCTGAGTCCTGTGTCTCCCACTCTTCACCTCTTCCCTCCTGTTTTCCCTTTCTACTCTTCTTTCTCCTCTCCCGGTTGTTCTCTTTTATTCCTCGCCCCTTTTTCGCTTCCCCCTCACCCCCATTTCTGCTCGCCCTTTCTCTCTCTCCCGCCCCTGCCACCCCTCCCATTGCTGCTGCTGCCTGCCGGGCCGGAGTTGAGGAGTGTGTGTTCTGTTTCTCCCTTGTGCCCCGCCCTCTCCCTCCCCCTCCCGCCGACCAGGAGAGGGCGGAGCTGGCCGCGGGACGGAGGCACCTGGAGGCCCGCCAGGCGCTCTACGCTGAGCTCCAGACGCAGCTCGATAACTGCCCCGAGTCAGTGCGGGAACAGTTACAGGAGCAGCTGAGAAGGGTCAGTTTCACCAGCTCCCCTTCCCCGGCCCCCGGGGGCCACCCGCCCAGAAGAGAGGAGAACGGTGGGACGGGACCACCTGGGCCCTGCAGTACCTGCTGGACACCAGGGTTGGTGCTGTGGCTTGGAGGGGACAGGGAAGGATGGGGGAGGTGTTGATTTTCTCCTTTCTGCTACTCCAGACAGTGATGCCCACGAAAGGGGCAAAGCTAAGCAGAGGAAAGGGGGTTGGGTGGGGGCAGGTCCCTTCCCCTATTTCCCTGGGTCCAGCCCCCAGGCCCCCTTCCAGGCCCTGAGTGGTATTTCCAGCACCACCCAACCCCCTTTGTCACTGTCGTTCAAGGAGGCAGAGGCCCTGGAGACTGAGACAAAGCTCTTTGAGGACTTGGAGTTCCAGCAGTTGGAGCGGGAGAGCCGCGTGGAGGAAGAACGTGAGCTGGCAGGCCAGGGGCTGCTCCGGAGCAAGGCTGAGTTGCTCCGCAGCATCACAAAGAGGAAGGTGTGCCCCACCCCATTCCCTGCTGCATGGTACCCAGTGCCGGGTGGGGGTTGGAGACCAATGACCTGGGTTTGAATCTCCGTTGATGACCTCATGATAGTTAACTTCACCTTTGTGAGCCTCAGTTTTCTCATCTGTAAAATGAGAACAATAGCAGGCTGTTGTGAGAATTAAACAAGATGATATAAGCAAAGGCAGCATAGGATATGATCATAGTGAGCACTCACGAACCATAGCCAACCATAACGTAGCCATAATTCTTAAGTCCTGACTCCCCTCAGTGTTCCAGTGGAAAGTGGATTGGCCTCACATTTGAAGCTGGACACTGGCTGGGCAGGGAAGTGAAAGATGGAGATGGAGGAGGAGGAGGCTTGTTCCTGCCTTTGTAGAGCTCTCTGACTGATGGAAGTGCTGAGACACATACAGAGACCTGAGATCTGGATATTACAGCCTGCCAGGGGTCCTAGAAAGGGCATCACATGGGTTTCAGCCCTGACTCAGCTGAGCCATAAAACAAGGGGATTGGGTATCATATCCTGGCCAGCTCTGGAGCCCCAGGTGCTATGATTATCTGCTCCTGATCCCAGCCGGATCAAGACAGGGTGATGGGGCAGAGGTGTGTGTGTGTGTGGGGGGGGGGAGTAAAATTGGGAGTAGTCTTGTGTTAAGCAAGGGTTAGGAAGATGTCGGGGAGGAGAATGGGAAGGATGGCCCAGGCGGCTCACACACCCGTGGCTGACACTTGCATGTCTGTGCACATACATGCATGCATGTGCAGTTTGCCTGGCTAGGAGATGAGGGCAGTGAGATCAGGGGAGGGGTCTCAGGAAGTGGTGAGTTGGGGGCTTGACGGCTAGCCTGGGTTTGGTGGTAAGAAGGGAGCTGCTGGACCTCCTCCTGAGTCCAGATCCCTTGCTTCTCTCCCTGAGCTGCTCTGCCTTATGAGTGCATCCATTTCCAGATGTGAGGCAGATGAAAGGATGGAAGAAAATGAGCATTTCCCAAGCATGTGGATGTGTGCCAGGAGGCTTTCTTGGGTTGTCTCATGCTGACCTTAGGATGGTCTCACAAGGCTGGCACTCTTTTTTTTTTTTTTGTGAGGGAGATCAGCCCTGAGCTAACATCCGTGCTAATCCTCTTCTTTTTGCTGAGGGAGACCAGCTCTGAGCTAACATCTACTGCCAATCCTTCTCCTATTTTTTTCTTCCCCAGAGCCCCAGTAGATAGTTGCATGTCATAGTTGCACATCCTTCTAGTTGCTGTATGTGGGATGCAGCCTCAGCACGGCTGGAGAAGCGGTGCATCGGTGCGCACCCGGGATCCGAACCTGGGCTGCCAGTAGCAGCGCGCGTGCACTTAAACGCTAAGCCACCTGGCCGGCCCCAAGGCCGGCACTCTTATCCTCATTTTAGCTACGCGGAAACAAGGGCTCAGAGAAGCAACATATTTGCCCCAAAATTCCCAGCTTATAAGCTTCAGAGTCACAATTGGAACTCAGGCCTGCCTGGCCCCAAAGCCCGTGTTCCTTCCACTGTCCTGCACTGGGGCTGGGGGCTGGCAGTTCTCCAGCCTCTTTCTCTTTCCTTCTGGAGAGAACGCAACAGGGAGCCTTAGATCACCTAATCCCGTCCCTTCGAGGTCCTGGTGAGTATAAGCTCCAGGGAGTTCAGGAGGGGTTGGCACTATTGGACTCCTATTTCTTCCTCCCCATGCCCACCCTGGCCCCTAGGAGCTCAGCTGCTGGGACCCCGGGGTCACATACTTCCCTGTGCTGCTCCTCTTGAGCCTTGCTCAGCTTCCATTCCCTGCTCCCCAGTGTCCCACCCGCCCCAGGCTCCCCTCTCCACTCTGCTCTGGTTCAAAGTGGTTCAGAGTATGACTTTGAAGTCTAGTTCTAATCCTAGCTCTACCACTTACTAGCTAAGATACCTTAGCTCCTAAATATGTCAGTGTTCTTATCAGTAAAATAAGCATAAAGACATCTGGCTCATAATAGGGTTAAATGTGGTAACAAATGCAAAGCATTTAGCAGAGTTCTTGGGTCCTAACAGGTTCCCAGTAAATAGCAGATCTTGCTGTGAGGATTACTGCCTGGTCTGCTTTAGTCTTTACTTGGGCTGACCCCAGTTTTAGGACAGCTCCCTTCTTCCCCACCTCCTCTCCTATGTCTTGTTCTTAAAGGTAGTGGTTTAAGGCTGCCTCTTTCAGGAAGCCCTCCTGGGATTAACCCAGCGCATTTCCTCCAGCCCCCATCCTTCTCTCTCACTTATTATCTTTTCATTTCCTTTTAGCACATCATTGTTGAGCCAGGCACTGAGCTAAACTATATTGGGGATATGGAGACAGACACTGGCCCTGCCCTTGGATCTGACAGCCTGGGTGGGGTGGTGGTAATGGAGATATATATTCACAAGTTAACAATAAAACAAGGCAAATGGTGATACAGAATAATTTGAGCGCAGAGGAAGGAGCAAAGAAATTGGTGATCAAGAAAGATGTTGGAGAGAAGATAGCATCCGGTCTGGTCTTGGAGGATAAGTAAGCTCTTGAGGAGTGAAGACAGGGACATCCTGGGCTAAGGGAACAGAATAAGAGAGGCCTGGAAGTGTGCAGCAGCACAGCTGAGCGTCCAACACGGCCAAGCTGAGAGCATGGAGGGCTCAGGTTGGGAGGGGAGCTGGACAGTGTAGGCCCAGTTCCAGGAGTCCTTGAATGCCGGCTTAGGAGTTGATGCTTCATCTTATGAGTAATGAGGAGTCACTGAAAGATTTTGAAGAGAGGAGTGATCTAACCTTACTTGTGGAGTTTTTTTTTTTTTTTTTTTGTGAGGAAGACCAGCCCTGAGCTAACATCTGATGCCAATCCTCTTCTTTTTTTCTGAGGAAGCTTGGCCCTGAGCTAACATCCGTGCCCATCTTCCTCCTCTTTATATGGGACGCTGCCACAGCATGGCCTGACAAGCAATGTGTTGGTGCGCGCCCGGGATCCGAACCGGTGAACCCTGGGCCGCCGCAGCCGAGGGCGCGCACTTAACCGCTTGCGTTACTTGTGGATTTTTAAACAATTATTCAAGTAATATATATTCTTTTCAGAAAGATTAGAAAATTCAGATAAGCAAGCAACTGAAAACAAACCTCAAAGGCCATTTTAGGAAGCTATTTTGGCAGTGTGGAGTGGATCAGAACGTGGAGAGAGTGAGAGCAGGAGGCTTGTGAACAAGTCCAGACTGGGAAAGCAGAGGACCTGGATTTGAGTGGTGGCAGTGAGGGTGGGATCGGGGAATGGGGCAAATGGAGAACTGTTTAGTGTATCCAGGATTCTGGACGTGTGGACTGTCAGGGTGGGGAGGGAGATTTGGGGACTTGGGTTCTGGCTGGTGTGCCTGGTGGCACAGGAGTCACTGGTCGAGGGAGGAGTGAGGGAGGGAGCTGACCATAGCAACCTTAGTTTTCCTGGGGAGAGTTGAGGCCAGCAGAATAGCTGATTGATTCCCTTCACCCAAGCCCAGGGTCTCTGGGCAGGACAGACAGCCAGGCCTCACCTTGGGCTCAGCCCTGTCTCTCCAGGGCCCGACTGACCACCACCACCATCTCCTCCAGGAGCGCCTGGCAGTCCTGGACAGTCAGGCTGGGCAGATCCGGGCCCAGGCCGTGCAAGAGTCGGAGCGCCTGGCCCGGGACAAGAATGCCTCCCTGCAGCTGCTGCAGAAGGTAGCCCCAGTCAGGTTGGGCTGGGGGATTAGGGTTGGGGAGGGGGTGGGGGAGTGGGAGATGAGTGCAGATGGGTTGGGCTGGAGATTTGCTAGCCAAGTGGGATCCCCCTTCATTTGGTCTTCTCCCTTGCCATCACTCCCACTCCTTTCTGACTCTCTTCCACTTTGGGCTTGCAGGAGAAGGAGAAACTGACTATGTTGGAAAGAAGATACCAGTCACTCACAGGGGGCAGGCCTTTCCCAAAGACCACACCCACCCTCAAAGAGGTAATGTGGTTGGGTCAGCCCCAGCTTCAGGCCCAAGGTGTCTCCTGGGAGGCTCTGGAGCAACACATGGCATCTTTACCCAAATGGCGGAGGTTGAGTATGGGGATGTTTTCCTGAACTGGCGAGATTTGAGTAGGAATGGCCCTGAGGTCTGGGATTTGATCCTCTATGGCTACCAGCTTCTTCTTTTCAGTTACCTTGCTTACTCCCAGGAGCCCACTGATGTTACCATTTTGGGTGATTGAATACATTTGGAGGATTCAGGAGGCAGGGGTGGGGGGGAGGAGCAGCTCAGAGGTTTGGTGAGGGTCAGGGCTAGGCAGACTCACTTGAGGGGGAGGAGAGGGATCTAGGGGTCCTGATCTGGGAGCTCCCTGGGCTTTGGTCTGGAACTAAGCTCTTGGCTCAGAAGTGAGCATTGAAGTCCCTTAAGCTGTTCTTTCCTAAGTCTTTGCATGCCTGGTGTGTGAGGTCTAACTAGCCCAGTTTCCTGAGCTCTTTCCCTTCCTCCTTGCCTCACTGCACAAGCAATTTAGGCCTGGGGTGGGGTGGCTGGGCTAAGTGTGAGGAGTGAGGCCCCTCATCATGTACCCTCTCTGTAGGCTGAACTGCTCATCTCCGAGTCCTCAGAGATGGGGCTGGGGACTGTGGCTCTAGGCCCGTTCCCAGGGTCTTCTCAGGCTGGAGCCTCCTCTGTCTCCTTAACCCCACCTGCTTCCACTCAGCTCTGCCCCAAAGCACAAGAGGTAATCACAGCTAACTGCCTGCTCTGCTGTGCCCACTGCCCGTCTGCCTGCTTGCTGAGCTCTTGCCTACAGCGCCTCCAAAAGGGCCCTGATGAAGGGCGTGTAGCAACAATCCTTTGGCCAGAGTTTGTGCGAGTTGGAGTGAGTGTGCTGTCCTGCTGTTCCATAGAGTGCCTGGGCAGCCCATGCAAAATCAGCATCAATTTGCCTAATAATTTGCATGTATTCTGCTTGCCATTCATCAGTTCTCACAACACACTGGACCCTCTAGCTCATTTTCCTTTTCCGTGACCCCTGGTGGACAGTCGGCCTCTGGAGCTAGGCCAGGATGGGCTCCCCCTGGATAGGGCAGGCTTAGGATCCTGTGCTTTGATTCAGCATGCACTTTGGATGCCTACCGTGCCCCCAATACCTAGATAAGCTCAGGGTTCTAAGGTTATGCTCAGGGAATATGACAGTCTGTGTCCTCCCAACCCACAATGTAATGTGCTATCATCTTTCCAAGTACTAACCCTTGGGCGGTGGGCCTGTTTTTCTGCCTGGGCTTTTAGTTGCTCCCTGCTAAGGTCTCTTTCTCAGAACACATCTTACTCAGGCCCTAGTGGTGTTTCCATCCCCACCCCTCTAGCTCCTGCCCGGCAGATGGGATATGAGGGGACCCTCGGGAAAGGTGTGATTGGTGCTCAATGCTGCATGTGTGTGCCCCGTTGGGGATGCCCAAGGTGTTGGAGACAGACGAGTTCTCTGGCAGCTGGGTCCTGATCCTTGGTGGACTCTTAGAAGGCCCTCCCTAGGCTTCTTCCCCTTCCCCTGCCCAGGGCAAACCCAGGGATGGGCCTTCAGGGTATGCCTGGGGCAGGGCCTGGATGCCAAGGCAGCCTCAAAAGTGGAGGTCAAGAAGAGCCTTCAGATAGTCAGTTCTGCCTGCCCTTTTCTGGTCCTCTCCTTCCCCCCGCAGCCATCTTTGGCCACAGTGGGCAGCTGAGCTCCCCACCCCTGCTCTGGATTTTGTATTGAATGGAGTGATGGCCCTATGGCATGGAGTGTGGGTGTTGGGTACCTGGTCGAACCCTATTAACCTCTTCTCTGCCCATCCCTCCCCCTCTCACCGGGCACCCTAGGAGTATGTGAGCCTGGCAGAGGTTCTCCAGCTGTGCTCCTGCTTGGACCCTTATGCTTCTGCCACCTCCCCCAGCGTGCTCGCCCAGCCCCTGCCTGACAGTGAGGTACCAGCCACCGAGTGAGCCCACCTGTGCCTAAGGGCCTACTTGTAAATGTCCTAGATTGCCCCTCAGGCCTGGGTGGGGGTCGGGGGGACAGCAGATCTGTCTTCAGCAGTGAGGGAGAAGGGCAGCGGGCATAAGGGGATTTGGGAGTGGTTCCCTCTCTTCTCCATTACTTGGGAGCTCTCTTCAGCTCCTGATGGCTCAAGGAGGAGCAGGCCTTCTGCTCTAGCATGAGGGCATCGTGCTCAGAAGACTCTGGTTTTCCGGGTTCCGCAAGCCTCCTCTGCTCTGTGCTTCCTACTCTTACCCTTCCCTTGCCCATGGGCAGGGCCATCTCTTGGGTTCCAGTCCCATTAATCTCTTGTATTCCCTCCTGCGTCCCGGCCTTCCCCCAAGTACGTGACGCTTGAGCAGCTAAAGGCGATGTGGGGCACCTCGCCCGTGCCCACAGCCCCTGCGCCAGGCCTGCCTCTCTGGGCCTCTGCCTCCAGGGACCTGGTTCCCACCACCTGCCTTCCTCCCGTGCTGCCCTCTTCCTCCTCCTTCGCTTCTATCACGCCTTCACCCAAGGTTGGTGGTCTGTGTGTTCCTGCCACCCCTGGCCCACGACTGGTGTGGCTCTGTCTGTGTGTGTTTTGCCCCTGCTCACCCGGCTTCTCAGCTCTAGGCCAGCTCCAGGGGAGTGCTCAGTGCCTGTGGGCTCTGGCTGGCTGGCATCATGGTCGGCATAGCACATCTGTGGTCTGGGAGTTGTGTCCTGACTGTTTCTCTTTCCCTTAGCACATTCACAGCAACTGTTTTTCTCTTCCTTCTCTTTATGCTCTCCTTTCTCCCTTCCTTCCCTTCTTCCCTCACCTTCCTGTCTGTTTCCCTGATAATGGCCTTCCTTTACCCTTCCTCCAACTTTCCCCTTCCTTCTCCCTTTTCTTCCTTTTTCCTCCCTTGCCTTTCCCCCCATTTCCTGACCTTTCCTCTTCATCCTTCTCCTCCTGTACCCTGTCCCCTTCCCCATGCCCCCCCTCCAGATGGAGAAGCTGCTGCTCCCTGCTGTAGACTTAGAGCAGTGGTACCAGGAGCTGATGGCCGGGCTGGGGACTGGCCCCACTACAGCCTCCCCTTGCTCCTCCCCCCCGCCTCTGCCTGCCAAAGCTTCCCGTCAGCTGCAGGTAACCCCTTCCTTCACTGACCATCCGTCTCCAGTCCCTGTTCCTCTCTGCTCTGGGCATCTCCTGCCCATCTGTCAGCCACTCGGTGCCACCTTAGATGGTAGGGGAGTCAGGCCAGCCAGGACAGCAAGGGGTCTCTGGACCCTGAGAGGGCAATGAGAGTCTCCTCATGGGCAGCCATTCTGGCACTTTGGACAGCTGGAGTCCAAGGGTGGCATGATTGACTGTCCAATGGAAGGGTGTTTGGGAGCAGTGGTCAGGTTGGGATCTCTTTGGTCCCTTGTGCTAGACTAGACTGTGGCTCTGTTCTGTCCTTGGCAGCCCTCAACCCCAGAGTTTTTCACTCAGTCTGGGGGCCTGACACACTCTTGAGCCTGTTGCAGCTGGAACTAGTGTGTCCTGGGAGAACTGCCAGCATTTTGCTCTCCTAGTCTCCCTGGGTGACACTTGGAGGCAGGACGGAGGGGAACAAAGACTTTGAAGTGATAGCCCTGAGGACGTGCCCAAGCCTCATCAGAGTTGCCATGGAGGGCCTGGGCCTACTTGAGCCTACAGCAAGCTGCTGACCATGGGGTGGAGAAAGAATATTCAGGTAGTCTTTTCCCACTAGTTCCACTCCACTGACCTGCTTTGGTGCCTAAGACCCCACCATTCAAGATTCACTCCTTGAGTGAAGGTATTGCACCTCTAAGACTGTGATCTCAGCTAAGACTCCATATTCCCTTTGGGAGGAGTTTGATTCATATAACATGTGTGGCTCCTCTACTTTGTGCCCAGCTGGTTAGAGATTTTTACATGTTTTGATTCATTTAATCATCACCACAGGCCTTTGAGGTAAAGTTAACTCTTGCTTTACAGATCAAACTGAGGCTCAGAGAAGATAAGTAATCTCCCCAAGGCCACACAACTAGGAAGTAGCAGAGCCTGCGCGGAGAGTCAGGTTCTTGACTCCAAAGCTCATATTCACCAAACATTAGTGCTGTGAAGGAGGTTGGCAATTATTTAGTCTAGCCCTACCCCCTCCTTTTGCAGATAAGGAAGCCAAGGCCCAGAGCGGGGAGGTGCGTGGCCCAAGGTCACACAGCCTGTTAGTGGCACAGCTGGGACCAGAGGGAACCCCAGCCTCCAGGTGATCTCCTGTACAGCTCTGCTCTACTGATGTTAACTCCTCGTGTGGGTCGGTTTACAAGGTCCTTTCTAAGATGCAGAGTTAAACCAGGGATTAGCCTAAGAAGGAACAGCCTGGAAAGGAGGCTTGGCAGCTGCCAATAACATCTGCCTATTGGGCTGGGCGAGGAGGCTCAATGCTGTTGTCAGCTAGAGACAGAAGCCTCAGAGGTCTGGTGCCAGGGCAGTACCTTAGATCACAGCCAGCCTAGGTGACATGGGGGTGGTGGCCAGTGGGGGAGCTGGAATTCACCAGGCAGTGTCTCTTCCCTCCAGGTTTACCGCTCCAAGATGGATGGTGAGGCCACCAGCCCCTTGCCCCGGACCCGCAGTGGCCCCCTCCCCTCTTCCTCTGGCTCTTCCTCCTCCTCCTCCCAGCTCAGCGTGGCTACCTTGGGCCGTAGCCCCTCCCCAAAGGTCTGAGGACAGTGGGTGGGCTGCTTGTGTGGCAGGGTGGTGGTGGTAGGGGGATGGAGACTGCTATACTCAGGAGAGGCCAAAGCCACCCATGAAAGCCTTGAGAGTTGTAGGGGGTCTTCTGAGCCTCAGGTCCCTCCCAATGCTCCCTTTCCCTCCACAGAGTGCTCTACTTGCCCAGAATGGCACAGGCAGCCTTCCTCGCAACCTGGCAGCCACGCTGCAGGACATTGAGACCAAACGCCAACTGGCCCTGCAGCAGAAGGGTGAGTGGCTGCAATGCCAGCCCACCTGCTCTCACAGGGGTCCCTGGATATCTGCCATACACCCCCCCACCATACCTCATCCATGCCCACACCTTTCACAGGATATTTTCCCTTTAATTGGGATGTAGGCAAGAGCAGAAAGGATTTAGATTAGATAGCTAAAGAAGAGCTTCCTGGATATTCATCAAAAGACTAAGGGCAGAGGACTAAGTGTATGGGGAACTGTGAAATCTTTCCTAGAGAGCCGAGCAAATAAGAGAAATGCTTGTTGACCTGAGTAGGGATAGATGTTGATCTGAGTAGGGATAGATATTGCCCTGTCTGGAGACAGAGGGATAGACTTGATGACCTCCAGGAATGGTTCCCTAAGATATTGGCTCTGGGGACCCAGGAGTCCTTGTTGTTTGTGTGCATTTTAGTTGTTTTGAAAGCCCATGTCTGTGCCTCTCTCTCCTCTCATCCCCTCTGTGTCTCTCTACCCTACCCTCTGCCTGGGGGGCCCCCCACTCCAGTGGAGTTGCTTCCTGCCGAGCCCTTCCCAACCGACGACCCAGCAGGTAGAGCGTTGGTCATTGAGGGCATTGCTTTGGCCAGGCAGCCCCTGCCCAGGCATCCGCATGATGTATCCTGCCCAAGCCCCCACTGCCCGCAGGCAGGCTCCCAGGCTGAGCTGGGTTGGGGTGTCTGGCTGGCCTTACTCCTCCAGCTGAGTTCTCTCCAGCCTCAGTTGTGCTCTGCCTTGTCTCCCCTTTCTTCTTTCCTGCTGCTGGTGCTCTTGCTTCTGCATCACAGCTGGGTCTGCCCTGACACCCTGGGTGCCCATGGGGCTCCCATCATCTCTTTCTCCCTTCCCCAGCAGGCAGGGTGGGTGCATGTGTCCTGCCCATTTATTCAGACCTTGGTTGTGAGCTGGAGCCACCTGGCTGTCATGCTGCTAGGGCACCACCTGGGCAGGTTTGATGCCCTGTGTGGGCTTAGGATGCAGAAACAGCGCTGAAGCCAGACTGTGCGGCTGGGGCTAGTTGTGCAGGCGACTGAAGCATTGGCAGGACAGCTGGACCTGGAGCTGTGGGGGCTTCAGGGAAGCTGATGACGGGTGAGGGGAGTGCCCTGTGTTAACCTCTCCCTGCTCGCCTCTTCCCTCTGTCTGTGATGCTGCCAGTGTCCTCCCTGGGTGAGTGGGGTGCCCACTGTGTCTCCCACCTGTCCCTCCTGCAGGGCAGCAGGTGATTGAGGAGCAGCGGCGGCGACTAGCTGAGCTGAAGCAGAAAGCAGCAGCCGAGGCGCAGTGCCAGTGGGATGCCCTGCACGGGGCGGCCCCCTTCTCGGCGGGCCCCTCAGGCTTCCCTCCGCTCATGCACCACTCCATCCTGCACCACCTGCCGGCTGGGCGCGAGCGTGGGGAGGAGAGTGAGCACGCCTACGACACACTGAGCTTGGAGAGCTCTGACAGCATGGAGACCAGCATCTCCACAGGGGGCAACTCGGCCTGCTCCCCCGACAACATGTCTAGGTACCTGATCCCCGCTTCACCCGATTGTGCCAACTCTACCCTCCCCCGCATCAGGGCCCTCCACCTCCACCAGACGCCTCCTTGGCTGCTTGGTGGACCTACTCTTCCCCTTCCCTCCCCAGTGCAAGTGGCCTGGACATGGGGAAGATCGAGGAGATGGAGAAGATGCTGAAAGAAGCTCATGCAGAGAAGAGCCGGCTCATGGAGTCTAGGGTGAGGCAGATCTGGGCCGCAGAGGCAGAAGGCAGTGGGAGCCCCAGAGCTGCCCTCCACCTGCCAGGGGCCTGCGTTCCAACCCCAGCCCTTTCACCCACATTAACCTAGTAACATTCCCTTGAGGAAGAAAGTGTTGTAAAAGTTTGCATTCCTCAAATGGGGGATAGGGAGGCTTAGTGAGATTATAGGTTTCACAGCTCTAGGAAAAGAGGAGACAGCATGGTAACCATTGTCCAATCATGAATTTGCTGTGTGGGAACTTCCAGTCTTTGTGTGTTTATTTCTGTGGACATTTTGGCCACCACGGAAATTTTGATTCCTTGTCTGCCTGAGTGGCAGGTCATTCCTCTTGGGGATAGTTAGGAAAAGCAGGAACTAGGAGTTGAGGGACGGGGACAGAGGAGAAGGCAGATGTCCAAGCCAGGGCAGAGGTGTTGGCTGGGGGCCTTGGGGAGTGGCAGGGGCTGAGGGAAGGCACGTCTTCTTCACGTGGGCCTAGAGCTGGGACAAAACAAAGAGGGACCAATGGTTTATCCTGGGCACAGCCAGACTTAAGAAACACATGCCTGGGGAGGCGGTTAGATAAAGGACCTGCAGAAGCTGTTCTGTCTCCACCATCCGGGCTCTCTGTACCTCCTGGGATGAGAGTGGGACCCAGGGAGCAGGAGTCAGCAGCTATACCACCCAGAAAAGAAAGCCTTTCAGTCTTGTTCACTTCAAAGGAGGGCAAATTTACAAGCATCTCTTCGCAAATGGAAGAAAGGAGATTCTGCTAAGTTTTGAGCTGGGAAGAAGTGGCAAATTGGCATTAATGGTATGAAGGTCATTATTGTTTTATTTTATTTTTTTTGTGAGGAAGATCAGCTCTGAGCTGACATCCATGCTAATCCTCCTCTTTTTGCTGGGGAAGACCGGCTCTGAGCTAACATCTATTGCCAATCCTCCTCCTTTTTTTTCTTCCCCCCAAAGCCCCAGTAGATAGCTGTACGTCATAGTTGCACATCCTTCTAGTTGCTGTATGTGGGACGCGGCCTCAGCATGGCCGGATAAGCAATGCGTCGGTGCGCGCCTGGGATCCGAACCCCGGGCTGCCAGCAGCGGAGCGCGCGCACTTAACCGCTAAGCCACGGGGCCGGCCCTGAAGGTCATTATTGTTGAATAAGACATATAAAACATCACTGACATGCTCTGTATTTAATTATTTTTTAATGACTTTTAAAATCTTTTAATAATGGTTTTCATAAGTTTGTTTTTCCCCATAAAATTTAAAGTTCAATTACAGATTTTTCTAGTTTGGAGTTTCAAAGGGTTTTAGTGATTAGAGAAGGACTACTGAATGTATTTGCTATCACAAGAAGTTGTTTAGATAATCCATGTTCTAGGAATTCAGATAAAAATTATAAGAGCTCCATTTATTTATTGAGTGCTTCCAACCTGCTGGAGTCAATGATGGGCATTTACATACAAGATCTCATTTAATTTTCACTACAATCCCAGGAGTAGGCACTCTTGGTCCTTTTTTAAAGATGAGGCAACTGAGGCTTAGGGAGTTTAAATGATTTTGTCAGAGTCACAGAGCTCATAGTGGTGGCAGAGCCAGGATTTGAAGCCAGGAGAGTCTCCCTTTAAAGCATCTACCCTTACCAGCAAGGTCCTTGGAGAGGGTGGGTTTTGAGGATGATGCTTCCAAATGCCAGGCTGTCCTCTGAGGTGGGTGCCTCCTGCAGCTCTGCCTGGGCCTGAGGAGTGGCGGCCAGGGTTTGAGGAGAAGAGGGCAGCTGAGAGCACTGACCCCTCGCTTTGTGGGCAGGAGCGGGAGATGGAGCTGCGGCGGCAGGCCCTGGAGGAGGAGCGGAGGAGGCGGGAACAGGTGGAACGGAGGCTGCAGAGCGAGACCGCCAAGAGGCAGCAGCTGGTGGAGAAGGAGGTCAAGATGCGGGAGAAACAGTTTTCCCAGGTGAGTGGGTGGTGGGGTATGGTGGGTGGTTGGCTTGAGGGTGGGGCTGTGGAGGGGTAGGGATATCCCAGGGAACCCCTGCTAGGCTGTAAAACCTATTCTACTCCAGAAAAGATTACTGTTGGCTCAGCACAAGGAGAAATCTACCTGGTACTCATTCAGCCCCAACAGAGACCCACAGGGGCTTGGTCAAGCCAGCATATGTGTGTGTGTGTGTGTGTGTGTGTGTGTGTGTGTGTGTGTGTGTGTGTGTTGTGTGTTGGGAGTGGGTGGGTTGTGGGGACATGGCAGGCCACCTTGCAGACCTCTAGGGTCAGAGAAGATGGTCTGGACAGGCTTCCCAGAGATGGAAGCTGAGAGTCAAGAATCAGGGTGGCTCCTCTTGCCCTCCCTCAAGGGCCTCATTGATGCTTCGTGAGTGTGTGCTGCACCTCCCTCCTACTTCCTTGATGCCCTCCTGTGCCTGGTGCTTCATGGCTGTCCTGGCCCTCACTCCACCAGACCTTTTGGCTCCAGGTCCCACCACCAGCTGATGACCTCACTCTGACTTTTGGTTTACATCTCCAAGAAAGATTTGTACTAATTTCTCCTTGGGACAGGAATCCATCCTGTACAAAAACCAACTCTGGCCTTTTTCCTTACACAGGAGACTTGAGAAGAACAGTTGAAGGTAGAAGGAGAAATTAGGTTGGGTAGGGAAATCTACCCATGTCTCTGGTCCCAGATGCTGACCCCAGTGAGAGCCTGTGGGACTCAGACAAGTGTCCCTTCCTATTGGGTCTCCATAGGCCTCCCCTGGGTGGGAGTCCTGTGGGATCTTCCCCCAGCAGTGACCAGCGATCACAGCTCCCTGATTTCCTATGATGCAACAACATTTATTCTAAGGGGTAGGCTGCCTGGACTGCATTTGGGAATTAAGAAATAATCAGAAACTCGGTGAGTTTCTCCTCTGTGCTTTGAATCTTTGCCAAATGCCTAGTTCAGTAGAGCCAAGAGTGCCTTTCCTGCCTCAGTCAGAGGCTACTTTGGGACCATCTCCTCTAGCCCTCTGTCCTGGGCTCAGGCATTGCTACAGGGGCCACCAGTGTCTGCTGTGGGAATGGGTGAAATCAGCCCATCTTTGGTGCCTCCTGGAAGTTGTGAATTTTGTTTTTTCTTTAAGTAATTTGTGATGCCATTCTTTTCTTGACATTCTAATGTTCTTCCTGGAAAGGAAGAGTAGAAAAACATTCCAGTTGACTGAAAATTCTAGTTAGTATCAGAATTTTTTTTTTTTTTTTTTTTAAAGATTTTATTTATTTATTTTTTCCCCCCAAAGCCCCAGTAGATAGTTGTGTGTCATAGCTGCACATCCTTCTAGTTGCTGTATGTGGGACGCGGCCTCAGCATGGCCCGAGAAGCAGCGCGTCGGTGCGAGCCCGGGATCCGAACCCGGGTCGCCAGCAGTGGAGCGCGCTCACTTAACCACTAAGCCACGGGGCCGGCCCGTTATCAGAATTTTTAAGGAGGAGCAGACCTTAGTGATATCTAGTTCAAAGCCCTTATTTCACTTATAAGGAGACTGAGGCCCAGAGAAGGGATGTGACCCAAACAAAGTCTCACAGGAAGTCAGAGGCCAGGTTTCTCACTGGGTTTTTCTCCTCAGAGCATGTTCATATCTGGCCTCTGGCTTTATTTCATTCATCCAGGAGGGAGAGGAGGAGCAGGAACAAGATGAGAGTGGCTGTGTCTTGGTCACAGATGGGGAAACTGAGACATAGAGCCGTTCAGCAGTTTGCCCAGGTAGAGTCAGCACAGGCATGCTAGGTCTCTGCTTTTGCCGCAAGCCCTGTGAAACCAGAGTGAGCACCACGGGGGTGGGGAGGGAGTGATGTCAGACTGTTGGGAGTTCAGGACTGAAGCCAAGGGACCTGGACAGGGGAACCATGGGGGAGGAGAGGAGACTCTGCTGACCCTCCCCTCTGCTCTCAGGCACGACCCCTGACCCGCTACCTGCCAATCCGGAAGGAGGACTTTGACCTGAAGACCCACATCGAGTCGTCAGGCCACGGTGTTGATACTTGCCTGCACGTGGTGCTCAGCAGCAAGGTACAAGGCATGCGTGGCCCTGGGGTGCTGGGGAGAGGACCCCGTAGTCAGAGGCATCCTCTAGGTCCTTGGAATAGTGGCCTCATTTCCTGCCCTGACACCAAAGGTCTCTGTCCCAGGACCTGGTGTGCTGGCCTGAAGAGATGTTGGGGACAGCCCCCTATGAATACTGGCACAGGTGGTGGCACTTATGTTGCTGCTCAGGGGAGAAAGGATTAGGGGCTGCTCATTTGAGTCCTTCCTTATTCCTGCTTCCCACCAGGTCTGCCGTGGCTACTTGGTCAAGATGGGTGGCAAGATTAAATCATGGAAGAAGCGCTGGTTTGTCTTTGACCGGCTCAAGCGCACCCTTTCCTATTATGTGGGTGAGTTCTCACAAGACTGCCCCAGAGCCGGGACCCCTGGGCTCTGTCACCCAGGACAGCTGGTCTTCTGGAAGGAGGCCAAGCTTCAAAGTGGAGGGGCCGGGGGCTTGGGCTGGGTCTTGTCCTCTCCTCTCTAAAAATGTACAGGGTGTACCTGGTTCACCTCCATTCATTCATTCATTCATTCGGCAATATAGCTGAGCATCTAGTATGTTCCAGGCACTGTTCTAGGCTTTGGTGATAAGCAGGATGGCCATAGCTCTCTCCCTTGGAGCTTATTGTCAGGGAGGCAGATACTGAACCAAGAATTAAAACAAAGCGTGATGAGTATGCTGTAGGGAGCACCCAGTTGCTGTGGTTGCATAGAGTCCCATGGGTTCCCCTTTGGGCAAGTTCCTTCAAAGACTCCAAGACAAACAGTTGAGCAGTGCCAAGGAGTGCTCAGGACAGCCCTGGGGACAGGCCCACTGGTCCATCCTGGACAGTTCCCACTTGGTACATTGGATGCTGTATCCTACACTAGTCAGGAGAGGCTAAGCTGTGCTGTGGAAACAACTAGCCCTAAGATCCCAGTGACTCAAAACCACAAAATTTTCCTTCTTACTTCTGATACGTGTCCATGTACATGGGTTGGTGGGGGCTGTGCTTCGCTCTGCATCAGTGTTCTTTGCTTCAGAGCATGCCTTTCTGGAACATCATTGGCTGCAGCGGCAGAGAGTAAAGAGAAACCTAATTGGGCCTTGCATTGGCATTAAATGCCCAGCTGGGGTCTGTCCACAAGTCACGGGGGGCTGTTCAGCCAGTCAGTCAACCCCACTCAAGCACAAAGCTGGGAAGAACAGTCCTGCTTGGAGCCTGGGAGGAAGGGCTGGAGTGTTTGGTGCTGGAGACACCCCGGCCTGGAGTGCCCTGCTTGCCATCCAACCTGGTCCTTAACCAGTGCCACCACCTCCAAGAAGCCTTCCCTGACCACCTGGGCCCTGGGTGTAGGGAGGCAGGAGAAGCAGAGGCACAAATGTCCCCATGTTTCCACCTGGGCTAGGAAGGGACTTTGTCAGGATTGAGAGGAACAGGCCTGGGGAGAAGAGCTCTATTTTAGGCATGTTGAGGTTGAAGTTGAAGTGACCCTGGGACAACTAGGTGTAGGAGAAAGGTCAGCGTTAGAGACAGAGTGAAGGTCGAATCTGTTGGAATAACCATAACAATAATAATAATAGCAGATCCTACTTAATGAACACTTGTGTGAACCAGATGCTGTGCTAAGCACTCTACATGCATCTCATTTAATCTTCAAAATAATCCTATGAGGGAAATGCCATTTTTACATCCATTTTACAGATGAGGAAAATAAGGCTCTGAGGTTAAGTAAATTGCCCAAGGTCTCACAGCTGCTAAGAGGCAGAGCTAAACTGAACCTGGGCAATTAGACTTCAGAGCAGAGAAGAGGGAGGGCTGCACCCTGGGGCAGGCCTACCCTTGTTGGGGAGGAGGAAGGGGAAGGACCAGTAAAGGGAGAAGGGGTAGGAGGCAGGAAGCCACATGCCAGGTGCTGGGCTGACACTTGGCATATGTGACCTTCCTTAATGTCTATGAAACAAAAGGAGACCAAGTTCGGATGGGGGAGGGGGAAGGTGGAGCGGAAATGGGGAAGGAAGCCAGCCAAAGGAGCAGACATTTGCAAGCAGGGGGTGTCACCAGTGATGATGGATGCTGCAGTAAGGCCAAGAATAATGTGGAACCAAAGGCCATTGGATTCAGGGATTGGAGCTTGATGAGAGAAAGGTTTCTGCTGTGTATGGGGGCGGGAGCCAGATTGCACGAGATCAAGGATAGGTGGGTGGTAAGGAAGTGGAGGCAGGAGCGTGTTACTATTTCCAGTGAAGGAAGAGACAGGAGAGAACGGGCTGGAGGGATGGCCAGGCCTGGGGGTGCCGGAGTGGGGCTGAGTCCAGAGGAAGTGTCAGATGGAGATGGGCCTGTGGCTGGATCACGGCCCTGAGTATGCCTTGCCTGCTCCTGCCTTGAACCTGCCATTCTCCCTGCCTTTGCCTGGACCTTCCTCCCACATATTCACTGGAACCCCTCCCTTCTACGGGGTCCAGATTAGATACTATCTCTGTGAAGCCTTTTCTGGCGCTACCTTACTGGAAATAGTTCCTGTCCTTCTGTGTTATACAGCGTCCTTCTGCCATGTGACATCAGCCCAGGGGCATAATGATATGATGACAGATGCCACATGTTATATGCCAGACACTGTGCTGAACACTTGAAATGTGTTCTCTCAGTTAATGCTCATGACAACCTATGATGCGTAGATGCTCTTGGAGTTCCTAACCATGCCCAAGGTCACACAGCTGATAAATGGCTGTGTCGGGCTTTCCTCCCCACTAGATTATAGGTTCCTAAGAGAAAAGTCTCTGATTTTTCTCTGGATCCTAGTACCTAAGACCCATTCATTCAGTGTTGATTGAGCACCTGCTATGTGCTGGACACCTAATTGTTGGTGTTGGAGGAGGTAGACCTATGAACAGAAAAAGGAGGGTTCAGATTCAGCATAATGAGTTCTGTACAGAGGAATATCTGCTGTGGGAGCACAGGAGAGCACAACCATGCATCATAGTAGTGACATTTGCAATGGGTCTTGAAGATGACTGAGGAGTTTGTCAAGGGAATGGGCTGGAGACCACTCCGATGTAGGTATAGCATACTATAAGGGACTGTGAGAAGCTCAGCCTGGCCAGATAGAACTTGGGGTTGGTGCAGGGGAGGGATGTCAGACAAGGCTGGAGGGCCGGGTTAGCACCAGCCTGTAAATAGCCTTTGCCAAGCCAAGGAGGAAGGTTCCCTAGTGAGGGAACCTGCGGAGAAGCTCGTGAGCTGAGGCAGAGGGATTAGAGCTCACCCCCTTGGCATTAGGGAGGATGAGTTGGAGGGGTAGAGGGTGGGACACGGGCACATGAGGAGGCTGTAGCTATGATCTGGGATCAAAGACTCAGGCCTGGAATGACACAGGGGGTGGGGGAGGTGCACACTGCCAGCCATCACTGTCTGAGTTTAGTGATTGTGTGACCTTTCCATTGCACTCAGGCTCGCTGTCCAGGATGTCAGTTGTAGTGCCTGAGCAGTGTTTACAGATGAGATGGCCCAGGCCCTGTGCTTCCCCTTGACAGTGCTCCTGTCCTTCCCCACCGGACAGTCACCTCTGCTCTGTTAGTTTGTCCCCCTCCTTCCTGCCACCCCTGCCTCCAGAGGCTGTATACTTTTTTCCATTTTTTAATATTAGAATTCAATAGGTAAATGTGTTCATATAGTTCAAAAATCAAAACACATAAGTAGGTTTAAATTGAGAATTATACCCCCACTCACCTCAGGTACCCACTTTTATTTTTAATCTCTTAAAAATAGTCTTAAATCCTTCTATTTATTTAATCTCTTGTGTATCCTTCTGGAGTTTCTTTAGGGGAGTATAAATAAATGCAAACATGAATGCTTACCCCTTTTCTTGCACAAAAGAAGCATACAATACATTCCTTGTTTTCCTGCTAATGTATTTTAGAGATCTTTCTATGTCAAATATATCTATATCTAGATATTTATATCATTGGATATTTCTATATCATTCTACACACAGTCCCCAACTTATGATGGTTCAACTTAAGATTTTTTGACTTTACGATGGTGTGAAAGCAATAGGCATTCAGTAGTAGAAACAGTAATTCGAATATGAGATTTCATTACACTACTCAGAACAGCACACAATTTAAAACTTATGAATTGTTTATTTCTGGAATTTTCCGTTTAATTTTTTTTGTGTGTGTGAGGAAGATCAGCCCTGAGCTAACATCCATGCCAATCCTCTTCTTTTTGCTGAGGAAGACTGGCCCTGAGCTAACATCTATTGCCAGTCCTCCTCCTTTTTTTTCCCCTTTTTCTCCCCAAAGCCCCAGTAGATAGTTGTATGTCATAGTTGCACATCCTTCTAGTTGCTGTATGTGGGACGCCGCCTCAGCATGGCCTGACAAGCAGTGTGACGGTGCGTGCCCGGGATCCAAACCCGGGCTCCCAGTAGCGGAGCCACGCGCACTTAACCACTAAGCCAAGGGGCCAGCCCGTCCATTTAATGTTTTCAGACCTCGGTTGACTTTGGGTAATTGAAACCACGGAAAGTGAAACCACGGATAAGGGGGGCTACTGCACTTGGGTTGTTTCTAATCTTTTGTGACTACAAATACTGCTGTGGTGAATAATCCTGCAAATTTTTTATTTTGTGTAAGGTAAATTTTCATAAGTGTAATCATTGGCTCAAAGGGCAAACACTTTTCTAATTTTGGTAGATATGGCCAAATCATCCATAAGCTTTACCAATTTATACTCTCACCTGTCATTTATTAGACTGCCTGTTTCTCCACAGACTTGCCAAAAATATGCTGTATATTTTTGCCATTCTGATAGGTGAGAAGGAGTGGTATCTCAGTGGAGGTCTAGTTTTCATTCTCTGTAATTCTGAGCTAGGCTGAGCATTGACCGTGTCTTCAGGGCTCCGTGTCGGACTCTCTTTTAGGGTCCTGGGAATAGCCCCATTTCCCAGACAGGGAAGCTCCGTGTCGACGGAGCTTGACCTAAAGTGTGCAGGCCTCCTCAGCCCGGCCCTTATTTGCTTTGCAGACAAGCATGAGACGAAGCTGAAGGGGGTCATCTATTTCCAGGCCATCGAGGAAGTGTACTATGACCACCTGCGCAGTGCAGCCAAGGTGAGGGGGGCAGAAGAGACAGCCATGGGGAAGGGGTGGGCTCAGCAGGGCTCTGGGAGCAAAGGCCTCCAGCCTGTCTTCTTCAGAGGCTCGGACCCATTCCTTGTTCTCTTTGTAAACTTTCTCTTCCTTTCTCCCTCTCCCCTTCCCAGAAGAGGTTTTTCAGCTTCACTATGGTGTCTGAGGTACCCCTCCCCATATACCTGTAACCAGAACTACCTCACATTAACATCTCCTGTACCCCACTCACCCTTGACCCTTTACTGTCCCCTAAATCCCCCTCCCTTCCCCCAGGCCTGAGGGAGGAGTGAAGGTGGGTTGTAGAGAGCAGGAAGTATGGCTTGCTTGCCTCTCTTCTGAGATGACAACAGGATGTCTCCCTGTGAGGGGGTGGGCAATGCAGAAGGGATGGCTAAAAGGGGAGTAGGCGGCCCTCAGAGAATGGATTTGGCAGAGGACTGATAAATAGGAGATGTTTGAGGCTGGGGCCATCTGCCCTAATTCACGTCAGCCTCCCTCCCGCCAAGCCTCGGATGCCCACCCCAGCCCTGATCTCTGCTTCTCTGGGGTCCTGGGGCAAGCCCAAGGACTGCCCAGAGGTGAGGAGGGGAGCATCTCAGCCTAGGGCCCACTTGACTCGTGGGGGCCAGGCTTTAGGCCTCTTTAGGACTCAGCCCCAAGCTCCAGGGAGCAGGGTAACAGGGAGGGGAAAGGGCAGACTGGGAGGCAGGTGAGAATGCTCCTGGGCATCGTGGGTGCGCCCCGTCTTAGACCTTCCTCTCTTCCTCGGCAGAGCCCAAACCCAGCCCTCACCTTCTGTGTGAAGACCCATGACCGGCTGTACTATATGGTGGCCCCATCTGCAGAGGCCATGCGCATCTGGATGGATGTCATTGTCACCGGGGCTGAGGGCTACACTCAGTTCATGAACTGACTGGTGTGGGCCTCCTGGACCCTCAGGCTGGCCCCCGGACCCACGTCTGACCACTTGCTGCTCCTCGCCCCTGGAGACGGAGTCTTACCCTGGGCCCTAAGCCTCACAGGAGCGCTCCCAGAGGCCCTGGGAGGATGGAGTGTGACTGGGGTTTTTGTACAAGAAGACTTTGTAGTGTTCTGTAAGGAGCTCATCTTGTGAGTTTCTGAGCTGGGGCCCCCTAAAGAACCAGCCAGGAGATAAAAGCCGGGGAGGGGGCTTTGCTGTCTCCTGGGAGTCCAGAACGTGCAATAACCCTTCAGGGTCTTGCCCGGGCCCCAGCCAGGGCTGAGGAGCTGTCACAGAGGGGGCCTCTCAGCTCTGACCTGGCACCTGCATTCCCCAGCCTGTGTTCTCTTTTGTAAAAGGACAAATGGTACCAGAATCTGCCAAAGATCCCCTCTTGCCTCAGCCCACTTTGCAGGGGCCTGGGGGCTGAGCAGAGCCACATCCAGAGCGGGTTAACAGCTCAGGCGGTATACTTCTCAAACCTCGCTCAACCCTGTTCTTCTCCTGTGTTTATACTTTTTATTACTTTGCTCAAGGGCCGGAGACCTCAAGTGTCATCCTTGAGGTCCCAGCCCCATCTCCTTTTTGCAGACCCATTGCCATGGTTACATACTAATTGCCCTGGCTCCATGGCTCTGCCCACTGCTTCAGCTGTGGGCCCATCTGAGGGTACGTGCCATCATCTCTCCAGCCCAGGCCCTTGGGCATCTCATGCTGGGGGGAAGGGACTGAATAACTCCCTGCCCCCTGCCTATGTCTCCAGGCCCTGATGCACAGCCTGCTGGCCCCCCAGTCCAGCCCTCTCCCTTCCACTTGTGCCTTGCTTAGAGCCAGAAGGGACGAAGCTGGGGGATCTAGAGACCAGAGGAGGAGTGATGCGGATAGGAGAGGAAAGTGGAAGGGCCCGTACAGGGCTGAGTTCTGTACAGGGCTGAGTCTCTGACAGGGACAGAGGGCTGCTCAGACGCTCCTGAGGGAAGGCCTGAGCAGAAGTAGCCGCAGATGGGGAGGACCCTGAGGTCCGGCTGCCCTCCCTTTAGTCTCGATAGGATGATGAAAATGGAGAGAAGAGGACCAGGCCTCCAGCTGTCGGGCCTCAGCCCTTCCCGCCTTAACACTAAACCCACCTTCCTGCCCCTCTTCCCAGCACTGGGCCTTGGTTGCTGGGTCCGGGCTGGGTGATTTTCAGTATTTGTAAGCGTCTCAGCAGAACAATAAAGCATTTGGAGTATGTGTTTGGGAAGCCAGGTTGTGGGGGGCATGGAGCTGGGGTACATGAGGTAGGAGGGCTAGGTCTTCCCTACTAAGCAGGATTTCCACCTTATTAAATGTTCCAGGAGGGACCCAGGGCCCAACCCATGACCTCCAGGTCCCTACCCTGCCCCCACTTCACAATGACTGAGGACCGGCTAGGGACATAGGAGGGCATGAGGTCTCCAGGGATGGAGGATGAAGAGGCAGGAGCAGGTGGGAACTCAGAAGTTTAATGAGGCAGGAGCTGGAGGCAGAGGAGGAAGTGAAGGCAGACGGGGCAGTGAGGCCGGTCACTGTGGCAGGAGGCTGAGCAGGAGGCTAAGTAGAAGGGCAGCTGCAAGGCAGTGAGGCTCCAGGAAAGCTGTCTGAGTCCCTGAGCTCAGCCGGTCACCATAGCGGTCCAGGAGCATCAGGACCACTCCATTGGTCCAGCCAAACCCTTCCTGGAGAGAGGCATGGCCAGTGAGGGAAGACCTCTGGGGAAGCCCTCAAGTCCTTTTAGAGGCTGTGGGATCTTCACCCGGAGACTCTGGCCCCGCCTAGCCCCAGGGGTACCAAGGGGGTACCTCCTCCCTGTGGGCCCACATACAGGGGAGGAAACCGAAGCCAAGAGAGGGGAGGTCATGGTCATTTGTGGGGACAGCAGAGCCCCAGAGTTCTCTGGAGGATGTCCCACTCACCTGAACCTCATACTCCCCTCCACCACCCGGCTGTCCACCGTTGCTGATGTCATACTGGGGACAAGAAGGCTTTAAGGTCAAGTGGTACCCCCAGCCTTCCCACCCCAGCCCTCTAGGGAAAGCAAGAAATGGGAGCCCCTTTGGGAGAAGGTGCTCTGGCCTGCAGCTCTGACCCCTGCAGTGCCTAGGGGTGCTGAGAATGGCCACCGGTGCCACCCCTGTCCCTGGCTGTGCTGGGCCTGGGCTTTGCAAGCCTGACAGTTTCCCCATCTCACCATGAGGAGGAGGCCCCGTGGGACTGGGCTCAGGGCCAGCTCACCTTCTCATACATGGCTGACGTCTTGGAGTAGACATCAAAGTTGGTTCGGATCCAGTTCTGGGCCAGCTGGAAAGCCACTTCCTGGGCCCGAAGTGAGGGAGACTTGGCCAGACCTAGACCCCACCCCAGCCAGGACCCTGAATCTCCAGAGCCCCCATCCCAGGGGGAGCAGAGGCCTGAGCCTTACTCTCCTCCAGGAGGGAAAGAGGTCTGAGCCCTAAGACCTCCTTCCTGGAACCACGGGCCAACTTCCTGTTAATCTGGGGCCGGCATTGGAGGGAGAGGGGAGGGCTGATTCCCCTGATGGGCGGGATGGATGTAAATGTTTGCTGAGTGGGAGGCTGAGAGAGCAGAGAAGTCAGAGAAAGACCCTGCATCCTCTGCACACGCCTCCCCAGGACCAGGGAGGCTGACCCTCTACTCCCTCGAGGGTAAGGCCCTGGGATGTGCCCCATCCCTGCCTCCTACCTCTGATGACCAGGTCCTGCAGGGGGGCCCAGGCATTGGGGAAGTCCCACTGCTGGCCTGTATTCTGGAGAGAGGTCGGGATCCCGTACTGGTAGGTCAGGATCTGGCTGTCCTAGAAGGTTCCAGACATTACTATGACTATGGGTGGGAGCTGGACAGGGAGCCGGGAGGCTGGGCGCTCCTAAGGCTAGATGTCCTTTCCTGGGCCTTCCTGGCTCACAGCTGCCCCCTGGTGGCTGCAGTGGGACCTGCAGGCCAAGACGCTGGGGCGGAGCAGGAGGCAGTGGCTGCCACCTGCCAGGGGTTACTGCTCAGAGTCAGGGAGAGAGCAGATGGTCCTGCCCCCAGAGTACCAGCCTGCCCTGCTGCCCCCCTCACCTCCAGGTATTTCAGAGCCTTGTCCACGTCGCCCGGGTCAGAGAAGCAGCCGGCCCAGAGTGGAGCGAGGTTGGATGGATAGAACTCTGGGTTCTTCTTTCCGTTCTCAAGGTCATAATCAAACCAGGCACCTTTCTCCTCATCCCACAGGATGGCCTTCAGGGCAGCTAAGCGCTGTGCCCTCAAATTTCTGTACTTTGTGGCTTGGGTGTCATTTCCTGGAGTGACACTGCCTTTAGGCTGAGTAATCATGGCCGCTGCCCTTGGGACCCGTGCCTTCGAAAGGTCTCTATTGGCCTCCTCCTGTTGTCCTCCCCAAAGGCTAAGAAGTCCTGAACACCAAGGGGACAAGCCTACCTGGAGCCCACCACATTTGAGGCCTCTAGGACCTGTAATTCCCTGAGGAAATTGCCATGTACCGCTCCCTGCGGTTCCCTGAACTGGCCAGTTCCTGGGGCCATCCTTGGAGAGCACTGGCCTAGCTTTGAGTGGTCAGACAGCTGTTTTGGAAGAGGAATGGAGGGAGTTTGGCTGTATGGGCTAGGGTGTCCACTCATAGGCCCTAGAAGGCCTTCCCAGTAAGAAGGAGGGGCAGTGAGGATGAGAGTGGGCTCCACTTGTGCACTTGCCCTGGCTGCGCTAGGGGAGAGGTATTGAGCAGGCTGGCAGGCTGGAGGCCCTTCACCCGAGGTCCTACTTCCAGCGCTGTTGCCAGGGCTGAGGCGGGGACCCACATGGGACAAGCACACCTCCCCACCTGCTGGCGTGCTCACCCAGTCTGGCGTGGAAGTTGCTCATCAGCTCCTCTGCCTGGCATAGGAAGGCATTGAGGTCAACAGGCACAAATTTGCTGGTTCGGGTGCTGCTGAGCAAATCGGGGTTTGGGCCTCCGATGAGCCAGCGTGAAGAGAAGTCCCAGCCAGACTCGGCCCCAGCCTTGAGCTCGGTGAACAGAGCCTCCCGGTCCCCTGTGAGGAGAAGGCAGCAGCAGACAGGGGACCAGGGCCTGACACAACTGCAGGCGCCCAGCGCCACCCAGACCCTCTCAGCCTGTTGCTGCTCACCTTCTGGCAAGGTGTCTGCCAGCTCTGCATCTTTGCTGTAGGACTCTGGCCTGGCAAGAGGAGAGTGGGCGGCCTGGCACTAGGAGGCTCTAAGCCCTCTGTGCCCAAGCTGGAGACTGAGCCATGTTGACTCAGCTGCCCTTTGGGCCCCACAGCCCTGGGTTACCCAGGAGCTGGAGGAGGTAATGAAGACGATGTGATCGCCGGTTGACCCTGGAGCTGGTCCTGGGCAGTCGGAGGCTCCTCACCCCCTCCCCTGTCCTTGGAATGTACCCTCTGCCTACTGTTCCATAGTGGGAGCTGTTCCAAGGACATAGCCTTGAGGGAGTAAGGTGTAGTTGAGACCATCTGGACTGAATACATAATTGAACCCAGTTACGACCTCTACATAAACCTAAGATTCTGGCGGGCGGGTGCGGAGATCTGCTTGTCTTGTGGCTGCGGAAGACAAGCCTCGTAAGTAAATTCCCTTCTTTATTAAAACTGCCACCTACCAATCTGGAATGGTCTGCCTCTTTCTTAGGTCTCTCCCTGCCCTGTACATATGCGGGTCAGTTTCACATTTCCCCCAGGAGGCTCCCAAGGTTTTGAAGTAACACCAAGGCTATCTCTGTCACCATCTGAGAGGTGGGGTTAAGTCACTCACCGTCCTGGCCAAGGGGTCGTGATACTCAAACCAGAGTGAATAGACAGGAGATTGGGAGGCTGGCGGGGCAGTTCCTCACCTGGGTCCTCCATAAGGGACATAATAGCGATTCAGGACGTAGCTGTTTCCCCCTGAGCTCACAGAGATGCTCCTGTTCTCAGCCCAGAAGTCCAACTCCAAGGCCAGGGTCTCAATGTTGTCCCTGGGGTGGAGCCAGGCACCCCCTCAGCCCAGGCACACCTCCCCAGTCCCGCCCTGGGAGGTCTCAGGTATGGGGGCTGCAGGGCAGCACAGGGAGGGGTGCCCACCGTAGGAAGGCGGTGTCGTTGGTGTGAGTCACATAGCGGTCCATCATGAGGGTCAGGAGTGGGGGCTGGCTCCGCTGCAGGTAGTACACGCGGGCCCCATTGGGGATATGTCCGTAGCTGCCACGAAGGAGGCCTGCTGAGATGCCTCTGCCCGGCCGCCAGAGCCAAGGCAGACCCAGCTCCAAGCCCATGGCACCTGCTTCTCCTCCACCCTGCCATTGAGGTGCCCGGCCCCCTCTTACGTTTGCACCAGGTCCAGGAAGTTCTGCAGCATGCCCTTCACTGTCTCGGGCATCTCAGAGAGGAGCAGACCCTCCATCACCCAGTAGGAGTCCCTGGGGGAAGGGACAGCTCAGGCATCTCCTCACAGCTCCCTCTGCCCTGCACACCCAGGCCACGTGAGGGCACCCTGTCCTGCTCAAGACACCCCGCTGACCCTGGCTTCCCCACCACTCCCGCCTCTGTGGCCCCTGGCTGCTCACCAGTAGTAGAACTCGACAAAGCGCCCGCCAGGCACAATGAAGGGGTGTTCTGAGTAGATCAGAGAGAACTGCTCAGGGTGGCTGAGGACCTCTGGCTTCACCTGCAGTCAGCAGAGAGGGCACAGCCCCCACAGAGTGGAGGCTGAAGGAGGCTGGGGCTGGCAGCTCTGGGCTTTGGAGCCAGGCAGCCTGGGCTTGAGTTCTGGCTCTGCTGCTGCTTGGCCGTGTGGCTTTGGTCAAGGCCTGAGCTGCTGGGAGCCTGGTGTGCTCGTCCCCACATGCCGGCCTCTGGAGTCCTGACTGGGGGGATGGTGCGTAGGAGCCCTGACCACTCTGCCTGGCAGCCACAGGTGCTCACTGAGCAGCAGCCATTATTAGGACCCAGGTGGGGGGCCATTTCCTCTGGCTCACCTTGCCCCCCGAATCTCTGCTGCCACCCCAAGCCAGGCCCAGAGACTCAGGGCCCCCATTCTCTGGCCCAGGTGTGGATGAAATCCCAAGCCCTTTCCCCAGTGAGATGGATGTGGATGAACGCGGCTGAGGGAGAGCAATTGTAGGACCAGAGGGGGGCTTGCTGTGTGTCCACATCTGGCATTTCTCTGTTCATTCCCTCCTAGTTCTAGAGGAGGGTGGTTTTAGTGGGAGAGAGGCCAGCCTGTCTCAGCTATTTTGAGGGGAGCAGTGGAACAGGGCTCGGGTTTGTTCCTGCAGGGCTGTGTGAGGAAGCAGCCCAAGCTAGCTGGCAGAGGAGCCCGGAGCACCATTCTGTGTCAGCAGGTGCCAGGGCCCTGGGGCCTGGGCAGGAGGACAGTTGCTGTGCAGCCTTGGGCAAACCACTGCCCTCTCTGAGCCTCAGACAAAGGAGAGAAAGTGCCTAACAGACTGTGCTGATCCCAGGGCTTGGCTACAATCGGCAGTAGCAATTATCATTCCTGAGCAGAGGCCTGGCCTGAGGAGCTCAGGGAAGAGAGAGCCCAGCAGGCAATTACCACTGGTGTAAGGAAGGGGCAGGACTGGGCAGCCTGGAGGTGGTAGGACAGGCTAGGTTTGCCTGGGGGGAGGCTGGAAAGGGCTTCAGAGAGGAGGTGAGCAGTTAGGAGTAGACCTTCCCCTCCTCCCTGTCAGAAGTTCTTTCTAGAGACCTTCTGTTCAAGGACCCAGGGGGCGGGGAGCTGCGTTCTCAGGAAATGAATTCCAGTCTGTGCTCTAGGGGCACTGTGGGCCCCAAGCTGACACACCCCTCTCCCAGGTCCATCCTTCTTGGTCAGGCCCTGGCGCAGGCCCAGGACACTGATACCTTCTTTCCCAGATTCTTCCAGTGCTGGTGCAGCTGCCCTGCCCAGGCTCGCAGGTTGGGGTCTGAGATTGTCTGCAGGAACTGGGGACTGAAGAACACCGGCCCCACAGGGTTCAGGGAGGCAGCCCTCTCTGAAGGGCCTTCTCCTGTTCCCTGTCCAGGGTTGTACCTGTCTTTCCAGTCTTCAGGAGTCCAGGACTCCAGCTCCTGCCCCACGGGCTGGAAATGTTCTTGGACAAACAGCTGCAGCTGCTGCTGAGGGATGCTGTGGTTGTGGGCCTCGGCCAGCTCGTTGAAGCGCTGCAAAACTTGGTCTGTTGAACAGGCAGCAGGGAGAGGTCAGCAGGACCCCAGAAGCCCCTCCCTGATCAGAGGCCCCTCACTGCCTGGTCTTGCCCCCTGCATCTTTGGTGGAAGGTTCAGGAGGAGGTGGGGCCTTACCTGGAGCTGAGGACAGTGGCTGGTCCACAAACTGCTTGTCGTCCTGGTAGAGCTTGGCCATCTGAACTTGGTGCAGGAGCTCCCCATGGCAGTAAATCTGGCTGCAGAGAGAGTCAGGGAGGGGAGCAGGTCAGGACACCACCATTAGGGGAGAAGAAAGGCTAGAGTCAGGGGCATGTTGCCTGGACTGGACAAGGGCTGTGTGTGTGTGCGCACACATGTGTGGTAGGGGTTTATGGATGGTGGTGACATACAGGGCTGAGAGAACGAGGAGGGCCCTTGTGCAGTAAGGGACCTAAACAATCCTCTGAGCCCACACTAGTTATCCATTTGAAACAGTGCAGAATACCCAGTGGACAAAAGGAGATCCTCACTTTAATCAGTGATGTGTTAGACTGGGATGGACGAATTCTCTGTATAGTGGCCCTGTATGGACCTGATGAGAAGGGCTTATGGCAAAAGCTTGTGAGTTGCACCCAGTGACAATTGCTGAGATTTTGCACCAGAAAATTTCCAGATGCAGAGTGTGATATGCCCCATCTGGGAGAAAATGACTAGCTTGCTATTGGTGTTGGTTGAAACCACCTCTAATGACTGAAGGACACACAATATACCTGAAACCTGAAATACCCATAATGTCTCCGGTGATGTCAGATAAACTCTCTGATAAAGAAGGCAGTGCCCCCAAAGAGTTCCTTAATGAAATGGAAGTGGTTTACACAGGAACATGCTACTTGGGGAACGCAAGGAGGTACTCATCGTGTTCACCAGGAGGTGGCCTCTTTTCCCGCAGGGCCGACTTTGGAAGCACCTGCGGAGCCACCAGGAGCCCTGTGAACAGCTCTCTATTGACCAAGAAAAAGCTGCTTGGTTTACCAATGGGACTTCCAAACGGGACAGACAGTGTCTTGTTTGGAAGGCCACTGTGCTCTGACTGACTGATGGAAATCTTTGCAGAACGTAAGAACAAATCAGCCCAGTGGGACGAATTGCATGCTGTTTCCCTTGCAGTGATGGAAGAATTGAATGAAAAGGCCCCTATGTTTGGGTTTTATTGACTCATGGGCAGGGGCCAATGCTCTGGCAAATGGGCAGTGAAAAACTGGACTATTAAAAGGATGCTTGTATAGGCATAACCCTAAGGAAATCACTATGGGAATTTAAGGGGGCACATTCAAGTAGCTTTGCATACCTGATTGTAGATGAACATGCTTAAAATGCTATAAAATACTATATTGGAATAGAAGAAACTGTACCAATTTGGATAGCCCGTAGTTCCAACAATGGGCCAAGAGATATCATGTCAAATGGGCATATCATGTTGCATATCATCCTCAGAGTGGTGGCTTGATAGAGAATTGAAACATCTGTTGTCTAAATGGGGAGAGACAAAAGCATGAAGGGCTGACTTACATACCTTCACAAGTGTGTAACCTCCCTCAATGTGAGGGAGGTGAAGGGAGGGCCCCCACTGGATAGATTCCTCTGCTTTTCCAGGAGGTCTGAGAGAGTGGGAGATGTTGCTGGTAGGACTATACAATTCTTTTTTTTGACAGGGAGAAAATGTTTAATTACGTACTCAATCCATTTGGTGTATTTCTAAAGGTGCAATACTTTTCTTCATTTATCAGTGAAAGAAGTTAGAAACTAACTTCAAAAAAATCCGCAAATGGCAAACAAATTTCCTTGCAAGTCACAGTCACATATATAGTGCCTCCTAGAAAAGAGGAGGGGCAAGACAGGTTCCACCCACTTTCATGAGTGTCATCAAATACTGGACCTACTCAAAGGTAGAGAGAAAAGGCAACTTTCAAAAAAGAATATGTTATTAAGTGAGGCATTTACTATACTCCTTCCTAAGAGCGCCAGGTGGGGAACATGTTTTCTACACTAGATCTTGGAAGTGGGATGTGGACTCAATCCATCCTCCTCCCGTTAAGGGCTGTCCAATGGTTAATTAATTAAAAAAATGACTAAATGAAAACAAACCCCACACACACTGTCTCCCCTCCCCCCCCCCAAAAAAAGACAAAACCAAAGAAATCCTAGATGTCCCAGATTACTCTCCAGAGCAGAACCCGGGAGCAGCTTCAACAACCCAAATCAGTCTGTTACAGGGTCAACACAAGCATGCCTTGCTTTTAAACAAACAAACAAAAGAACATTTTTGAAATGACAAACAAAAACTAGTACTGATCACTTTTCTGACAATACACAATTACTCAAAATTAACTAGTATTGAGAGGGGGAAGGGGCCATACCTATGGGCCTTGTCTCACGTGAGTGTATGTGTGTAGGTGCAGGGCATTTGTCATTGCAAAAGCAAATTTTAATTTTTAATCTTTAGTTTGATTTAAACATTGCTTTTAGTATTATGCCGACACCAGCTGTGCAGAAAGGGCTCTGGAGAGATGGTCAGAGCAGCACACACCTGCAGCTCTTCTTCGCTTCTAGAAGCTCCAGGGCAGCCAGTATTGCTTCATTAGATACGTTCTTTAGGCCTTTCTGTGTGAGTGCAGAACACTCCACATACTTGACAGCCTTCAGGTCATGGGCCAGCTTTTCACCAGTCTCTGGAGTGACAGGCTTCTGTTTGTTCTTGGCAAGTTTCTCAATAGTAGAGGGGTCATCTCTGAGATCAGTTTGGGTCCCAACAAGCAAGAAAGGAGTCTTTGGACAGTGGTGAGTTATCTCAGGCACCCACTTTTCTTTCACATTTTCAAATGAGGATGGAGCGACCACTGAAAAACAGACTAGAAATACGTCTGTTTGTGGATAACTCAGCGGTCGTAATCTGTCATATTCCTCTTGCCCTGCAGTATCAAAAAGTCCAAGAGTATATGGCTCTCCACCAATCATAACTGTGACTGCACAGTTGTCAAAAACAGTTGGTACACAGTCAGATGGAAATTTATTTGTTGCGTAGGATATCAGGAGACATGTTTTACCAACAGCACCATCGCCCACAACAATGCACTTAATTGTCTGTGTTGCTGAAACAGTTTTGTATCCACTTTAAATATTTCATATTTGATGATGACCTCGGCTTCTCCGCTGGGGCATTGGCAGCACTCGGACTATACAATTCTTTTCCACATCATCTCGACTTACTTTTTTCCTACCTGATACAGTGGTCCTAAGACCAGGAGTGCAACTGCGATGCCAGAAGCAGGGATGATCCCTAAGCAAGAAACTTTATCTTTTTAAACCTTTATGTCAGAATTCCTAAGGGCCTGATGGGGCAGATTGTGCCTACACCCCATCTGGCCAAATTGGGGCTAACAGTGAATGCCGGTGTATTGCCTGGTGGTAGGAATAGTCTACTCTTTCTGGACCTATGTAACCCTATCCTATATGAATGGGAGGGGACTGAGGGGGAGACACTTGCAAGACTGATATTGTTGCCAGCAATCTGGACTAGCACAGTGGCCAAACCTAATGGCCCTTCCAAAGGTGGAAAAGTTTAGTGAAAATCAATGACAAAAGGAGAAAAGGGGAAATAGTAGCTGAGGGTAAAGAGATGAATAATTGGGTATGCAACGAAAATGGAAAATCCAACATTACACTGGTGCCTGGAGAGAGGCTCAGAGCAAGAGATTAATATTGTCTTTAGCACAATTATACCAGATGCCTGTAATGGTGAAGCCATATGTTTGCCATGACCACCCCTGCCTCTGGAACCTGACAAAGTTGAACGGAAGCCTGCAAACCTGAGTGGCTTCGCTCTGGGAGACATTTTGGTCTTAGGATATGATAATGAGCTGGATTAACTGTTGACAACTGAAGGGACCTCTAGTAATGTGCCAGTGTCTCTTGACTCTGTTTTCAGATTATATCTACTGTGAAGAATATCATTTGGGAAAGAATTTCCAGGAACTAGTCCCTACTGGGCCTTTGGACTGTGTGGTTTACAACTCCTGGCAGACTAGTCTCTGTGTAACTATAAACCTTGATAATCAAATACTTAGAAAGGTCCCTGGTTTTAATGGACAAAATATAGCAGCAGCATGCCCAAAAGGCCACAGTGTGCTATATGCACAAATGCAGATCACCTTTTTTTTTTTGTGGATAGAAAGCTATTAAACAGATTAGAAAAAAAATGGGTTTCTTATGGGATTAAAGCAGTAGGAATCACATGGTACCTCCAAATTCTCTTGGGGAGTAGCCCGGTCCTGAGACAAGGAAGGCTATGGGAGGCCTTATGGTATACTCAAAATAAATTACATCATTAGGTGTGACTACCACTTATCTAACTCTAGTATGGGGGATCCACCATTTTGGGGTACAAAACACTTATCCTTACTGCACTCAGGTCTTTTGTACACAATGGCAACAACATATATGGTGGATTAAACAACGTTGGCCCATGAGACAGAAAAGAAAGAGCTTTAAGGGAGATAAGTCCCCCATTGTGGAACAAACTGAATTTGCTTTTAATGAGGAGAGGTATTTAGAGGAAAAATCTTTATTAACTAGAACAAGCAGGTAAGTAGGAGTTCTCTTCCGGAGGAAAACAAAGGATAGGAGTCATCCTGGAAAGATGATGAGGCTTTAGTAAAATGGGTGAGACAAAGGCATCAAATAATGCTGCATAATACTAGAGCCCAGCACTGGGAAAGGGCTTGTACCCTCACCCAACAGGGCCTCTTGACTATTTTAATGCTGATTAAGGCCAAAGGAGCCATGGGGCAATGGCCCTCCATACTAGCTGCAGAGGCTCAAGGAGCACTCCTATGGGAATCTTAGGGACCTGCAAACCCATGGAAGTTCTCTGGGACAGCTTATACTTTACGTTGATGCATTATGACTGCATTTGCTCCAAGAATAGATCAGAAGACACACCCTGTAGTACGATTTGCAGGGATAGGAACTATTCTGAATACCACCTGAGTCCTCCCATAGGAAGGAGGTGGGCCCTGCTATATAACAGCAAACAATGGAAACTAGTCTCAGTACCAGCCTGTGAACTGAGACAGGGTGACTGGCTTCACCTCCTGGTGCCTGACTTGGAACCCAGAAATAACAAATAACAATTACAAATCATGGCCATTTGTAATGATGCATGTCCACAATAATATTTGGTTTACGGGCGAGGTTCAATTCCATTGGGAAGGCTTAGAAAATTCCTCTGTAATTCTTCAGATTTGTTCTGTAATGAAATTGAATTGTACTATGTCCATACTAGGATATGGTGTAACACTGGTATTATTGGTACAATTCAACTACCTTATGTAAATAAGCCATATGATAATGATGATATTGATGATTAAATATATTGAGAGATTGAGTTAAAGCCTCCTCAGAGTGTCATACCAATAGAAAATGACTGGACTGAGGAAGAACTGAATTTAACTAATTTCTATGCTAAGTAGTCCTGCACAAATTTATCATAAGATACAAAGAGCAGCAGAGCAAGGAGAGAAATGAGTAATCAAATCACTACCAAAATATGAAAGTGTATGTAAAGCCTTTATAGGTCAGATTAGTTGTTTCTTTAAATCTATCCCTAGTCTGCACTGGCTCCTCCAAATGTTAGGCATAGTCATACTGATACTATTGCTGTATCTATTATATAATTGCTGCATTAAATACAGTTGCTCGAACAAATATGATGGTTTGCTGTAAGAAAGCCTAGGCCAAGGGCCAGAGCAGTGGTGGACTGAATTCAGTTCTGACGCTAACCACCTAGAGTTAGTGCAGACTCCACAAGCTTACGGGTATAGCTTCTAATAAAACTTCCCTCACTCAGTTCATTTTCACAACATATAGGGCAAGGTCTGGAAGGGTCTTGAATACAGAGCTTCTATGTCCTTAACCTGCATGAAATCAGAATGCATCATGCTCCTGGCACATGGATGTGTTCACCAACTGGGAAGCTCCACTGAGCTTTGATGTGCAGAGTTTTTAGTAGGGTTCCATTACATAGGTATGATTGATTGAAGCATTGGTCATGTGATCAAACTCAATCTCCAGGCCCCCTCCCCTCCCTGGAGGTTGGGCTGATATCATGTGGCCCAAAGCCCCAACCCTCTAATCACATGGTCTTTCTGGCATGGCCTGCCCCCATCCTGAGTCATCTCATCAGCATGACCCATCTAGGGGCCCACCATGTGTCACCTCATCAACATAAACTATCAGAGCCCACCCTGAATACCAAAGACACTCCTATCACTTGGGAAATTACAAGAGTTTAGAGGTTAGTTCCAGGAAAAGGTCAAATGACAGATAAATTCTTTGTTATACAACAGGCCACCCCCTGGTCTTTGGCCATGGATCTCTTACAGCAAAACAATCATACCTGTTTGAGCATCTACATTTGGTGTAGCATTTATATAACAGACAAAGTATCAACATAAATACACCTAACATTTACAGCTGGTGTAGAGTAGGGATAGGAGACTTTTAACTCAACTTCCCAATACATTTGACCATCAATATTAATATTATAATCTAACCAACAAAATATCAGTGTTTTACCACATCACACTATGGTAGATAAAACCTGAAAAATAAGAGTTGAAAGATGTTGGCACATTACTGGAGTCCCATACCATTATTAATGATTAGTCTAGTCCATCATCATATGTTATGACTAAAATGTCTCCCAGGGTGAGGCCACTCAGGTTTGCAGGCTTCCATTCAGTCTTGTCAGGTTCCAAAGTAGGAGTGGTCTCGGGAATATATAGTTTCACCCTTTCAGGCATCTGGTATAATTGAGTTAAGAGACAATATCATTTCTTGCTCTGAGCTGCTTTTAAAGTGTTAATGTCATAGTGGATTTCCTTCATTAAATTTATTTTTAATCCATTTGTTCATTCCTTTACCCTCAGTGACTATTTCTTCTCCTCTCCAGTTATATCCAAACTTTTCCACCTTTGGAAAGGACATTAGGTTTGACCACTGTGCTGGTCCAGATTGCAGGCAGCAATGCTAGTCTAGCAAGTGCCTCCTCTGCAGTCCATTCCCATCCATATAGAGTGGGGTTTCATAGGTACAGAATGAGTGGGCTATTCCTACTGCTAGGGCTGAACTACGACTGAATACAGCTGTGTTCACTGACAACCCCAATTTACCCAGATCAGGTGAAGGTACAACTTGCCCCATCAGACTCTTAGGAATTCTGAGTAATGGTATTCTTAGGAATTCTTATTAATTCTGAATAATGGTTTAAATGTATCGTTACATTTTCTTGCTTAGGAATCATCTCTGCTTCTGGCACTTGTAGCTGCTGTCTTGGTCCTGGGATCACTGCATCGGGCAGGAAAAAGAAATCTGAAGTGATGTGAGGAAGAAAGAAAAAAGTATAATCATACCATTGTCTTCTTCCCATGAGAAGAGTTGTATAGTCATACCAACATCCTTTCCACCCTCTCTTCCCTAGATTCTCCCAGAAAAGCAGAGGCATCTGTCTAGCAGGAACAGTCCCTTGACCCATCATGTTGAGTGTGAGCACACTCTTGTGAAGGTGTGTAAGCCAGCCCTTCATACCTATATCTCCCCCTGTTTTAGACATCGCAATTCTCTGTCAAAGCATTACTCTGAGGATGAAAGTGTTCCTTGGTCTGAAGAAGTGTAACTCAGTGCTCCAAATTGGTGCAGTAACTTCTCTTCTGGTCCTTTTACAATATTTTGAGCATTTGCATCTACCACTGGGTGTGCAAAGCCCAGTTCAGAGTAAGTGTCTGTTCCTGTCAGGACTCATTTGTAGCCTTCTGGGTCTACCAGCGTCAGTCCAATTTGCCAGCTATATGAGTGTCCTTTCCCCCAAGGAATTTGCCCCATAGTCATCTGTAGTCTTTCTCTCTTGTTGGCAGACAGAACAGTTCTTTCTGGCATTTTGTGTCTCAAGGAAGACAAGTGGAATATATCTAGATTCAGCCCATCTCTGCATTGCTGCAGCCTCCCAATATTCAATCAGTTCATAAACCCAAGTGGCCACCTCACATGAACACACTGGGATACTCATCTGCTAGCTCCAATTACCTTCCATCTAGGAAAGGAGTTCTTCTGATGGGCATCAATGGGTTCTACTTCAGTGCACCCCTCAAATTCCCATAGTGATTTCCATAGGACCGTGCCACATAAGGGCATTGTTTTTATAGGCCAGTTTTCCATTGCTCTTCTGCCTGACCACGCAGCCAGGCCGTTGGCCACTCACCAGGAGTAGGTAAAAACCCAAACCCAGTGGCAAACAGTATGAAATTCAGCCTACCAAGCTGATTTGGCTTTTTCTGCTTTGATCAGAGTGGCAGCCTTCCAAACAGTATGCTGTCTGTTCACCTTGGAACTGCCATCCGTAAACCAATCAGCTCTGTTTTGGTCAATCGAGAGCTGTTTATAAGGCACTGTCCAAGTGGCAATAGAATCCGGTAGCCCCTCAGGTGGTTCCAAAGTCAGTCCTAGGGGAAAAGAGTCCACCTGCTCTTGAATACAGTGAGTAACTCTGGTAGCATGTTCCTGCATAAGCCATTTCCATTTTATTGTGGAACTCTTCTGGACACTGCCCTCCCTCTTAGGGCATTTCTCCCCTATCACCCAAGATATTATGGGTATTTCAGATTTCAAGATTATCTTATGTCCTTCAGTCATAGGAGTAGTTTCAATTAATGTCTGACAGCAAGCTAGTAATTGCCTCTCAGATGAAAATTCTCTAGTCCAAAGTCTTAGCAGTCGTGCTGGGAGGTGCCCAAAGGCTTTTGCTATAAGCCCCACTGTATGCTCCACAGAAGGCTATAATCTGTGTGGACTCGGGCAGTCTTATTGGTTCCCATTTGGAATGTCCAATTAATATTGCTTGATGGGCGGATTTACATGCCTTTTGTTTTATAATACTAGATAGTGGAAATGTTCCCTAGTCAGACACAATATCCATCCCTGTAATACATTCAGGTAAAATAGATGCAATCCCTTCACATAAAAACTGTTTAAACATACCAATTTTCATCCAAACTTTCACCTTAGTCCCATCAACCCTTGCATTCTTAACTGTGGCCTCTGTTAGGAGTTCACCAACAGGTTTTGGTTTTACAATACTAGGTAGGGTAAGTGATCCCCAGTCAGACATAATATCCATTCCCATATTTGGGTAAAGGAGAAACAACCACTTCACATAAAGCTTGTTTAGACATTCCAATTTTTATCCGAACTTTCACCTTAAACTCATCAACTCTTGCATTTCTATAGCCTCTCGATCTGACTGTAGCCCATTTTAGGTCTTCACTGGTGGCTTTTTTTTTGCTGAGGAAGATTCGCCCTGAGCTAACACCTGTTGCCAATCTTCCTCTATTTTGTATGTGAGCTGCCACTGCATGGCTGCCGACGAGTGGTGTAGGTCCACGCCTGGGAACCAAACCCGTGTCAGTGAAGCGGAGTGCGCCAAACTTAACCACTAGGCCCTCCAGGCTGGCCCTCACCAGTGGCTTTTGGTACTATAGTGCATGGGGTTCCCATGTTGCAGAGTTGAAGAAACTTCTCTACCCTCTGACCATTTTGCCCACTCATATGCATAAGGCTTTGAGTCCCCAGCAGGGATAGAGCTAAGGGACCCTGACCCTTCCATGAATCCTTATCTTGATTAAATTTCAGGACCATTGCCCCTGCAGATTGGAAGTCAGGTTTCTTGTGGCTGTCTTTGCCTTGCAGTTTTCCAAATTCCTCCAAAGTAGAGTAAATAAAGCAGATTTGTTTAGGGCCTTTCCCTTTTGGGGGACCTGCAGGGGCTCCCATTGGTCCTTTCAGCCTCTTTAAGGCATTAAGACCTTTGCTTTGACCTTATCAACAGCTGCTTTATTCATCCCATTTCTTAATAACTGCTTAAAGATTCCCACCATGCTGGGATGAGTCCCTTGACTCTCCCCTTTCTCTTTCCCCTTTGTTTTGCCCCATCAATGTTTGCTTTATTCATCCCATTTCTTAACAACTATTTAAAGATTCCCACCCTGCTGGGATGAGTCTATTGGCTCTCTCCTTTGTCTATCCCATTCTCTTGGGAATCAGTCTAGATTTCTTCTTTATTTGTTGTTTCAGAATAATTTTTTCCCTTGGAAATGGCTCTGAGGCTGCTGGCTGTACCTCAGGCCAGCCAGAATCGGGATCTTCCCCAACACATTCCTTCAGCAGGGGCCTTGAGGCAAGAGGCTGTAGTTTGGACTGGCCAGAGTCTAAGCTTGGCCCATCTCTCACTTTCATTTTTGCTATTATAGATAACAATAACTAAGGGATGGTATTTCTTGATTTTTTTCTTATTATTTTATATTTTCCTATGAACCAGTGAGCCAACACCCCAGGAGTTGTATCCATCATCTCTAAATTCCGTTTACCTCTATCTGATCACAACACAACTGCTGTTCCAAACCATGAGTGACCCTGTTGCCATCCAGGAAGCAAAGGATCCTCATCTCCCGACCTTTCTTCTTGCTCTTCCCAAGCCACATGTTTCAGTGAGTTAATGTCATTCTTGCAAATCACACATTTTCTGACACCAACTGCAATATTGCAATATAAATCTGGTACTAACCAGTTAGCTCAGACACCACCCCAGGTCAAGGGCACAGTCCCCAAAAAGACGGCTCTCACTTTAGGAACCAGTTGCAAGTTCAGGGGTCCCTGAGCTACCCCCACTTCTGACCAACTGGCTACAAATTCGGGGATTCCCACAACCCTTCAGGTTCGATACTTTGCTAGAATGACACAGAACTCAGAAAGCACTATACTTATGATATGGTTTTATTACGAGGATCCAAATGAGGACCAGCCAAATAAAGACACACACAGGAAGAGGTCTGGGAGAGGCCTGAATGCAGAGCTTCTGTGTCCTTTCCCCACAGAATCAGGACATGTCACCCCCCTGGCACATTGAAGTGTTCACCAAACAGGAAGCTCCACTGAGCTTTGGTGTCCAGAGTTTTTATTGGGGTCTCATTACATAGGCATGATTGATTGAATCACTGGCCATGTGATGGAACTCAATCTTCAGCCCCTCCCCTCCCTGGAGGTTGGGAGGTCAGGCTGCTATCATATGGCTCAAAGCTCTAATCACATGGTCTTTCTGGCATGGTCTCCCCCATCCTGAGTCATCTCATTAGCATGACCCATCTAGGGACACACCATGAGTCACCTCACTAACATAAACTATTAGAGCCCACCCAGAGTACCAAAGACGCTTCTATCACTTGGGAAATTCCAAAAGCTTAGAGGTTATGTTCCAGGAACCCAGGACAAGGACTAGACAAATTCTTCATTATACAAGTAGCTTGTGCAGTAAAGGGTTGACTTAGCAACAGGTCTGCTGTGTTCAAACCCTGTACATTTCAAAGACAGTCTGGTATGTGCCCGGCTCCAGAGAGAGAACCTCTAAACTGGTGAAGCCCTGCCTGATAAATCTTTGTTTACCTGGGCCCTTGGGTCGTGCCGAATATTTTATGCTAATAATGTGATTTATGGTGGGAGCCAAGGGCCATCCGGTATTGCTTTGACCTTTGGAGACCTGGAGACTGAGTAACTAAGGTTAGCCATGCAGATACTCCATGCCTCTGTGACTGATTCCAAGTAAAAACCCTGGATGCCACAGCCCAGGTGAGGCCATACTTCAGGCCATACTTCATTCATATTGTTGCTGGAGAAATTAAGTGCTTTCCTTATAAATCCATTGGGAGAAGACAACAGGAAGCTCGCGTGTCTTCTTTCCTGGACTCTGACCTATATGCCTTTCATCTTTCCTGATTTTAATCTGTATCTTTTCACTGTAATAAACTGTAACCATGGATATAATCATTTGATGAGTACTAGTAAATCACTGAAGCTGAGGGTGGTCCTAGGGACTGCCAACACAGTCTTCTATCTGTACTTTTGGCAACCAACCTAAAGCTTGAAAAAACACTTGATCACACAGCCTCTCTGTTCAGCCTCTGAAATCTCTGTTACAATTGCTCAGAACAGAAAAGTATGAATTATCCCAGATATGTCCTTTGCCTTTATATTCCATCAGCAAGTCCTAGCAGCTCAACCTTCAAAATATATGCCATATTGATCCACTTCACTTCTCACCCTCTGGTCCTACCACTGGAACCCAAACCCTGGTCCCTTTTTCCTTGGAGCAGCCCCCTCTCCTGGCTTATATCCACTTCTGTCCCAACCACATAGGCCTTCTTCCTGATCCTTCAACAGTGACCTCAGGGCCTTTGCATTGAAGTTTCCATGCCTCGACTTTCTTCTCCCAGATCTGCAGAGAGATAGATCCTTCCACAATTCTGCTCAAACATCACCTCCTCAGAGACACCTTCTCTCTCCATCCTATCTGAAACATCCCCTGCTCACCCCCATGAGTGGCTCTCTAACTTCATTTTAACTTTTAATCATGCTTCTATCATTATTTAGCTTCTATTATTACTTTTCTTGCTTATTGTGTAAGGCCCATGAAGGCAGGGACCTTGTTTTTCTTGCTCACTGCTGCAGCCTAAGAGGCATGGTGAGAGCTGAGTAAATTCATGTTGAATGGAGAGTGGACGATGCCCTGTGGATCCAGGAGGCAGGATGGGGTCACTTAACTCTATTGTTTGGAGATGGAAACTACAGATCTGGAAAGAGGTTTGACTTGCCCTTGGTCACAGAGGTCAGAGGTTAAACCCAGGAGCTCTTTTCAGGCCTTTATGCCCCCTTTCACATCTAGACTAGAGAAATTGGGCAGAAAGTTTCCTGGAACAATCCTGAGAACAGCCCTGCGCAGTTCAAGGAGCAGCTTGGAGGGAAGGCGGGAGGAAGGGAGGGCTCTGGCCAGCAGCTCCTGGACCAGGCATAGGTCGGCCTCAGGCAGCTCCATCTTTTCCCAGCACTGGAGGTCCAGTGCCCAGCACAGAGCCTGCTACACAAGGAAATTTAATTTCCTTCCCTTCCCTTTCCTTTGAAGGGTGGACCCCCAGTGCTTGAGGTCTTATCCCAACCTTCCGGACCTCAGCCTTCCTGCCTCATTCCCAGCTGCCTTCTCCACTCCTACCTCTCACAGGGTGGGGGTAGGGCCTCCTGGGACCCCAGCCCCAGCCCCAACAGAAGCAGCAGGCGCAGCTCCCAGGTCCTCCCAGGCATGGTGGCCACGGCTGCGGCCAAATGAGTAAGCCCAGGCACCTCCTGCTCGCTGAGTCATAGCCTGGCTCGCCCGCCTACCCGGGGAAGCCAAAGTCCAGGTTTGAGACGTGGCCACCTGAGGGGATGTGTGCCAGGTCCACACGTGCCTGCTTGCCACTCCTGCTCTCGGCTCCCAGAGGTCACCCCCTGCCCTCCAACTTTGTACTTTTTCTCCTCTCTGTTTCTCAGTCTCAGCTGGTGCTGCCTGCTCAGGCCCTTCCCTCAGAGTCATGTGATAGGGGAATGGGCACCTAAGCGTCAGGGACATAATTAGGCCAGACATCTGTAACCCAGATGCCAGTTGCATGGGTGGCCCCAAGACCACCATCTCAGAAGGTTACCATTTCCTTTAACATTTCAAACAGAATGGCTCAAAATTCTGTCCCAGGTGTAGTGTGAAACTTGAGGACCCTCACAATTATCTACAAGAAATGCTGTGGGAGTGCAGGAGAGCACAACCATCCTGTCTGAGGTAGACTTGGGAAGACCCACTGTAGCGGTGACATTTGCAAGGGATCTTGAAGACGGCTGAGGAATTTGTCAAGGGAATGGGCTGGAGACCACTCCAGTGTAGGCAGAGCGTACTGTAAGGGACCGTGAGAGGCTCAGCCTGGCCAGATAGAACTTGAGGTTGGTGCAGGGGAGGGATGTCAGACAAGGCTGGAGGACCGGGTTGGCACCACACTGTAAATAGCCTTTGCCAAGCCAAGATCGTGAGCTGAGGCAGCGGGATTAGATTTGCTTTAGGAAGCTCATCCCCTTGGCATTAGGGAAGATGAGTTGAGGGGCAGGGAGTTGGGCAGGGGCACATGAGGAGGCTGTAGCTATGATCTGGGATCGAAGACTCAGGCCTGGAATGACACAGGGGGTGGGGGAGGTGCACACTGCCAGCCATCACCGTCTGAGTTTAGTGATTGTGTGACCTTTCCATTGCACTCAGGCTAGCTGTCCAGGATGTCAGTTGTAGTGCCTGAGCAGTGTTTACAGATGAGATGGCCCAGGCCCTGTGCTTCCCCTTGACAGTGCTCCTGTCCTTCCCCACCGGACAGTCACCTCTGCTCTGTTAGTTTGTCCCCCTCCTTCCTGCCACCCCTGCCTCCAGAGGCTGTATACTTCCTTCCTTCCTTTTTTTTTTTTTTTTTTGAGTTTTTTATTGTGGTTAAATATACATAACATAAAATTTGCCATTTCAACCATTTTTAAGTGCACAATTCAGTTTACACTACCTTCACAATGTTGTGCAACTATCACCGTTATCTATTTCCAAAACTTTTTCTGTCATCATGGGCATACAAATATCTGTTCGAGTCCCTGCTTTCAGTTCTTTTGGGTATGTACCTAGAATTGGGATTGCTGGATCATATGGTAATTCTATGTTTACGTTTTGAGGAACCACCAGGCTGTTTTCCACAGTAGCTAAACCATTTTACGTTCCCACCACAGATGCACAATGGTTCCAATTTCTCCACGTTCTCTCCAACACTTATTTTGTCTTTTTTTTTCTGAGGAAGATTCACCCTGAGCTAACATCTGTTGCCAATCTTCCTCTATTTTGTATGTGAGCTACTGCCACAGCATGGCCACTGACTGATGAGTGGTGTAGGTCTGCACCTGGGAACCAAACCTCGGGCCATCGAAGCGGAGTGCGCTGAACTTAACCACTAGGCCACCAGGACTGGCTCTGTTTTTTGTTTTTTTAATAATAGCCATCTTAATGGCTATTATTGTGTATCTCTTTGTGGTTTTGCTTTGCATTTCCCTAATGATTAGTGATGTGGAACATTTTTTATGTGCTTATTGGCTATTTGTATATCTTCTTTGGAGAAACATTCGTTCAAGTTTTTTGCCCATCTAAAATTTTGTAGTAAGTTTTGAAATTGGGAAGTGTGAGTTCTTTAACTTTGTTCTTTTTCAAGATGGTTTTGGCTATTTAGGGTGTCTAGCAACTCCATATGTCTCCTATGATATTCCTTATGAATTAGAAGATAGCCTTTTCCATTTTTACAAAAAGGATCTTGGAATTTTGATAGGGATTGTGTTGAATCTGTAAATTGTTTTTTGTATTAGTGACATCTCAACAGTATTAAGCCTTCTTACCCACGAACACTAGATGTCTTCCCGTTTATTTAGATCTCCTTTAATTTCTTTCAGCAATGTTTTGTAGTGTTCAGTGTACTAATCTTTCATTTCCTTGGATAAATTTATTCCTAGGTATTTTATTCTTTTAGATGCTATTGTAAATGAGATTGCTTTTAAAATTTTGTTTTCAGCTTGTTCTTTGCAAGTGTATAGAAACTCAACTGATTTTTGTGTATTGATCTTGTAGCCTGCAACTTTGCTGAATCTGTTTATTAGCTCTAGTAGCTTTCCTGTGGATCCTTTGGAATTTTCTATATATAGAATCATGTCATCTGTGAATAGATACGTTCCTACTTTCCAATTTGAGTGCCTTTTATTTCTTCTTCTTGTCCTGTTGCTCTGGCTAGACCTTCTAGTACAGTGTTGAATAGCAGTGGTGAAAGTAGACATCCTTGTCTTGTTCCTGATTTTAGAGGGAAAGCTTTCAGTCTTTCAACACTGAGTACGATACTAGATGTGGATTTTTCTTAAATTCCCTATATTGTACTGAGGAAGTGCCCTTATATTCCTAGTTTTAGAATATTTTTATCATGGAAGGGTGTTGGATTTGGTCTATGCCTTTTCTGCATCTGTTAATGATCATGTGTTTTTTTCCTTTGTTCTATTAATGCAGTGTATTACATTGATTAATTTTCTTATGTTGAACCACCCTTGCATTCTTGGGATAAAGCTCACTTACATGGTGTATAATCTTTTTAATATGCTGTTGGATTTGGTTTGCTTGTATTTTATTGAGGATTTTTGCATCGTATGCATAAAGGATATTGGACCGTAAGTTTATTTTCTTGTGATTTTTAAAAATTTAATTATTTTATTAAGGTCATATTGGTTTATAACATTGTGTAATTTCAATGTATATAACGTTGTGTACATTATTATATATCAGTTTCTTTATAGACTGCATCATGCTCACCCCCACTATAGTCTAGTTTTTATTTATTTATTTACTTATGTATTTATCTTTGTGAGGAAGATTAGCCCTGACCTAACATCTGTCTCCAATCCTCCTCTTTTTGCTGAGGAAGACTGGCCCTGGGCTAACATCCGTGCTCATCTTCCTCCACTTTATATGGGACGCCGCCACAGCGTGGCTTGACAAGTGGTGCGTCAGTGTGTGCCCAGGATCTGAACACCAAGCTGCCGCAGCGGAGCCCACACGTGTTAACAGCTGTGCCGCTTGGCCGGCCCCACTAGTCTAGTGTTTAATCTGTCACCATACATATGTGCCCCTTTACCCCTTTTGCCCTCCTCCCTGCTCCCTTCCCCTCTGGTAACCACTAATTTGTTCTCCTTACCTATGTGTTTGTTTGTCTTCCACATATGAGTGAAATCATATGGTATTCGTCTTTCTCTGTCTGACTTATTTCCCTTAGCATAATACCCTCAAGGTCTATCCATGTTGTCGCAAATGGCACGATTCTGTCTTGCTTCGTGGCTAATATTCCATTATATGTATATGCCACATCTTCATCCATTTATCTGTCGATGGCCACTTGTGTTGCTTCCATGTCCCGGCTATTGTGAATAATGCTGCGATGAACATAGAGGTGCATAAATCTCTTTGAATTATTGATTTCGTGTTCTTTGAAGTGGGATAGCTATCCAGTAGTGGGGTAGCTGGATCATGCAGTATTTCTATGTTTAATTTTTTGAGGAATCTCCACACTGTTTTCTATAGTGGCTGCACCAGTTTGCATTCCCACCAGCAGTGTATGAGGGTTTCCTTTTCTCCACATCCTCTCCAACACTTATTCTTTCTCATCCTGTTAATAATAGCCATTCTGACAGGCATAAGGTGACATCTCATTGTAGTTTTGACTTGCATTTCCCTAATTAGTGATGTTGAACATCTTTTCATGTGCCTGTTGGCCATGTGTATATCTTCTTTGGAAAAATGTCTGTTCATATCCTCTGCCCATTTTTTGATCGTGTTGTTTGTTTCTTTGTTGTTGAGTTGTATGACTTTACATATTTTGGAAATTAACCCCTCGTTGGATATGTGATTTGCAAATATTTTCTCACAGTTGGTGGGTTGTCTTTTTGTTTTGTTCACGGTTTCCTTTGCTTTGCAGAAGCTTTTTAGTCTGATGTAGTCCCATTTGTTTATTTTTTCTTTTGTTTCCCTTGCCTGAGGAGACATGGTATTCAAATAGATACTGTTAAGACCAATGTCAAAGAATGTACTTCCTGTGTTTTCTTCTAGAACTTTTATGGTTTCAGGTCTTACATTCAAGTCTTTAATCCATTTTGAGTTAATTTTGGTGTATGGTGTAAGATAATGGTTTACTTTCATTCTTTTGTATGTGGCTAGCCAGTTTTCCCAACACCATTTTTTGAAGAGCCTTTCCTTTCTCCATTGTATGTTCTTGGCTCCTGGGTCGAAAATTAGCTGTCCATAGATGTGTGGGTTTTTTTCTCGGTTCTTAATTCCATTCCATTGGTCTGTGTGTCTGTTTTTGTGCCAGTATCATGCTGTTTTAATTATAGCTTTGTAGTATATTTTGAAGTTAGGGATTGTGATGCCTCCAGCTTTGTTCTTTTTCTCAAGATTGCTTTGGCTATTTGGGGTCTTCTGTTGTTCCATATGAATTTTAGGATTCTTTGTTCTATTTCTGTGAAGAATATCACCGGGGTTCTGATTGGGATTGCATTGAATCTGTAGATTGCTTTAGGTAGTATGGACATTTTAACTATTCTTGTGATGTTTTTATCTGGCTTAGTCATCAGGTAGTGCTGGTCTCATAGAATGAGTCAGGAAGTGTTTCCTTCTCTTCTATTTTTGGAAGAGTTTTAGAAGGATTGGTGTTTATTCTTCTTTAAATGTATGATAGAGTTTGCCAATGAAGCCACTGGTCTTGGACTGTATTAGGGTTCTCCAGAGAAACAGAAACAATAGGATGTGTGTGTGTGTGTGGAGAGAGATTCAGAGAGAGAGGAGAGATTTATTTTAAGGAATTTGCTTACATGATTGTGGAGGCTGGCAAGTCCAAAATCGGCAAGAGAGGCCGGCATGCTGGAGACTCAGAGATGAGTTGCAGTTAAAGTCTACAGGTAGTCTGCTGGCAGAATTCCCCCTTCTTCAAAGGAGATCAGTCTTTTTCCATTAAGGCCTTCAATTGATGGACGAGGCCCACTCACATCATGGAGGGTAACTTACTTGACTCGATATCTACTGATTTAAAGGTTAATATCATCTAAAAACTACCTTCACATAAACATTAGAATAATCTTTGACTAAATATCAGGGTACCTTGGCCTAGCCAAGTTGACACATAAAATTAACTATCACATGGAATTTTCTTTGTGGGGAGGGTTTGTTTTTTTTTAGGAAGACTGGCCCTGCACTAACATCTGTTGCCAATCTTCCTCTTTTTGCTTTTTCTCCCCAAAGCCCCAGTACATAGTCATGTATCATAGTTGTAGAGTTGTAGCTCTTCTATGTGGGATGCCACCTCGGTGTGGCTTGATGAGCGGTGGAGTATGTCTGCGCCCAGGATCTGACCCTGCGAACCTCAGGCCACTGAAGCAGAATGCGCGAACTTAATCGCTGTGGGGAGGTTTTTAATTACAATCTCTTTACGTATTATAAGTTTGTTGAGATTTTCTATTTCTTCTTCTTCTTTTTTTTGCTGAGGAAGAGTAGCCCTGAGCTAATATCTGTGCCAATCTTCCTCGGCTTTATATGTGGGTTGCCACCACAGCGTGGCTGATGAGTGGTGTAGGTCCACACCCAGGATCCGAACCCGTGAACCTGGGCCACCAAAGCAGAATGTGCTAAACTTAACCACTACGCCACTGGGCTGGCCCCTCTATTTCTTCTTGTGTCAGTTTAGCTAATTTGTGTGTTTTTAGGAATTTGTCCATTTCATCTAGGTTACCTAATTGTTCATTTTTGTAAGGTTGGTAGTAATGTCCCCATTTTCATTTCATTTCTTTCTTTTCTTTTTTTTTTTGAGGAAGATTGGCCCTGTGATAACATCTGTTGCCAATCTTCCTCTTTTTTTTCTTTTTTTTATCCCCAAAGCCCAGTACATAGTTGTGTATCACAGCCGTAGAGTTGTAGCTCTTCTATATGGGATGCTGCCTCAGCGTGACTTGATGAGCGGTGAGTAGGTGTGTACCCAGGATCTGAACCGGTGAGCCCTGGGCTGCTGAAGCGGAACGTGTGAACTTAACCACTATGCCACTAGGCCTGCCCTTCATTTCTGATTTTAGTTATTTGTGTCTTCTGTCTTTTTTCTCTGTGAATTTTGTTGATTTTTTTGAAGAACCAAGTTTTGGTTTCATTGATTCTCTCTGTTGATTTTCTATTCTCTATTTTATTTACCTATGCTCTAATCTTTATTATTTATTTCCTTCTGCTAGCTTTGGGTTTAGTTTGCTCTTCTTCTGGTTCCTCAAGGTGTACAGTTAGGTTATTGATTTAAGATCTTTCTTCTTCTTCTTCTTTTCTTTTTTTTTTGCTGAGGAAGATTAACCCCGAGGTAACATCTGTTGCCAATCCTCCTCTTTTTGCTGAGGAAGATTGGCCCTGGACTAACATCTATGCTCATCTTCCTCTACTTTATATGCAGGACGCCTGCCACAGCATGGCCTGATAAGTGGTGCACAGGTCTGCGCCTGGGATCCAAACCTGTGAACCCCGGACCTCCAAAGCAGAGTGCACACAGTTAGCCACTACACCACTGGGCTGGCCCCCATCTTTCTTCTTTTTTAATGTATACATTTGCAGCTATAAATTTCCCTCTGAGAACTGTCTTTGCTACATCCCATAAATTTTGGTATGTTGTTTTCTTGTTTTCATTCATCCGTAAGTATTTTCTAATTTCCCTTGTGATTTCTTCTTTGACTCTTTGGTTGTTTAAAAATGTGTTGTTTAATTTCCATGTTTGTGAATTTTCCAGTTTTCCTTTTGCTATTTGTTACTAGCATCATTTCATTGTGGTTGGAGAAGATACTTTGTATGATTTCAATCTTTTAAAATTTATTGAGACCTGTTTTGTGGCCTAACTTATGGTCTATCCTGGAGACTGTTCCATGTGCACTTGAGAAGAATGTATATTCTGTTGTTGGGTAGAGAGTTCTATATATGTTTATTAGGTTATTTGTTTTATAGTGTTGTTCAAATCTTCTCTTTCCCTATTGATCTTCTGTCTTGATGTTCTATCCATTATGTAAAGTGGTGTATTGAAGTCTCCAACTATTACTGTAGAACTCTATTTCTTTCTTCAATTCTGTCAATGTTTGCTTTATATATTTTCAGACTCTGTTGTTTAGTACATATAATTATTAATCTTCTTGATGAATTGACCCTTTTATCAACATATAATGTCCAGCTTTGTCTCTTGTAACAGTTTTTGACTTAAAGTCTATGTTGTCTGATATCGAGAGAGCTATCCTGGCTCTCTTTGGTTATTATTTCCATGAAATATCTTTTTCCATCCTTTCACTTTCAATCTATATATTTATGTCTTGGATCTAAAGTGAGTCACTTATAGACAGCAGATAGTAGAATAATTTTGTAAAAAATTCACTCTTCCAATCTCTGCTTTTTGATTGGTGAGTTTAATCCTACTGCTTCCATTTTGTGATTTTTTTCTGCATGTCTTACACCTCTTTGGTCCCTCATTTCCTCCATTACTGCCTTCTTTTGTGTTTAGTTGATTTTGTTGTAGTGAACCATTTTGATTCCCTTTTCATTTCCTTTTACGTATATTTTTTAGATGAATTATTTGTAATTACCATGGGGATTATACTTAACTTCCTGAATTTATAACAAGCTAGTTCAAATTGATACCAACTTAACTTCAATAGTATTCAAAATTCTGCTGCAATACATCTCTGTCTTCCTCTTCTTATGTTATTGTTGTCACAAATTACATTTTTACATGTGTGCCCAATAACATAAATTTATAATTATTTTTATATAGTTGTCTTTTAAATTCTTTTGATATAAAAAGTTACAAACCAAAAATTCAACGATACTGGCTTTTATACTTACCCATGTATTTACTTTTACTGGAGATCTTTATTTCTTCATATGGCTTGAGTTACTATCTAGCGTCATTTCAGCCAGAAAGGATTCCCTTTAGCATTTCTTGTGGGGCAGGGCTAGTGGTACAAACTCCCTCAACTTTTTTCTCATCTGTGAATATCTTAATTTTCTCCTCAGTTTTGAATGACAGTTTTGCCACATATAAAATTCTTTCAGCATTTTAAATATGTCATCTCACTGTCATTTGGCCTCCATGGTTTCTGATGAGAACTTGGCAATTAACCTTATTGAGGATCCCTTGTACCTGACGAGTTGTACTCCTCTTGCTGCTTTCAAAATTCTCTCTTTGTCTTTCAACAGTTTGATTATAATGTGTCTTGATGTGTCTCTTTGAGTTTCTCATATTTGGAATTCATTGGGCTTCTTGGATTTGTAGATTCATGTCTTTCATAAAATTTCAGTTGTTATTTCTTTAAATATTCTTTCTGCCCTGTTCTCTCTCTCTTCTACTTCTAGGACTTCCATGGTGTGGGTATGTTGGTCTTCTTGAAGATGACCCACTGGTCTTTTTGGCTCCGTTCATTTTTTTTTCATTCTTTTTTCTTTCTACTCCTCAGACTTGATAATGTCAATTGTCTCATCTTCAAGTTCCCTGATTCTTTTGCCTGCTCGCATCCGCTATTGAATCCCTCTAGTGAATTTTGTTTCCATTTCAGTTATTGTACCTTTAGCTCAAGAATCTATTTGGTTTCTTTTTATAATTTTTATCTCTTGATATTCTCATTTGGTTCATACATCCATTTTTTCCCTTCTTAATACTAAATATTTTCCTCTACTCTCTTCTTGCTTCCATGGTTTCTGAGGAGAAGTCCAGTGTAATTCTTATTCTTATTCCTCCACAAGTAAGGTGTTTTTTTCCACTGGCTTCTTTTAAGATTTTTTCTTTATTTTTTGATTTTCTGCAGTTTAAGTATGATATGCCTAAGTGTAGATTTTTGGGCAGTTATTCTGCTGGGTGTTCTCTGAGCTTGCTGGATCTGTGGTTTGGTGTCTGATGTTAAATTTGGGAAATTCTCAGTCATCATTGCTTCAAATATTACTTCTCTTCCTTTCTCTCTTTCTTCTCCTTCTAATATTCCCATTAACACATATTACACCTTTTATGGTTGTCCACAGTTCTGGGGTATTCTGGTCTGTTTGTTTCAGTCTTTGTTCTCTTTGATTTTGAGGTTTGGAATTTTCTGTTGACTCAAGCTCACTGATTCTTTCTTAGCTGTGTCCAGTCTACTAAAGAGCCTATCAAAGGCATTTTTCATTCCCGTTACAGTATTTTTTATTTCTAGCATTTCTTTTTAATTTTTTCTAAGAATTTCCATCTCTCTGCTTACATTACCCATCTGTTCTTGCATGTTGTCTACTTTTTTCATAACAGCCTTAGCATATTAATCACAGCTGTTTTTAAATTCTCGATCTAATAATTCCAACATCCTTATTATATTTGAGTCTGGTTCTGATGCTTTCTCTGCCTCTTCAAACTGTGTTTTTTGCCTTTTAGTATGCCTTGTAATTTTTTGTTGAAAGCTGGACATGATGTACTGGGTAAAAGAAATCTAGTACCAGTTCCTGTAGAGGTTTCAGTTTGTGAGTTTCTGCTTTGGTAAGTTGTGATTCTCTGCATCTGCCTGTCTGTCTCTCCAGTTTTGGAGCTAGCAGTTTGCCCTGTGATGTCAATTCTCTGCGAGATTCAAGAGCAGTTCATTTTCAGTTTGATCAGCTTTTTTTTTTTGTGAGGAAGATCAGCCCTGAACTAACATCCAATGCCAATCCTCCTCTTTTTGCTGAGGAAGACTGGCCCTGGGCTAACATCTGTGCCCATCTTCCTCTACTTTATATGGGACACCACCAGAGCATGGCTTGACAAGTGGTGTGTCGGTCCGAGCCCAGGATTCAAACTTGCGAACCCTGGGCTGCCAAAGTGGAGCATGCGAACTTAACCACTACGCCACCGGGCCGGCCCAAGTTCAGCTTTTTAATTGTTGTTAAAACAGAGTGATGACTTCCAAGCTGCTTGCGTGCTGGAGCAGATACCAAAAACCCTCTGTGATACTGTGATTTATAAGAAATATATATTTGGTCATTCAGATGACCAAAAGATATTTCTCACATACTTGGTCTTCATCCACAGTTCCTGGCTAACAGCTCCCCAAACCCTTGGAATTTCCTAAGTGTTGAGAGTGATAAAAAGTGACTTTTGTCGTGTTAATGAGGTGACTTTTGGAAAGAACTTAAGGATGAGAGCTTGTCACCAGGAGACCCAACCATGTGATTAGAGGGGTGGAACTTTCATTCCCCCCCACCTCCCCCAACCTCCAGGGAGGGGAGAGGAGCTAGAGTTGAATCAACTGCCAATGGCCAATGGCTTAGTCAATCATGATTACATAATGAAGCCTCCATAAAAACCCAAAAGGACAGCTCATCAGCCCTTTTTCGGAGAGCTTCTACGCAGGGGAACCAGAACACTTCCATGTGCCACTAGGCCAGGGCCCAAGCTCCATGAGGACAGAAGCTCCTTTGTATCTCATCTTATGCGTCTCTTCATCTGGCTGTTGACTCGTATCCTTTAATATCCTTTGTATTAAATCAGTAATCTAGTGAGAAAATGGGTTTTCTTGAGTTCTGTGAGTCGTTCTAGCAAATTAATCAAACTGGAGGAGGGGGTGGTGGGAACCTCTGGTTTATAGCCAGTCAGTCAGAGGTATAGGTGACCACCTGGACTTGTGATTGGCATCCTGAGTTGGAGGGGGTTGTTGGAACCTCCAGTTTGTAGCCCGTCAATCAGAAGCACAGGTAACAACCTGGGCTTGTGACTGGTGTCTGACGTGGAGAGTGGTCTTGTGGGACTGAGCCCTTTCCCTGTGGAATCTGATTCTATCTCAGGGTAGATAGTGTCAGAACTGAGTTGAGGGGCCGGCCCTGTGGCTTGGTGGTTAAGTGCGTGCGCTGCGATGCTGGTGGCCCGGGTTCGGATCCCGGGTGCTCATCGAGGCACCACTTCTCCATTCATCCTGAGGCCGAGTCCCACATACAGCAACTAGAAGGATGTGCAGCTACGACACACAACTATCCACTGGGGCTTTGGGGGGAAAATAAAATAAATAAAATCTTTAAAAAAAAAAAGAACTGAGTTGAATTCTCAGACACCCTGCTGGTGTCTGAGAACCGCCTGTTGGTGTGGAGAAGGCTGCACACGCACGCATGTTGGAATTGGGTCCAGGAATGCTTTACACCTTCATTTGGTTGTTTTTTTGTAATTTCTCTCTCTTTATTGATATTCTTTTTTTTTAATAATTTTATTTATTTTTTCCCCCAAAGCCCCAGTAGATAGTTGTATGTCATAGTTGCACATCCTTCTAGTTGCTATATGTGGGACGCGGCCTCAGCATGGCCAGCAAAGCGGTGCGTTGGTGCGCGCCTGGGATCCGAACCTGGGGCGCCAGCAGCAGAGCGCATGCACTTAACTGCTAAGCCACGGGGCAGGCCCTTTATTGATATTCTTTATTTGATGCAATGTTGTCATCGTACTTTACTTCTTTAAGCACAGTTTACTTGGGTTCTGTGAACGTATTTAAATTGGTCAAATGGAGGTTTTTTCTTTTAAATCTGACATATGGTCACTCTCACAGGCAGTTTCTCTTCTTAATTTTTTTTTTTTTGGCGTATGTGTCATACTTTCCTGTGTCTTTGCATGTCTCATAATTCTTTGTTGGAAAATGGACATTTTGGATAATATAGCATAGCAAATCCAGGTACTGGCTCCCCCCCTCCAACCAAGGCTTGGTGTTGTTATTTGCTTGTTTATTTGTGGAGTGACTGGCTGGATTGATTAGTGACGTCTACGTCCCTTCCTCGGTGTTAAGCCTATGATGTTGCTCCAGAGGGGCACAGCTTTGTTTGTGCCCACACTCACCCTGGGATGACAGTGGTCTTGGCAGGGCTCTCTTCCTCTCGTTGTCTGAGTATGCTCAGCTGATAAAATAACTGCCAGCTATTGGTCAATTACTTTCAAAAGTGCCCAAGGGCATAAAATGGTCTAAACTAATGCATTCAGATTTGGACTCATTTGAAGGGATAGTTCAGGAGGTCAGTAACTGAGACTTGTTCTGACCCTACCTCCCTGCCCTCCCTTATAGCACTGGGGGCCCACTGTAGCTGGGGACCACAGGCTGTGTGATTTTCAGTATTTGTAAGCGTCTCAGCAGAACAATAAAGCATTTGGAGTATGTGTTTGGGAAGCCAGGTTGTGGGGGGCATGGAGCTGGGGTACATGAGGTAGGAGGGCTAGGTCTTCCCTACTAAGCAGGATTTCCACCTTATTAAATGTTCCAGGAGGGACCCAGGGCCCAACCCATGACCTCCAGGTCCCTACCCTGCCCCCACTTCACAATGACTGAGGACCGGCTAGGGACATAGGAGGGCATGAGGTCTCCAGGGATGGAGGATGAAGAGGCAGGAGCAGGTGGGAACTCAGAAGTTTAATGAGGCAGGAGCTGGAGGCAGAGGAGGAAGTGAAGGCAGACGGGGCAGTGAGGCCGGTCACTGTGGCAGGAGGCTGAGCAGGAGGCTAAGTAGAAGGGCAGCTGCAAGGCAGTGAGGCTCCAGGAAAGCTGTCTGAGTCCCTGAGCTCAGCCGGTCACCATAGCGGTCCAGGAGCATCAGGACCACTCCATTGGTCCAGCCAAACCCTTCCTGGAGAGAGGCATGGCCAGTGAGGGAAGACCTCTGGGGAAGCCCTCAAGTCCTTTTAGAGGCTGTGGGATCTTCACCCGGAGACTCTGGCCCCGCCTAGCCCCAGGGGTACCAAGGGGGTACCTCCTCCCTGTGGGCCCACATACAGGGGAGGAAACCGAAGCCAAGAGAGGGGAGGTCATGGTCATTTGTGGGGACAGCAGAGCCCCAGAGTTCTCTGGAGGATGTCCCACTCACCTGAACCTCATACTCCCCTCCACCACCCGGCTGTCCACCGTTGCTGATGTCATACTGGGGACAAGAGGACGTGCTCTAAGGTCAGATGCTGCCCCCAGCCTCCACACCCCAGCCCTCTAGGGGAAGCAAGAAATGGGAGCCCCTTTGGGAGAATCCACTCTGGCCTGCAGCTCTGACCCCTGCAGTGCCCGAGAATGGCCACCAGGTGCCACCCCTGTCCCTGGCTGTGCTGGGCCTGGGCTTTGCAAGCCTGACAGTTTCCCCATCTCACCATGAGGAGGAGGCCCCGTGGGACTGGGCTCAGGGCAAGCTCACCTTCTCATACATGGCTGACGTTTTGGAGTAGACATCAAAATTGGTTCGGATACAGCTCTGGGCCAGCTGGAAAGCCACTTCTTGGGCCCGAAGTGAAGGAGACTCGATCAGACCTAGACCTCACCCCAGGCAGGACCCTGAATCTCCAGAGCCCCCATCCCAGGGGGAGCAGAGGCCTGAGCCTTACTCTCCTCCAGGAGGGAAAGAGGTCCGAGCCCTAAGACCTCCTTCCTGGAACCACGGGCCAACTTCCTGTTAATCTGGGGCCCGAGTTTGGAGGGAGAGGGGAGGGCTGATATCCCTCACAATTGGGGTAGACATAAATGTTTGCTGAGTGGGAGGCTGAGAGAGCAGAGAAGTCAGAGAAAGACCCTGCATCCTCTGCACACACCTCCCCAGGACCAGGGAGGCTGACCCTCTACTCCCTCGAGGGTAAGGCCCTGGGATGTGCCCCATCCCTGCCTCCTGCCTCTGATGACCAGGTCCCGCAGGGGTGCCCAGGCATTGGGAAAGTCCTACTGCTGGCCTGTATTCTGGAGAGAGGTTGGGATCCCGTACTGGTAGGTCAGGATCTGGCTGTCCTAGAAGGTTCCAGACATTACTATGACTATGGGTGGGAGCTGGACAGGGAGCCAGGAAGCTGGGCGCTCCTAAAGCTAGATGTCCTTCCCTGGGCCTTCTTGACTCACAGCTTCCCCCTGGTGGCTGCAGTGGGACCTGCAGGCTAAGACGCTGGGGCGGAGCAGGAGGCAGTGGCTGCCACCTGCCAGGGGTTACTGCTCAGAGTCAGGGAGAGAGCAGATGGTCCTGCCCCCAGAGTACCAGCCCGCCATGCTGCCCCCCTCACCTGCAGGTATTTCAGAGCCTTGTTCACGTCGCCCGGGTCAGAGAAGCAGCCGGCCCAGAAAGGAGTGGGGTTGAATGGGTAAAACTCCCAGGTCTTTCTGTTCTCAAGGTAGTAGTCGAAACGGACACCTTCTCCTTATCAAACAAGACAGCCTTCAGGGCAGCCAAGTGCTATGTCTGCAAATTTCAGTACTTAATACCTGTGTAGCCATTCTCTGGGTGGCACTGGGTTTAGATGGAATAATCAAGGACCCAATCCTTTGACCCTACAGAAGCTCTCTAGAAAGAACTTCTGATGGGGAGGAGGGGAAGGTCTACTCCTAACTCCTCACCTCCTGCCTGAAGCCCTTTCCAGCCTCCCCCAGGCAAACCTAGCCTGTCCTACCACCTCCAGGCTGCCCAGTCCTGCCCCTTCCTTACACCAGTGGTAATTGCCTGCTGGGCTCTCTCTTCCCTGAGCTCCTCAGGCCAGGCCTCTGCTCAGGAATGATAATTGCTACTGCCGATTGTAGCCAAGCCCTGGGATCAGCACGGTCTGTCAGGCACTTTCTCTCCTTTGTCTGAGGCTCAGAGAGGGCAGTGGTTTGCCCAAGGCTGCACAGCAACTGTCCTCCTGCCCAGGCCCCAGGGCACCTGCTGACACAGAATGGTGCTCCGGGCTCCTCTGCCAGCTAGCTTGGGCTGCTTCCTCACGCAGCCCTGCAGGAACAAACCTGAGCCACTGCTCCCCTCAAAATTGCTGAGAGAGGCTGGCTTCTCTCCCACTAAAACCACCCTCCTCTAGAACTAGGAGGGAATGAACAGAGAAATGCCAGATGTGGACACACAGCAAGCCCCTCTCTGGTCCTACAATTGCTCTCCCTCAGCTGCGTTCATCCACATCCGTCTCACTGGGGAAAGGGCTTGGGATTTCATCCACACCTGAGCCAGAGAATGGGGGCCCTGAGTCTCTGGGCCTGGCTTGGGGATGGCAGCAGAGATTCGGGGGGCAAGGTGAGCCAGAGGAAATGGCCCCCCACCTGGGTCCTAATAATGGCCGCTGCTCAGTGAGCACCTGTGGGTGCCAGGCAGAGTGGTCAGGGCTCCTACGCACCATCCCCCCAGTCAGGACTCCAGAGGCCGGCATGTGGGGACGAGCACACCAGGCTCCCAGCAGCTCAGGCCTTGACCAAAGCCACACGGCTGAGCAGCAGCAGAGCCAGAACTCAAGCCCAGGCTGCCTGGCTCCAAAGCCCAGAGCTGCCAGCCCCAGCCTCCTTCAGCCTCCACTCTGTGAGGGCTGTGCCCTCTCTGCTGACTGCAGGTGAAGCCAGAGGTCCTCAGCCACCCTGAGCAGTTCTCTCTGATCTACTCAGAACACCCCTTCATTGTGCCTGGCGGGCGCTTTGTCGAGTTCTACTACTGGTGAGCAGCCAGGGGCCACAGAGGCGGGAGTGGTGGGGAAGCCAGGGTCAGCGGGGTGTCTTGAGCAGGACAGGGTGCCCTCACGTGGCCTGGGTGTGCAGGGCAGAGGGAGCTGTGAGGAGATGCCTGAGCTGTCCCTTCCCCCAGGGACTCCTACTAGGTGATGGAGGGTCTGCTCCTCTCTGAGATGCCCGAGACAGTGAAGGGCATGCTGCAGAACTTCCTGGACCTGGTGCAAACGTAAGAGGGGGCCGGGCACCTCAATGGCAGGGTGGAGGAGAAGCAGGTGCCATGGGCTTGGAGCTGGGTCTGCCTTGGCTCTGGCGGCCGGGCAGAGGCATCTCAGCAGGCCTCCTTCGTGGCAGCTACGGACATATCCCCAATGGGGCCCGCGTGTACTACCTGCAGCGGAGCCAGCCCCCACTCCTGACCCTCATGATGGACCGCTATGTGACTCACACCAACTACACCGCCTTCCTACGGTGGGCACCCCTCCCTGTGCTGCCCTGCAGCCCCCATACCTGAGACCTCCCAGGGCGGGACTGGGGAGGTGTGCCTGGGCTGAGGGGGTGCCTGGCTCCACCCCAGGGACAACATTGAGACCCTGGCCTTGGAGTTGGACTTCTGGGCTGAGAACAGGAGCATCTCTGTGAGCTCAGGGGGAAACAGCTACGTCCTGAATCGCTATTATGTCCCTTATGGAGGACCCAGGTGAGGAACTGCCCCGCCAGCCTCCCAATCTCCTGTCTATTCACTCTGGTTTGAGTGTCATGAGAACGCCCCTGGGCAAGAGGGTGAGTGACAGCCCCACCTCTCAGACGGTGACACGGAGTGGGTCGGGGCCTCTGTTCTCGGGAAAGGAGTGCCAATCTGTGCTCTGGGGGCAGTGTGGCCCCAAGCTGACACACCTCTTTCCCTGCTCCATCCCACTTGGCCAGGCCACATAAAGACCACACACAGGCTACAGAGGAGACTTGCCCAAAGTCCAGGAGGTGGTGGTGAGGCAGCACAGCATGCCCTGTGGTGCATCCTCATTCTCCTGGAGGTCCAGTCTCTGTTCTAGGCTGTCCCTGGGGAGAGAAAGACCCCAAAGGGCAATGGGAGCAGGCAGGACACCACCGGGATTGGGGGCCGGGGCCTGCAGTGAGGGAGAGCTGTAACCTGGCATGAGGTGAGGAGGAGCTGGCATGGGGAGGACATGGAGGAGGGCAGACCACCATGGGGCTTGCTTGTTTGCAGCTTGGCCACCAGCCTGCACACCACAGCGCTGCCCCCTCCTCCCAAGGCAAGGCCCGCCCCCTGGCCAGGGCCTGGAGCAAGATAAGGGAACCTCAAGTCCCCTCCCCCTGCACCCCTGCTCAAACCACAGCCACCTGTGGATCAAAAACACCTCTTTTTTTTTTAACCCTCAGTTGCCTGAAAGATGTGCATGGTTGGGGCTGCGGCTGAGTCATGAGAGCCGCCTGTAGACACAGTGGGGGACTCCTGAGCGCTCGCTCTCAGACTTTGCACGTTTCTGCATTTCTGCACGTGGCAGCAATTTTTGCAGAAAGGGTGTGGAGGGTGCATCTGGGCAGGCACCAGTCTGCTGCAGCTGCCTGTGGCTGCCTCTGCCCACCCAAACTCTGGTTCTCACCTCAACCACTGTGACTTCCTCTCCCCGTGGGAACAGGGCACAGGTCAGGGGCTCCTGCCACCCCGGACTAGTGGGCATCTTCCTGCCAGGCCAGGAGTTCCACTGCCACAGCCCGGTATCAGCAAAATTCAGATGCTCCCGGGTGACCCCAACTCAAGTCACGCAGCCTTTCTCCCGCACAGGCCTTGTAATCAACGGGATTAGCAATGTCCATAAATCTCCATGAGAGGTGTTTTACATCAGAACTGGGTCCCAGGAGACCCCAAGTGATGTCTTGACTATGCCATTACAGGCTGTGTGCCCTTGGACCACTCACTCTGCATTCCAGGTCATTTGTATTTAAATTGAAGGCTTTGCTGTTAGGGGATACAAACTCAAATTCCAGTACACAAATGTGTGAAATAAGTTGGGGCTAAGGGAACTAATAGGGCAAGGGGGATGATGCGTGGCAGGGCCCGTTTTGTGGGGTGATGGGGATCGGGGTGCACTGGAAGCACATTTCTGTGTGAAGAGGGTCTCCGTGGCAGAAGATGGTGACGTAGGGAAGGTGGGGTTCTTATTTGCTAGATCTTCTGATTTTTCAAAGTAAGGTGGAAATCCATATATTTACATGAGATACCCCAATTCTTAAGTGTCTCAATGTCCCATGTCAATCCGGGAGTGATTCCTGTGTGCATGTGAGGAGTGGTGAGGCAGAGACCTGACCCCACCATGGGGCCGCCCCTTCCCCCGGAAGCGTCCCGGACCCTGCCCTCAAATGAGAGCTCAGCCTGGGACGTTGACTCGCGATCATTTGATGCCCTTTTAGATTGATATACTCGGTGCATATTGACATCCTTAATGTGCAGTGATCTCTTACAAATCAGAAAGAACACTGTTATGCTTGGAAAAAATCTACAGAATAACCAGAGATGGTCAGTAAACCTAATGCTCTCTTTATTCTTCTCTGGATCTGGATCGGGCCACGGCCCACAGGGACACGGCCCCAGCTGCCCCCAGGTGTCTGTGCCCTAACCTTCTTGGATGTCCTTGCCACTTGGATGTCTCACCACTCAGCGTGTCTGCCCCGTATTTCTTAACACATTTGCAAGCAGGTGCGTCTTTGGTGGGGAAAACAACACTTTAAAATATTTATTCAGCTTTAATTTCGCAGTGAAGCTGCAGGCCGTGTGGGGGAAGGCCTGGGAAGGGGACACCGAGAGACAGCTCAGCTTTTCCTAGTCCTCAGTAGCTCGGCTCTGGGGCCAGACTTACAGCCTCACCCAGCAAAAGCCATGAGACTCACCGGACCCGCCATCCTTGGAAGGCGGCTGGCGGGGGTTTCTCATTAGCCCTACCCCAAAGTATTTTTTTGAGGAAGAACTACTTCTTTCCTTCTCAGTGTCTATTCTTAGACACTGAGACAACTGGTAAAGCTGGTAACAATATGACCAGTTTTAAAAAAAAGTTGATTTCCCAGGCGTCCCTGCAGTTAGAGGTGGCCAGGGACCCAGTTCTGACAAAAGAGATGTAAGAAGAAGTTAATGGAAGAGGTTCCTGGGAAAGCTCCTTAAAGGAGAAAGACAGCTGCGTTGCTCTTTGCCCTTTGCCCTTCCCCCTTCTTCCTGCCATGGGCACAGATGAAGTGCTTGGAACTGCAGAAGCCACCTTGCAACCACGAGGCAATGAACCCGAGGCTGAAAACCACATGCTTAAGATGGTGGAGCAGAGAGATGGAGAGAGACTGGGGGTCCTCGATGGCAGCTTTGAGTCCCAAAAGCCCTGTGCTCCCATTATATGAGAAAAACAAACCCCTTAGTTGTTTAAGGGACTGTTTTTCAGATTTTGAAAACGTCTGTCACTTTTGGCTGAATGGAGTCTCTAACAGGTCCTTCTTCCAAGGCCTTCCGGTCAGTACATCTTTCATTCCGGTTATGTGTCCAGCCGTGTTCTAATGTCCCAGTAATATTGTGGCTCCTGCCTGCCTGGCCTAACCTCAGTCTGGCTCCAGATGTGAGGGGCAGATCGATCGATTTATCTATCGTCTGTCTGTCTGTCTGTCTATCTATCATCTAGATCTATATAGCCATATATCTGGTGATGCTAAGCAGGTGCCCTGACCACCTTCCTCACAACCTTGTCACGTGGACATCAATTCCAGGCCCTGGACTTCTCATCAGCCCTGGTGCAAACAGTTCCCGGAACCTCCTCGGGCAGTGAGGCCAGCGTGGTGTGTGCCTGCCAACTGAAAAGTGACACTTAGGTGTCTGGGGTACTGGCCATGCTCTATTTCATGACCTGATCACAAGGTATCTGCTTTCCAGTGATCTGTTAACCTGTCACACATGTTTTATGCACTTTCCTGCTTTGTGCTACAGTTCATAATAAAATCATTTGAAAATTTTAAGAGCGAGCCCATCAGCCTGCTTGGTTTGGCGCATTTGGATGGGAGGGGAAGGGGCCGAGAGCAGTAGCAGCCTGAAGAGCCAGCGTGCGAAGCAGCCTGGAGCACAGGGCGGGCAGGTGGCGGCTCTGACTGATCCGTGGACTCGAACGCGAAGCTGCCAGTTGTTCATTTGCTCAGAATAGTGCACACCTGCAGATAAGCAGTTTCTATTGTGGTGAGAAGTAGTTAAACAAATAAGAGGGCAGGCGAGGAACAAGCTCGTCTTGAACATGGCAGCCCTTCCCTGCTGTGAAACTACTGCTTCGGTCTAACACGCCCACTCACTTTCCTCAATCAGTGCCGCGTGCAAGTGCGGGAACTCGGGGCCTCAGGGCACCTGTGCCCAGCCACAGCGTGTGGCCTGCAACCTCCACCCCATACTGTTGGACTGCTGATGCCGAGGCTGCCTCTGAGTCGGGGTCTCAGAGACACTGACTCTGGTTCTGCACATTAGGTCTCCATGAGTGCAGGCAAGTCATGTGACCTCTTTGAGCCTCAGTTTCCTCATTTGTGAAGTGGGGATAATCTGTCTCCTAGAGGGTTGTTGTAAGAATTATAGATGATGTGTTTTAGTTTCACAAATAGTCAACCAAGGGCAGTGCCTATTTTGTTAACGGGTAGAGGCGCCCCAGTCAACTCCATTCTAATAGCTGAGGCGCCAGGAGAAGGCCTGTTCCCTTTGCTCCACCGTGTAGGCCTCACATGGTGTAGCTGACAAATATCGCCAAGGGCTCGAGAGAAGGTGCATTTAAGTTACTGTCAGACCACCCTAGGAGGACCTCCTTGTCAGCCAGTCACCACAAGCCTGCTCCTCCTGGACCCTCATGCTCTGAACCTTGTATAACACAAATCTGTGGCCCGAGGTGGGCTGGCAGGCGCCCACCTGAATATTACTTCCAAGAATAACTGGTGGTCAGACAAGCAGAGACCCGCCTCAAGGCAACAGACTACTGTCTTGTGGGGCCTCACCACGGTCTGGATGGAGTCCAGACAGGCCTCTTGGCTCGCCATCTGCATGAGAGTGAAGAGGGACAGGAGAGGCTGCTCAGAGCAAGCCCATGCACAGAGGCCTTCAGCTCAGCACAAGGGAATGGAGACCCTTGTCAGAAACATGGGGACTCCATTGTAGCAGACATGTCTGTCTCAGACTTGGGCGGGACGGGGGTTCTCGTTAGTCTTCATGGAGAAGGAGGGGCCTTTGGCAGATGATGCTGAGCGTGAACATCGACCACCTTCTTCACAGCCTTGTCAGTGTGGAAATCAATCCCAGAGCCTGGACTTGCTGGAGCAAATGCTCCCTGCATGCCCCTCACACAGTGAGGCCAGCCTGGTGTGACACTGCCCACTGGAAAGTAATGTTTCCGGGTTTCCCTGTAGAAGGCAGCCTTTAGTGCCACAGCTCATGCAGGCGGCTTGCTAATAGCTTGGATTCCACACAGTTTCTCTGTCCCTCTGCTCCTGAAGATTCTTGGGCAAGAAGTATGTGGTTTGGTCACTGGAGAGGGTGGGCCGGGAAGGATCTTCTGACGTTGCAACTTCCAGGCTCTGCTCCAGACTTGGCAAATGAGTGGAGGCTGCTCAGGTGACATGAGGAGGGACCATCGGTGTGTGTGGTGCAGACAGGGCTGTGGCGAGACTCCTACTTACCAGGCATACATAATATCTTGTTCCTTCAGAATATGAAAAACTCAAAACCTATTGAAAAGTTTAGAGTGTAATGATAAGAAATGTAAGTGTGCCTACCACCTAGCTTCGTCCTATTTTCTTCAAATTTTGTTTTCAGGACTGAAACATAACAGGTCCAACTGAAATATCCTGTCTACCCTTCCTGCGTGCATTCCTGCCCCTCCCAGCAGAACTGCTCTCCTAGGGCCGGCCCCGTGGCTTAGCGGTTAAGTGCGCGCGCTCCGTTGCTGGCGGCTCGGGTTCGGATCCCGGGCGTGCACCGACGCTCGGCGTCTCCGGCCATGCTGAGGCCGTGTCCCACATACAGCAACTAGAAGGATGTGTAGCTATGACATACAACTATCTACTGGGGCTTCAGGGGGAAAATAAATGAATAAAATCTTCAAAAAAAAAAAAAAACTGCTCTCCTGAATTTGCAGTTCACCGTTCCCATGCATGTCTTTACTCTTTTGTATAGTATCTGTATAGTACACCACGTATAGCATTGCTTTGCATGTTATTTTTGATTGTGGTAAAATATAAATAACATAAAATTTACCATTTTCACCATTTTTTTTAATCTTTTTTTTTCTAAGGAAGATTCGCCCTCAGCTAACGTCTGTTGTGAATTTTCTCTATTTTTTTGCTTGAGGAAGGTTAGCCCTTAGCTAACATCTGTGCCAATCTTCCTCTACTTTATATGTGGGCTGCTGCTGCAGCATGGCTCACGAGTGGTGTAGGTCTGGGCCCAGAATCCAAACCTGCGACTCTGGGCTGCTGAAGCGGAGTGTGCCAAACTTAACCACTACGCCATGGGGCCAGCCTCACCATTTTCACCATTTTTAAGTGTACGGTTCAATGGTATTAAGTACTTTCACATTGTTGTGCAACCATCACCACTATCCATCTCCAGAACTTTTCCATGATCCCAAACAGAGACTCTGTGCCCATTAATCAATAACCTCCCCTATTCTCCCCTCCCCACAATCCTGGCAACCACCATTCTACTTTCTGCCTCTCTGAATTTATGGTTCTTCATATAAGTGAAATTATATAGTATTTCTCCTTTTGTGTCTGCTTTATTTCACCTAGCATAGTGCGAGTTCATCTATGTGGCAGCATGTGTCAGAATTTCCTTCCTTTTAAAGGCTGAATAATATTCCATTGTATGTATTTACCACATTTTGTTTATCCATTCACCCATTGATGGACACTTGGGTTGTTTCCACCTCTTGGCTATTGTGAACAATGCTGCTATGAGCATGAATGTACAAATATCTGTTCAAGTGTTTGCTTTCAGCTCTTTTGGGTATATACCCGGAAGTGTAATTGCTACGTCATACGATAATTCTATGTTTAATTTTTTGAGGAACCACCATACCTGCTTTGCATGTTTTAAAATCTTATGTACAGATTATTGTAGTGTATCATTTGACAATTTGCTGCCTTTTTTTTTTGGTGCTGGTATGTTTCTGAGATTTAGGCATGTTGAGACCTGGATCTAACCTGAGCATCAATGTCTTTTCACTTACAACCTGAAGTGTTGTTATTTGGACTTATTTTTACCATCTTATTTTGGTGGGCCTTTCCGCTTGTTTGTTTCCCTTCCCTGGTCTCCTACTCCTATCAAACTTATTTTTCTAGTTTTATTCATTCATTTGTTTTCCTGGAAATTATAGATTTCATTCCTATTCTTTAGTGCTTATCTCTACATCTTTTCACATGCACGCTGGCTTTAATCAGGAACTCGACTGTCCCCTGAAGGAGGATGGGTCTTTAGAACGCTTCAAGTCTGATCACCCTTCCGCTTGCCGCGTTGCCATCCAGCACTTCTGCTCCTCCGTGTCTTCATTCCTCTAACCCATCATCACGGCTGCTGGGGTTTACCCACAGGTTTACCACCTGGTTTGCTCTCCATTGCTTTTTACATCTCCCTCCTTCTGAGTTCAATTTCCTTTCTCTTAAAATAAATGTGTTAGCAGCTGTAAATCCAATGCTATGTTATGGCAAACTCCCTCTTCTTCATCTGAAACAGTCTTCTTTTCCCCTTCACACGTGGTGGCGGATTGTCACACAAAGCTGGCCAGCAACTGCTTTGTCCATTCCTGTCATGCACATGTCACTCTTCCCATTGCGAGGGGGAGTTTATTCTCCCCCCTCAAATGTGGGCTGGCCTTGTGACTTGCTTCCACCAACAGAATGTGGAAGTGACACCGTGCCAGGTCCAGGCTTAGGTCTTAAGAGGCCTGGAAGATTCTACTCTCACCCTCTTGGGATCCAGCCACCATGAAACTAAGTCCAGTTGCCCTACTGGAGAGAGAGAGAGGGCCTGGAAGATGAAGGACGACAAAAGAAGGGGGAGGCCTGGGCAGCCACCAGCCGTTCCGATCCCTTCAGCAGAGGCACCGCACGTGTGTGGTGTGAGTGACGCTGTCGTGGATCCTCCAGTCCCTGCTGAGCCCTGCCAAATCACAGACTTGTGAGCAAACGGGTGGTGGTGGTTGTTTAAAGCCGCTAAACTTTGGAGAGCTTTATTACGCAGCAGTCTACAACTGAAACACTCTTGAATGAGTCATTTTCTGTCAGCACTTTGAATTTAGAATTCCTCTGACTTCTGTCTTCTAGTGCTACTGTTGAGAAGTCTGCTTTCTGTTTCCTTTGTCAGGTGCCCTTTTTTTTAACATTTTTAAAAAATTGAGATATAATTGACATATAACATTATATTAGTTTCAGGTGTTCAACATAACGATTCGATATTTATAATATGTTGTGAAATGATCACCACACTACGTCTAGTTAACATCTGTCACCATACATAGTTGCAAAAATTTTTTTTCTTATGATGAGAACTTTTAAGACTTACTCTCTTAGTAACTTTCAAATGTATAATACAGTGTTATTAAGTATAGTCGCAATGCTGCACATTACATCCCCAAGACTTATTTATTTTATAACTGGAAGTTTGTACTGTTTTACCCTCTTCACTCATTTCACCCACACCCCACCCCCCGCATCTCTGGTAACCACAATCTGATCTCTTTTTCTATGAGTTTGGTTTTTTTTATTCCCTTCCACATATAAGTGAGCTCATACAGTATTTGTCTTTTTCTGTCTGACTTATTTCACTTAGCATAATGCCCTCATGGTCTATCCATGTTGTCTCAAATGGCAAGATTTCCTTCTGTTTTATGGCTAAATAATATTCCATTGCGTATATATACAACATTTTCTTTACCCATGCATCCACTGATGGACACTTAGGTTGCTTCCATACCTTGGCTACTGTAAATAGTACTGCAATAAACATGGGTTTTGAGTTAGTGTTTTCATTTTCTTTGGATAAATACCCTGAAGTGGAATAGCTGGATCATATGATAGTTCCATTTTTAATTTTTTGGGATACCTCCATACTGTTTTCCACAGTGGCCGCACCAATTTACAATCCTACCAATACAAGTGCACAAGGGTTCCCATTTCACCACAGCCTCACCAACACTTATTACTTGTCTTTTTGACAATAGCCATTCTAACAGGTGTGAGGTTGTCAGGTGACTTTTAAAATCATCTCTTTATCTTCCATGTTCTTAAGTTTCTCTAAAATATATGTAGTTTAGGCTCATCTTTATTTTTCCTGCTCAGAAATTGTGCTGCCACTACTGCTTCCACCTTCTCTTCCTTGTTCTTCTGCAAATATTTTTGAGCACCTGTTATGTGCCTCTTATGTCCCCTGTTTTAGTGGGGGAGAGACCCTGAGAATGAAGCTAGTATGGAGAAGAGCAGAGCTGAGATTTGGAGAGCAGATCCAGAAGGCGTGGTTGAAACCCGCACCATGCCCCACCTAAAAGCAAGGGGCATATCTGCCTACCCATTAAGTTTTTGGCAATGAGAGCAATAATTGCCTTTTTCGCTTAAGGCAGTTTTAATGGATTTTTATGCCATTTACAAGTGAAAAGGCACTAACTGATACATGCCCCACCCCATCACACTAGATCTGGATGTCCTTTCTCTGTGCAATTTTACATTCATATCTTCATTTAATTAGTTTATTTTTAATTAATTAATTAATTAAACTCATTTAATTTTTTTGTTTCTATTTGGCCTTGTTCCAAAAAAAAGATTTAAAATCACTTCCAAAGATGCATAAAACACAAGGTAAAATAATTTAGAAGTAAGTATTACTGTGCTTATTGAATCTGAAGAGTCATATCTTGCACTAATACTGAAAAATTCTCAACCATTATCTCTCTCAATATTGCCTCAGCCATTCTCTCTTCTGGGATTCCTTTTAGACAAATGTTGGCTCTTTTCTTCTGACTCTTCATGTCACTTAACCTCTTTTTCATAATTTCTATTTCTTTTTTCTCTGGGTAATTTTCTTAGATCAGTTTTCCAGTTCATTATGTCTCTCTTCATTTGCGTTTAATCTTCTGTTTAACTCATTTATTGAACTTTGCATCTCAGTTACTATATATATATATATTTTTTTTGTGAGGAAGATCAGCCCTGAGCTAACATCTGTGCTAATCCTCCTCTTTTTTTTGCTGAGGAAGACCGGCTCTGAGCTAACATCTATTGCCAATCCTCCTCCTTTTTTTTTTCCCCCAAAGCCCCGGTAGATAGTTGTACGTCATAGTTGCACATCCTTCTAGTTGCTGTATGTGGGACGTGGCCTCAGCATGGCTGGAGAAGCAGTGCGTCAGTGCGTGCCCGGGATCCGAACCCGGGCTGCCAGTAGCAGAACGCGCGCACTTAACCACTAAGCCACGGGGCCGGCCCACAGTTACTATATTTTTTATTTCTATAAGTTCTATTTGGTTCTGGTTCATATCTGCCTATTCATAGTGTTTTATTCTTTTCTTATGCTTTCAATTCCTTGCATGCATCTAGACCTTTTAATCATATCTATTCTATAATATCCTTATAGTGTTTATATAACATCTGAATTTCTTGGAGGTCTAGTTTTGAGGTTAAGGCTGCTGACTCTTGCTCATAGTGGTTGTTTCTTTTCTGCTTTCTTTCTCTGTTTTTTTGTAATTTTGGATTGTGAGCTCATGTTCAGTGGGGCTTTACCCTTTGAATCCTGTGTGACCTGGGCTGACAGCATGATATTCCAGAGTTATTTTGTGATTGCTTCTATCAGGCACCCCAACAGAATCACCCACTATGAAAAAAATTTTATGTTATTCTCTTGTCTTGCTGCTAGATTCCACTTAAATAACCATGAAGTTAGTATAAACTCAAGCCCCAAACTTACATGAGGCACGGAACTGTGTTTAGAAATTCTGAAAAGGAGAATTTCATTTTCCAACCAGAGCCCAGGCTGAGACACACCTCTTTGCTATTTTCCTTGGCTAGGGGAAGGATGCTTTTCTAGATCATCCTTTCACTGAGGCTGTAACTCTCTGAGGATTCTGGATTTAGGTGGGGACTCAGCTGTACCTCTCCATAGTCCTTCAGTGGTATTGATTACCACCCCACAGGGTAGATTTTTTTTTTTTTTGTGAGGAAGATCAGCCTTGAGCTAACCTCCATGCCAATCCTCTTTTTGCTGAGGAAGATCGGCCCTGAGCTAACATCTATTGCCAATCCTCCTCCTTTTTTCTCCCCAAAGCCCCAGTAGATAGGTGTATGTCATAGTTGCACATCCTTCTAGTTGCTGTATGTGGGATAATGCCATAGCATGGCCAGACAAGTGGTGCGTTGGTGCGCACCCGGGATCTGAACCCAGGCCGCCAGCAGTGGAGCGCGCGCACTTAACTGCTAAGCCACGGGGCCAGCCCCCGCAGAGTAGCTTTGTTTCTGGCTCTTGGTGAGTTCTCCTTTCTCATGAAATCAGATATACATTAAAAGAGTCTTTGCCACATTTTATCCAACATTTTAGGCATTTGTTATGGGAGGGTTTTAGGCTATCTAGTTTTTGGTATTTTCAGAAACACAAATCTGGATCCCTCACCCAATTTGTCTGTGATTACAGTTTAAAAAAATTTTTAATGTGAAATCTTAATTTCATTTATTGATATTCTTCTCTTTGAAAATAACTTCTTGGGCTAGCCCTGTGGCCTAGTGGTTAAGTTCAGCATACGGGTTTTGTTCCCAGGTGTGGACCTACACCACTCATCAGAGGCCATGCTGTGGTGGCATCCCACATACAAAATAGAGGAAGATTGTCAAAGATATTAGCTTAGGGTGAATCTTCTTCAAGCAAAAAGAGGAAGATTGGCAACAGATGTTAGCTCAGGGAAAATCTTCCTAAGCAAAAAATAAATAAATAAAACATAAAGAAAACTTCTTACATACTAATGTAGGAAATTTAGAAAATTTAAATAAACAAACAAACAAAAAAATAGGAGCTGGCCCCGTGGCATAGTGGTTAAGTTCACACGCTCTGCTTTGGCAGCCCAGGGTTTGCAGGTTCGGATCCCAGGTGTGGACCTACACACTGCTTATCAAGCCATGCTGTGGCAGGCATCCCACATATAAAGTAGAGGAAGATGGGCACGGATGTTAGCCCAGGGCCAACCTTCCTCAGCAAAAAGAGGAGGCTCGGCAACAGATGTTAGCTCAGGGCTAATCTTCCTCACCAAAACTAACAAACAAACAAAAAATCCCATAACACTACCATCTTGGGGCAATGTTTTAACCTTTTTTTGACAGGCTTTTTTCTAAGCATATATCAAGATCTCATTTTCTAAGTCAAAAGTGGGATCCTGCTACACATATTCTTTTATAGCCTGCTTTTCTTCCATGTAACAACACATGTGTTAATTTTCTATTGCTGCACAATAAATTACCACAAAACTAGCAGCTTAAAACAACACACATTATGATACTGAACACAAACATAGGTTTGTTTACCTGTCACACGGTAGGGCCAGTAACTGAAACGTCAGCGTTGTGGCAAGGAAAGAGGGTTTATTATTATCGAAAGGCAGCCAGACGAAGAGATGGGACTTACAACTCAGATCCACCTCCCTGAAGGGAAAAAAGGGGTTTTTATCTGGGCTTTTAGGTACAGGAGGAGAACATGTGCTGGGGTTTTAGGTAGGGGAGGGGGAGCATGTGGCCTTGCTGGTTGGCGCCTTCCTGTCAACCTTCGTTTGGCCTTGAAGACTGAATCTTGACGTCTGGACCTTGAATTTCTGGGAAAGACAGCTCACTCATATACTAAGAAGGGACGGAAAGACCTAGTTAGTTTTGAACAACAGTTGATTATGTTGAATATGCACAGCTGCAGTCAGCAAAGCTTATCTTAAAGTTTCGGCTCTAGGGAAGATTTTTTAACCTCTTAGCTCTCGCTTTCAATTATCTCGCAGTTTCTGTAGGTCAGAAGTCTGGACACAGCTCGCCTGGGTTCTCTGCTTCAGGGTCTCATCAGGCTGCTTCAGGTTTTGGCTGGGGCTGTGTCTCATCAGAGGCTCAAGTGGAGAAACATTCACTTCTAAGCGTCTCAGGTTGTTGGCTGAATTCTTGTGTTTGGAGGACTAGAACTCGGGTCCCCATTTTTTGCTGGGGGTTGGCCAGGGGCGGCACTCAGCTTGTAGAGACTGCTAGTAGTTCCTTGCCACATGGTCCTTTCCAGAGGCCCTCTCATAACATGGAAGCTACGTCTTCAAATTCAGCAATGGAGAAAGATCTCTGACCCTCTGGGAGGGCCTAGAAACTCTTTCAAATCCTTCCAACTGATTAGGTCATGCCCATCCATGATAATCTCTCATTTGAGTAAGTCATGTGTCACTTGATGGAGATATATTTTGAGAAATGTGTTGTTAGGCAATTTCTTCGTTGTGCAAACATCATAAAATGTACTTACACCAACCTAGATGGTATAGCCTACTACACACCCAGGCAATATGGTGCTAATCTCATGGGACCACCATCATATATGCCGTCCGTTGTTGACCAAAATGTTGTTATGTGGCATGACTGTACTTCAAAATCAACTGATATGGGACCTTAATTACATCTGCAAAATTCCTTCACCTTTGTTCTGTTCTGTTGGCTAGAAGCTAGTCACAGGCCCCACCCACCCTCAAGGGGAGTGGATTACACAGGGAATGAACACCAGGGGGTGGGAATCACGGGGACCACCCTGGGGTCTGTCACCACATGTTTGTCTTTCCACATCGCGTCACAGTAGTATGGATTCTACTACCATATAATGTTAACAGCCTCACAGCATTCTATCATATGGATGCACCATAATTTAATTAACCAATTCTCTATCACTAAACACTTAATAAACAGAAGCATTTAAGTTTACTCCCTTTTTTTCCTACTATAAACAATGCTGGAGAGAATGCCTTTGTACCTATATCTTTAGGCACAGCGGTGTTAGTTCCTTAGAATAAATTGCTAGACATGGAATCGCAGGGTCAACGGATTCACAAAATCTTAGGCTTTTGATACAGATTAGATGACATTCTTTTTGAACAACCAAGAGTTGAGGCCCTTGCCCTGGCATTGTGCAGCTGAAGACAATCTCATGCTGTAAAGCGAAGCAGCAGTGGTTAGAGGAAGTGGGTAATGCTTGTTGTGGTGTACTCCTTCTCACTTGGAAGTCAAATAACTGGAAAGTGTGTGGCTGTGGTCCCACGTCCTGCCCTGTAGAAGTTGGGGAAGAGTTTGCATCTATAATCTCATACATTCATGGGTCTTGATCATGGGGGAAGCAGAGAGACTGAGAGCTCTCGTGTGGCAAAGGCTGCAGCCTTGTCACTGTCATGGAGCACAGCACACATCTCCCAAGGCCCCTAGTTTGTTTGCATTCATCCAGAATGCGTGTGACTTCTGATGGTGTGAGCTGGGAGACAAAAAGGCCTCTAATGTGCCCCAAACAGAATTTTTTTTTATCTCTTCTTTCTTTTTTTTTATTCTATTTTTTTTATTGTGAAATTTTTGTTGTACATTATTATCAGTCACCATATAAGTGCATCCCTCCACCCCTTGTGCCCACCCCCCACCCCATAGTCCCTGGTAACCACCAAACAGTTCTATCTGTGCGTGTGCCAAACAGAATTTCACTGGGTCCCAGAGAGGAGGCCAAATGTGGTAACTTCCCAGCAGGGTGGATCCCCAGGTTTTGCGGAGCCTGAGCTTAAACAATTTGGGGGACCCTCTTTAAGGAAAAGAATCAAATCATGAATACAAAGTTAGGTACAGGGCTGTTGCTGGGTCCCACGTGTGTGGGGGGCACTGGGGCTTAAGCATCACTAACTTCACAGGAAATCTGCCCCTGCTTGCTGTGACTAGGTTGGCCCTGCCTAGAGTCCAGTTTTGTTTGTTTATTTCCAAATGTATTAAATGAGATATTTTCCCTTCTTGCCTTTTGCAAATGTATTCAAATTTAAGAATTGAGCAAGTCTTCAATAAAATAGTCATTTTTGGCAAAATTTCTCTAGTTTAACCCTTCCCTACTCAAATTACTAACATGCATGACAGGAACACAAAAGATGCCAAACCCCACTAGCCTTGGTTGCAGTGTGGAGCCTGGAGCACCGAGGAAGGTGCTAGGGCAGTGGGAGGTGGGCGAGATTCTTCTAGCATTCCTTGAGTCTGTCCGCACCGGGCACGGTGCTAGATGATTACACTGTCTTGGTTCACCCTTTTGCCTGCCATGGAGCTGACACTCCTTGGCGGCTCAAAACAGCTCCCATTTAAGGGGGGAAATGCCAGGACACCACAAGTTGAAGTTCAAATATGAAACTGTTAGCAGAGTAATTTTGGCATAAAACCCACTGCATCAGTCAGTCTCCCAACAGGAAACAGATGGCACATTCAAAATAGGATAATTTGAGGAGGGTTTATTTACAAAAAAAAATGTGGGTGTCAGGGAACCGCAAGGGATGGTGCAGTAACCCAAGTTTAGTAGCCGCCAAGCATTGCCGCCACGAGGCTTGAAGGGCTGAGGGAGGAAAGAGCTACTGGCATCCACAGGGAGAGAGCTCTACCTCAAGGCCGCAGCGAGAGAAGCCATGATCATTGGTTGAGGGACACAGCCAGCTCACAGGGAGGGAGTAAATAACCTGACCTCACTCTCCTCTCTCTCCGATCTCCTGTGGGGCTCCGCCCGGATGCAGAGGACACAGGATGTGGACCATACAGGTCAGCTCCTGAGGCAGAGGGCAGAGTGGAGAAGGTGACGGGGGTTGCAGCGTGATCTGGAGGGGCAAAAAAAGGTAAATGGCACAATCTCCCCCTTAGGCCCCTCGGCATCCACTCTAGACCTTTGTCCAAGGGAAAAGCTTGTCTCCAACACCGGGGACCCATAAAGTCCCACCAGCTAGCGTATCACTGTGGGATGGTGTCAGCTGGTCATACTCCCAGCTCAAATCACTGGTGTTCTTCAGATAAGGAAATAGGTAAAAGACGGAGATAAAGAAACAATTATGGTTCATGAAACATAGCTGCCACAGTCCCCACCTCTATAGCTGACTCCAAGGTGAAGGTAATCCTAGCTGCCCTCTTACGCCTTCCATTCTCTGTTCTCCTTAACTTCTGCCGGCACCTTTTGGGACAGGGTTCTTTACCTGGTAGGGTGACCCGAATCTTCATTCTTGCAGGATCTGAGTCCTTGGTTGCCTTATTTTTTGAGTTGCCACAGTTTTCCATTGCCCAGGACTATTGGACTAAGGGGTGCCCCAGTGATACCCCTCAGTTCAGACACTGTCCTTCTTGCCCCCATTCATTAGCAGACACCCTGTTTCACCCTGGTAGCCAAGATCAATCACTCCACCCAGTACTGTGACCCCTTTCTGTGCTTGTTGGCTCAGTGGCATGTGGAGCCCTAAATGAGCTAGGGTGGTTTCAGCTTCCGATTCATCAGAATCATGAGTGTGTTCCCTGGTAACAGCTTTTCTTCTCTGGGTACCAAGACCTCCAACTCACCAATCTCAAGGTTGTGGGGAGAGAGGAAGCAAACATTTTTCTAGGAATAATAGCAAAAGGGGCCATTCTCATCTCCACTCCTTGGTTCTTAGACCCACACATTCTGCCTGTGAAGAAGATGGCACCATATGGCCACTGGTTTCCGGCATATGCTAGATCTTGTAGGACAGCACTCAAACCTTGCAAGATGTTATTTCTCAGCAGATAATTCCACCATTCCATCAAGCCAGAGTCCTCCAGGGGTCTCGGTGAGGCCAGGCACAAATCATTAATCTCACTGTAATCAATAAACAATGTTGACATCCAGTATAAACCTCCCTGAAAGTTATCAGAACCATGGTTATAAAGCAACACTATTAATCATTATGTTTCATGCCTTGACCAAGGGTCGGTGCCATGCAAGTACTTCAGCTGAACAACTCAGGCCAATTCCAGGCCTGTTGGAATTGACCCCCAGAATGCAGTCCTCCTCCATTGCCTGGTCATGAGGGACTCCCCATGAGGCCATAGGTGTATTTAGGCAGCACTTTAGAAGGTTACAGTATCTTAGTAGAGACCCTGTGATCATCTAGCCATGGCCACAGATCCACGTGGTTCAAAACACTCGATGACCATTTAGGCTCTGTGGCTCACTGTGGTAACTTTGCTTACCTTGTCTCTGATGGTTAAGCACCTTGTCTTTGCCTCTCAGAGTCTCCATTATTCCCACTGAAATTAAGGAACCCAGTTCCAACATCCCCACTGTCACCTCCAATGTCTATCACAGAGCTCTTTGTGGAGGCTGGTCCTCCCCTCACCAATACCTTTCTCAATGCCTCAGTGAAGGGCATGTCTTTTAGCCCTCACAGAAAGAACAGATACGGGGAGGCTGAGCAGGCTGCACAGAATAGGTCCATTCCAATGCACTCATTGCCTGGAGCCTTAGGATTCCTTTCCTGATGAGCTTATGCCAGAGAAGACTGGCATTTTGACCTCACTGATTGTAGGCCAGTGGTTCTCAAACTTCAGCATGCATCACGATCACCTGAGGGGCCTGTAAAATACAGAGTGCTGGGCCCCTCCCCAATAGCTTCTGATTCAGGAGGTCTGGGTTGGGGTCTGAGAATCTGCATTTCTACCAACTTCTGGGTGCTGCTGATACTGCTAGTCCAGGTACCACACTTTGAAGTTCTCAAGAACCACTGCTGTAGGCCACCAATATGTCCAGGCTTTAATTAGCCAATTTAGCAAATTACAAATGCTACTTGAGGCTGCTTCAGCCAAAACATTAGGTGACCTCACCCATCATTGAATTTGGCTCCATCAACAGTTACATTCCATCCCCTTTAGTTTAACATGCTGAAAATTCACTCCTACATGTGTTCCCCCACTTCTTGCTAATACAGATTCCAAGATCTTGTAACTCTTTGGTGTATAAGTGGGCCTTGTGCCTCACTGAATGAGTTATGTCTAACTCTCATCATGGGCCTAGAGGGATGAGAAGAGGAGCCTGGGGAGAGTCGCATTTAAAAGCTTTTACGGAAAGAAAAATTTACTCCTTGGCAGGCAGGGTTGAGAGGGGTTGGGAAAGTGGGGGGTAGTGCATTTGGGGGAATTTGGAGGCTCAGAGGTTGGTTTATTTATTTATTGCAGACATTAAGAGATATTGTTGGCCCTATAACATTAGATTCTGAAAGTGTCCCCACCCAGACCTAAATCCAAGAGAGAGACATTTATGAGTTAGAAAAATTTTTTTCTTTTTTTTGTAAGGAGGACTAGCCCTGAGGCTAACATCCGATGCTAATCCTCCCCTTTTTCCTTGAGGAAGACTGGCCCTGGGCTAACATCCGTGCCCATCTTCCTCTACTTCATATGGGATGCCGCCACAGCATGGCTTAACAAGCAGTGCGTTGGTGCATGCCTGGGATCCGAACCAGTGAACCCCAGGCTGCGGCAGCGGAGCGTGAGCACTTAAGCGCTGCGCAACCAGGTGGCCACAGAAAAAAAATTTTTTTAAATAAACTTTTTTTTTCCTTTGGTGAGGAAGATTGGTCCTGAGCTAACATCTGTTGCCAATCCTCCTCTTTTTGCTTGAGGAAGAGTGGCCCTGAGCTCACATCTGTGCCCATCTTCCTCTATTTTGTATATGGGATGCCCCAGAGCATGGTTTGATGAGTGGTGTAGGTCGGTGCCTGGGACCCGAACCCATGAACCCTGGGCCACTGAAGCAGAGTGTGCCAAACTTAACCACTACGCCACCTGGCCAGCCCCCTAAACTTCTAATTTTAGAATAGTTTTAGATTTACAGAAAAGTTGCAAAGATAGTACAGAGAGTTTCCATATACCAGTTAACCCTATTATTAACATCTTACATTTGTACGGCACATTTGTCACAATTAATGAACCAATATTGATACATTTTTAGTAACTAAAGTCCATGCTTTACTCAGATTTCCTGTTTCTCGCTTATGTCTTTTTTGTTCCAAGAGCCCATCCAGGATTCCTCTGTACCTTTAGTCATCATGTTTCCTTAGGCTCCTCTTGGCTGTGACGGTTTCTCAGACTTTCCTTGTTTTTTATGACCTTGACAGTTTTTGAGGAGGACTGGCTAGGTATTTTGTAGAATGTCCCTTAATTTGAGGTGTCTGATGTTTTTCTCATGGTTATACTGGGGTTGTGGGTTTTAGGGAGGAAGACTGCAAGAGGTAAAGTGCTCTTCTCATCACATCATATCAAGGGTGGATACTATCAACATGACTTTTCACTGTTGATTTTGACCTTGATCACCTGACTGAGGTCGGTGTTTGTCAGTTTTTTGTGTTATAAAGTTACTCTTTCCTCCCTTCTTTCCATACTCTCCTCTTTCGAAGGAAATCACCATGTGCAGTCCACACTTCAAGAGTGGAGAAAGATACAAGGTTTTCAGCTTGGTTCAATGTATGCCCAAATGCCACCTCCCACATCTCAGAGTGCTACTCCTGCCCCACCAGTGACCTTCTGGAACGTAAGAGACCTGGTAGGGTTGAACACTCAAATCGGTGCTGCAACTCTACAGGCCTTAAAATCAGAGGCAGGGCTTGGTCCTCAGCTGTATGTGCTCTGTGACTACATATGACTCCTTCAAAGCTTCCCTTAAGGACTTCTGGTATTCCCTGCATCTCTCTTTTTTTTTTTTTTGTGAGGAAATCAGCCCTGTGCTAACATCTGCCAATCCTCCTTTTTTTTTTTTTTTTTTTGCTGAGGAAGACTGGCCGTGGGCTAACATCCGTGCCCATCTTCCTCCACTTTATATGGGACGCTGCTACAGCATGGCTTGCCAAGCAGTGCGTCGGTGTGTGCCTGGGACCCGACCCGGCGAACCCCGGGCCACCACAGCAGAGCGCGCGCACTTAACCGCTTGCGCCACTGGGCCGGCCCCCCATCTCTTTTTTTAAAACAGCTTTACCGAGGTATAATTGACCTACAATAAACTGTACATGTTTAAAGTATGCAATTGAATGTTTTAACATATGTACATACCTGTAAAACCATCATCACAATCAAGATAATGAACATATCTATCACTCCCAGAAGTTTCCTCCTGCATCTTTATAATCTTCCCCTCCCTCCCACCTCTCTCCCACCTCTCACAGCTATTTTAAGATTCATTCACGTTGTTTTGTATATCAATAGTTCTTTTTTATTGCTACATAGTATTCCATTGTTTGGGTATACCACAATTTGTTTATCTGTTTACCTGTTGATGGATATTTGGGTTGTTTCCACTTTTTGGCAGTTAAAAATAAAGCTGCTGTGAACATTCATGTACAAGACTTTATAAGACCACACATTTTTGTTTTCCTTGGATAAATATGTAAGAGTGGAATGGCTGGTTCATATGGTAGATGTATCTTTAACTTTTTAAGAAACGGCCAGCCTGTTTTCCAAACTGGTTGTACAACTTTACATTCCCAAAAGCAGTGTAGGAGAGTTCCAGTTCCTCCATACCCTTGCCAACATTGTCTGTCTTTTTTTGTGTGTGTGAGGGAGATTGGCCCTGAGCTAACATCTGTGCCCATCTTTCTCTACTTTACATGTGGGATGCAGCCACAGCATGGCTTGATGAGTAGTGCGTAGGTCCACGCCTGGGATCTGAACCTGTGAACTACGGGCTGCCAAAGTAGAACACGTGAACTTAACCACTACACCACCAGGCTGGCCCGTCTTTTTAATATTAGTTATTTGAATAGATGTAGTAGTATCACATTTAAAGTGATTATTGACAAGGTTAGGTTTATGTCTGTCATCTTGCTATGTATTTTCTATTGTCCCATCTGTTCATTGGTACAACTTTTTCTTATTTTCAGCCTTCTTTTGGATGAACTGAGTATTTTTTATGATTCCATTTTATTTCCTTTCTTTGGCTTATTAACTATAACTGTTTGTTTTGTTCTTGTGTGGTTGCTTTGGTGTTTACAGAATGCATCATTAGGGCCGGCCCCGTGGCTTAGCGGTTAAGGGCGCGCACTCTGCTACTGGCGGCCTGGGTTCGGATCCCGGGTGCGCACCGACGCACCACTTGTCTGGCCATGCTGAGGCTGCGTCCCACATACAGCAACTAGAAGGATGTGCAACTATGACATACAACTATCTACTGGGGCTTTGGGGGGAAAAAAGAGGAGGATTGGCAATAGATGTTAGCTCAGAGCCGGTCTTCCTCAGCAAAAAGAGGAGGATTAGCATGGATGTTAGCTCAGGGCTGATCTTCCTCACACACACACACACACACAAAATTATGAAAAAAAAAAAGAATGCATCATTAACTCATCACAGTCTACTTTCAAGTGATATTATACCCCTGGAAGTATAGAATAAGAACCTTACCATAGTATACTTGCATTTCTTCCCTCCTGACTTTCTGCTGTCTGGCATATATTTTCCTTTTACATGTTATAAATCCCACACTATATTGTTATTATTTTTGTTTAAACAATTTATCTTTTAAAAGTATTAAAATAATAATAATTTATATCTACCACGTAATCACCCTTTTCAGTGCTTTTTATTTCCTTTGTGTAGATCCATATTTCCACATGATGTAATTTCCTTTGGGCTTTCCCTTTAATATTTCTCACAGTGTGGGTCTGATGGTGATGAATTCTCTCAGCTTTGTATGTCTGAAAGTTTCTTCAGCCTTTATTTTTGAAATGTATTTTAATGGGTATAGACGTCTAGGTTGACAGTTTTTTCTTTTAGCACTTCAAAGATGTTGCTCCACTGTCTTCTCTCGTGAATTCTTTTTGTCAAGAAATCTACTGCATTTTACATTTGTTCCTCTGCCCATGATGGGTCTTTTTTTTCTGGCTGCTTTTAAGATTTTCTCTCTATCATTTGTTTTGAGCAATTTGATTATGATGTACCTCGTAGTTTTCCTCATATTTCTTGTGCTTGGGTTTATTGAGTTTCCCAAGAAACTGTGGGTTTATAATTTTAATCAAATTAAAAATTTGGGGGCCATTATTTCTTCAAAAATTTTTTCAATCCCTTTCTCCTATTACACAGATATTAGGCCACTTGAAATTGTCTTATAGCTCACTGATGCTCTGTTCATTGAAAATAAAAAATTTTTTTTCATTTTGGATAGTTTCTATTGCTGTCTTCAAGTTCATTGATCTTTTCTTCTGCAATGTCTAATCTGTTGTCATCCCATCCAGTATATTTTTCATCTCAGACATTGTAGTTTTCATCTCTAGTAGTTTAATTTGATGTTTTTTTTTAACATCTTCTATCTGTTTACCTAACTTTTGGACTATCTGGAACACAGTTATAATTGTTTTAATGTCCTTATCTGCTAATCCTAATATCTGGGTCAGTTCTGGCTGACTGATTATTCTCCTTATTGTGGGTCATATTTTCCCGCTTCTTTGCATGACTTCTTGTATTAAAACAGCTGCCAGATATTATGAATTTTATTTTGTTGGGTGTTATATTTTTTATATTCCCATAAATATTCTTGAACTTTGTTCTGGGATGCAGTTCAGTTAGTTGGAAAGAGTTCGATCCTCTCGGGTCTTGCTTTTTAAGATTTGTTAGGTGTGACCGTATCAGTGCTCATTCTAACTCTAATTATTCCCCACTACTGAGGCAAGATGTATCCGAGTAGTGTACCCAATGACCCATGAATCATGAGGTTTTCCAGTCTGCCTGGTGGGAACAGGCACCATTCTCAACCCCATGTGAGCTCTGAGCATTGTCCCCCTAATCCTTTTGGGTGGTTCTTTCTCTGACCTCAGATAGTTTCTGCCCATGCTTGGGCTGATCAATACTCAGACAAATACTCAAGGAAGACACTCTGCATGTCACTGGAGTTCTTTTTCTGTGTAACTCTCTCCTTTTTGGCACTCTGTCCTACAAACACTATCTGCCTGGTCTTCTCAGAATCTCAGCTCTGTTTCCTCAACTCAGGTAGTTTGCTGGGCTCCACTTGGGTTCCTCTTCCTGCATCATGGCTGGGAAATTCTCTCAAGGCAGTAAGCTGGGTGATCATAATCATAGGGCTCATCTCATCTCCAAGTTTCACTGCCTTTCATTGCCTGGTGTCCAGTGTCTTAAAAACTGTTGCTTCATATATTGCTCATTGTTGCCTGTTTCAGGAAAAGGAGTAGATCTGGTCACCATTACTCCATCGTGGCAGAAAGTGGAAGGCAGAAATCCTCCTCCCCCACCCTTCACTGGTATGTTCCTAATTGCATATTTATAGTTTTTGTTTTCTTTTCTTCTCCTATGTGCTCTAGGGTCCTATATTGACCAGAGTTAAATCAAGGAAGCAGAACTACAATGAATATTATAGAATAAGAAATTTATTATGGGAATTAAACTTTACTCCAGTGGTTCTCAAAGTATGATCCTTGGACCAGCAGCATCAAGCATGAGCATTACCTGGGTGTATGCTAGCAATGCGAATATCCAGGCTCCACCACAGACCTACTAAATCAGAAGCTTTGGGGGTGAGACTCAGCAAACTGGTTTTAATAAGCCCTCCAGGCAATTCAGATACATGGTAAAGTCCCAGAATCACTACTTTATATAATTGGAGGAGAGGCTGGTGAAGTAATGGTCCAAATGGAGGTGTTGGAAAACCAGGGGAAAAAATCACTAATTGGCCCTCTTAAACACTAGCTTGGTTGAGCAAGTTAGTGGGGGAAATCTGGAAGTGAGGCACATCGGTTGCTGGGGACTGGGGTAGAAGACCATGGAAGGCTCTTGTCTCTTCATAGCTACACTCTGTGAATTCACAGCCAAGTGGTCTGGCAATAGGTCTGGGGTTGCTGTTGGCCAGCAGAGCTAGCCATAAGCATGGACATGGAGAAGAATGAGGATGTGCAGCAAGGAAAAAGAGCAAGGGGAAACTGGAACTTTCTGGCACCTTTCTGTCTCTCATCACCTCTGACCATGATGACCTTCAGATGGTAATGCGTGCTGCTTCAGTTCCACCTCCCAAACCTTGTGCAAATTTTCTTTTGGCCAACTCTGATCACTAGCCAAACAGGGAAAGGGATTCTGGGAAATTTAGCTTTAGCTTAGCCAAGTTAATACACTACAAATCTGCCAAAATAGAACTGTAGAAGACAGGAGATTCTAGAAAATGTAGTTCCAGATTAGCTAAATGGACGAAACAAAACCACAACATTCCATCCTATGTTAATCTGACATTCAGTCATATCTCTTTTAACTGTATTTAATTTCCAAATAAAGAAAATAGAAAAGTCATGCTTCTGATTAATATACTCCATTGTCCATCAAAAAATCAAAAACATGCTGACACTCTCTCCAAAAGAGGACAGAAATTTCCATACGTCACTTTATCTTCAGGTGATGGTCAAGCCATTTCTACTGGGTCAAAACCTCCTTTGAACTCCATTAATACATCTCATTTTAGATGGTAGGAGAATGAGAAGAGAGAAAAAGAGAAGAATTAATTGATACACACCTAATAGATTAATAATAAAATAAAGAAGAAATACTCATCACTATCATAGCCCTTATTTCTACAAATGGTCATGTGGTCACAAACGGTATCTGTAACTTCCATCTTCCACTACCCATTCCATATTTCCTGTGTCCTCTGCAAGTACCTTGGATAGTCCTGATTCCTTGCCTGGTGGAATGACCCAAATCTTCATTTCTGAAGGGTCTGGGCTATTACTAGTCCAGCCTGCACTAAGTTATTGTAGTTTTCCGTTAACTTTTATCACACTATATGATAGTATTAAGAATAGCCCCAGGAGATCCACTGCATTCCAGACATATTCTTCCTCATCCTCTTTCTGTAATCACAACTCAATTTCCCCTTTCAAATCGGGATCAATCACCACAAAGCTGCCTGTTGGTTCATTAGCATGAGAAGCCCAAAATAGACAGAAGCCCAATGTGGCAGTCTCAATTTCCAGTTTAATGGAACTTCTGCTGAGTTCTCTGGAGGATGCACTCTTCTCTTGGGAACTAAGACTTCTCCACCACCAGAGCCCAAACTTGCCTTAGGACTTGATGAGTCAGGCAACATCCAATACATGATGGGTAACTCAGGTCACATGGTAACTTGGCAATGCTTGGTGGTCAAGCATTCAGTCTCTACTAAGGCCCAATGGCAAGCCAGAAGCTGTTTCTCAAAGGGGAATAACTTTCTGCAGAGGATGGCATAGCTTTTCTTCAAAATCCTAAAGGTCTGTGCTGTCATCCACCTAAAGGAGCCTGCCAAAGGCTCTATACAAGCATCGCAGTCTGCCACAGACACTTCACGATCATTGGATCTGCTGGATCATAAGGCCTAAGCGGCAGGGCAACCTGTACTACAGCTTGGACCTGTTGCAGAGCCTTCTCTTGTTCTGAGCCATCCTTAAAAATGGCAAAAATTCATATTTCTTAGCAAATGGGTTGAAGTAACACACCCAAATAAAGTATACATTGCCTTGAAAATCCAAAAAGGCCCATAGGCATTGTGTCTCTTAGTGGTGGGAGGGGCCAGATGTAGCAATTTGTCCTTCACCTAGAAAGGGATGTTGCAACATGCCTCAGTCCATTTCATCTCTTGAATTTAATCGAGGAGACAGGTCCATGGTATTTGGGGAATCTATTTCCTATCCTCTGGCATGCTTGAGTTTTACCAAAATATCCAGGGTAGACACTATATTCTGCTCACCATGTCCAAATGTAGTGGGCCAGCATGTACCCTGTAGAATTCAGAGGTGTCCAAAGTCTCTGCAGACCAGTTTGAGGGGTACTAGAGCCCTGACATAGGACAATGAAGCTGTATTGCTGGTCCTGCCAGCTGAAAGCAAGCTGTTTCGGACAGTCTTTACTATCAGGTCTAGAAAAAAACTATTCACTACATCAATAGCTACATACCAGGGGTCAGGTAATGTGTTGATTTTCTCCAGCAAAAACAAACACATACACATCTGGAACAGCAGTTGCAATTGGAGTCATCACCTGATTAAGTTTATAATAATCCACTGTCATTTCCGTAATCTGTCTCCTGCACAAACCAAATGTGTGTGTTGAATGGAGATATGGTAGGAACCACCAATTTTGCATCTTTCAAGTTTGTTGGTGGCACTAATCTCTGCAGTCTCTTCGGGAATGTGGTATTGTTTTTGGTTTACTATTTTGATAGACGCAGTTCTAGTGGCTTCCACTTAGTCATTTCTTTTATAATATTCCTTATTCCATGGGTCAGGGAACTAGTTTGGGGATTCTGCCAGTTTCTGAGGATGTCAATTCCCACTATAGTCTGGACACAGACTCAGGGACCCACTAGGTCAACTATGAGATGGACCCAAGCCCAAACTCCATGAATCACTTGACCTCCATAAGCCTTTACTCTGACCTGTAGCATTTTGGGTCTCCAGGTCTCCAAAAATCTAGTTATTTCCTCTTCCCCAATGTACAGTCACCTTAGTAAATGGTCACAAGTCCTTTTGAGGAAGACTAGAAGAGGGATCCCCCTTCCCTTTTATTCAAAAGGCTTTGTTATCAGTGAACTAGCTCAAGCCTAGAAACTTCAGAGAAGTTCAACAGACTGGCTCAAGTCAGAATTCTGTTCATCAGATGTAGAGCTTTTTTGTGTATCTAAATCAAGTAAAATTTCAGAAGGCTGCCATCCATTTCAGTTCTAGGGACACTGTAATCAAATAGCTAAGGACAAATGTATCTACAGATGAGGGCCCCTCTTCAAAACTCCCAAGGAGGCCTTCTCGTTCTCTTTGTATGTTAATCGCATGTTCATAATTTTAATTTTTCTTTCTTATGTATGCACTTGAGGGCCTACTGTTGCTCTAATAATTGTCACAGCCCTTTGATTTCCCCACGCCTTGTTCTTTTTTTTTTATGAGGAAGATCAGCCCAGAGCTAACATCTATTGCCAATCCTCCTCCTTTTTTATTTTTTTTCCCCTTTTTCTCCCCAAAGCCCCAGTAGATAGTTGTATGTTATAGTTGCACATCCTGCTAGTTGCTGTATGTGGGACGCCGCTTCAGCATGGCCGGAGAAGCGGTGCGTTGGTGCGCGCCTGGCATCTGAACCTGGGCCGCCAGTAGCGGAGCGCGGGCATTTAACCGCTAAGCCCCGGGGCCGGCTCCACCCATGCCTTGTTCTTTACCTGCACTTCATCCCACCATACCACCTGTGAAAATGTGAATTGTGACGCCACTGTAGGCCGTGATTATTCATGTCCCCTCCTCTGCCTTGGGAGGTTATCATCGAGCTCATCAAATGTAACTAACCCATCCCAGAATCTCATTTTAGGAATCTGTTTCCTGGAACCACTTCTGGTACCAATTACTCTGGGTCCCAAGAAGAAACAGAACACACAGTTGTTAATAGAGAAATTTGAGGAGACTGTATCTACAGGAGGCCTATTTACAAAGGTGTAGGTATAGGAAAACCTACCAAGGGGTGGGGGCGGGGGGAATAGTTAACAGAAAATGCAAGGAGAGAGTCACATAGACTCAGCTGCAGAAATCTTCAGTAGAGAAACAAAACAGCTAGAGGCAATTTTGCAGGGAGGGAATTAGATGAATACAAACTCTGATCTCACTCTCTTCCCTCCTGATTTCCTGAGGGGGAATCCCTGGTGAGCAAGCCAAAATGGAAGCCAGAGAGCAGAGGAAATGTTTACGTGGTTCACACAGGTCAATCTCCGGAGACAGTGAGCTGAGGAGGGAACAGATCCAGAAGCAAAGAGATACCCAGTACACTGTATTCTGTAAATAGATTAATAGGATAATGGAAATGCAACTGATGAGCTAGGAACTAACACCCCCCCCACATAGCATCTATAAAGAAAATTGACCTTAGACCAGACTGTGCATGCCCATTCTCTTTGTTCTTTGGATGGAAAGGTTGATGCATGTCCCCCTACATTTCTTCATAGCGTATTGTAGTGAAAAACCTGAATTTACCGCAACTTTCTTGACTACTGTATCTTTATGAGTCTTGAAATCAGGTAGCGTCCTCTAATTTTGTCCTTTTCCAAAATTGTTATGGCACAGTTTGCCTTTTTACGTAAATTTTAGAATCAGCTTGTGGATATCTACCCAAAAAGCCTGCTGATCAAACTGGGGAACTGACACCTTCATACATTCACCACATAATGACATTTTGGTTGACAGACCTCATATATATATAACAGTGGTCCCATAAGATTAGTACCATATAGTGTAGGTATATAGCAGACTATAACATTTAGGTTTGTGTAAGAATATGTTATCATGTTCACATGACGATGAAACTGCTTAACAACACATTTCTCAAAACATATCCCTGTTGTCAAGTAATGCATGACTATTCAGTCTTCCAATCCATGAATATGGTACCTTTCTCAACTTCTTTAGGCCGGTTTTTTTTTTTCTTTATTGAGGTAACATTGGCTTATAACATTATATAAATTTCAGGTGTACATCACTATATATCAATTTCTGTCTGGATTACATCATGTTCACCACCCAAAGACTAGTTACCATCCATCACCATACATACATGCACCTAATCACCCCTTTTGCCCTCCTCCCTCCCCCTTTCCCCTCTGGTAACCACCAATCCAATCTCCGTCTCTATTTGTTGTTTTTATCTTCTATTTGAGTGACATCATACAGTATTTGACTTTCTCTTATTTTGCTTAGCATAATACCCTCAAAGTCCATCCATGTCATTACAAATAGCAAGGATTTCTTCTTTTCTTTACGGCTGAGTAGTATTTCATTGTGTATACATACCACAACTTCTTTATTGATTCGTCCCTTGATGGGCACCTCAGTTGCTTCCAAGTCTTGGCTATTGTGAATGCTGTTCCAATGAACATAGGGGTGCAAGTATCTTTATGCATTCGTATTTTCATGTTCTTTGGACAAATATCCAGCAGTAGCACTAACAGCTGGATTGTATGGTAATTCTATTCTTAATATTTTGAGGAATCTCTGTACTGTTTTCCATAGTGGCTGCACCAGTTTGCACTCCCACCAGCAGTGTAAGAGGGTTCCCTTTTCTCCACATCCTCTCCAACACTCAGTTCGTCTTAACTATAGCCATTCTGACAAGTGTGAGTTGATATCTTATTGTAGTCTTGATTTGCATTTCCCTAATAATTAGTGATGTTGAACATCTTCTCGTTAGGCCTGATTTCTTTCATCAGCATATTTTGTAGCTTTCAGCACACATCTTGCGTGTATTTTTAGTTACACCTAAGCATTTCTTTTGGGGTGGGGGTGAGGGTGGTGTGTTCAGCTTTCTAAGTGTCTGAATTTCTCCATTTGGGTCTTTTGATTTCTTTCATCAGTATTTTGTAGTTCTCAGCATACAAATTCCATTCACATTGTTTGATTTACTCTTAAGCACTTTTTGTGGGCATGTTCAGCTTTCTGAAACACTTGAACAGTTCTGGGAGGTGATGACTATTGATAACACCCCTGGACATACTGTGGACCATCTATCGCCTTCCCAAATGATTATCTCGGGTCTCTTGTTTAAGGTATGAAAACTAACACACTGAAATGTGGATGGTGGGACATTATCTAGGCTGGATGAAGGTGGTGCTCTCAGATTTTACTCAACTAGGCGCACAGGACTAGTGTTGAGCAAGTATTACCGCTTCACCATAATGTGAATTACTTTAATAAAGTGCTCTCAGGGCCAGCCCGATGGTGCAAGTGGTTAAGTGCGCGCAATCCGCTGCGGCGGCCCGGGGTTCGCCAGTTGGGATCCTGGGCACGCACCAATGCACCGCTTGGCCAGCCATGCTGTGGCAGCGTCCCATATAAAGTGGAGGAAGATGGGTATGGATGTTAGCCTAGGGCCAGTCTTTCTCAGCAAAAAGAGGAGGATTGGCAGGTGTTAGCTCAGGGCCAATCTTCCTCACAATAAATAAATAAATAAATAAATAAAGTGCTCTCAAATGCAATGATTCCTAAACAACATATCTTGTGGCTAAGGACACACCACACACACATTTGGAGTTCCAGTGGGCTTTTATTGAGAGAAATTAACAAAAATCAAGATTTTATCAACCATCTTTTCTGAACCTTATAAACTCAGCAGAGACTCTGGTCCATATGTGTGTACATACAACATTATACATCCCAACAAAAACAGAGCCCCACTGGAACATTTGCCAATTAACAGAAAGCCAATTTTCCCTTTCCCCAAATGTTTTCAAAATTTTGAGTCCTCACTGTTCACTTCTCAGTGGAACTGACCCTTTGTGGCTAGGGACATTGGAATTCTACCCCATTTTTACTGAACAAAAAATAAAGTTTTTCAAGTTTTGGTTTCAAAAAAGGGAACAGTGACTTTGTTTTCTCCAGGCATCCCTCCCCCAAAACCACTGGTTGAAATATAGTAGCCTGTATCTTAGTAACCCAACCCTACCCCCTCCCCTGCCCTGCCCAGTATTGTCTACTGGAGAATTTAAATACACTTCTGTTGGAATCTGTCAGCTGTGGAGGGGCAGAGTCCAAGTACCAGGCTAGCTCCCTCTGACCTCATGAACTGTTATAACCTTTGGACACTTAACTCTTTACCCCAAAGATGAGTTTTTAGATCAGAAAGGAGAGTGGATTTTCTTTGGGAGCTTTAAAAAACCATCTTTAGGGATATGAAGTAGAACTACAAGCTCACCAAAGTCCACTTAAATTCACCAAAAAATTGACTGACTTCAGCTCCCATGAGGCCAATAATTTTGCTTGACAAAGGTATTTTTGCCAGAAAATGATTCCAATTTTTAAGATACACAGAATGCTGAAAAAAGTGGCAAATTAAAACAACATGGCTTAATTCCCAAGAACTTATTTCATCTTTTTGTTACTCATCTATAAGGTCAGGAGTGTGGCCAAAGGCAGTTTCTGATGAGGTTATGAGCTTCCAAAGTGTTTCTAAATCCTTAGTGCAGACACCCTCCCTTTTGGGGCATAGTAACCTCCCCTCCCACCCCTACTTAAAAAAAAAAAAAGAAAAAGAAAAAAAAAATTAAACCAAGTGATCAGAATGAGATGTTTTGATTCCAACAATTTACAGTCAAGGCTTTGTGCTGAGTTGTCTGGTTCTAACCCAAGCATGATGGTATCAAACACAAAGCACATGGCAAAGGAAAGATGCTCCCATCTCATTCTGAAAACAAATATTGATAACCAATTGCCCCCCCACCCCCCCAGCCTTTGGGGCCAACCCATGTTATGAGACCAACCCGAAAATAATTTAGAGACATATTTAGGTTTCCTTCTCCCTTACTTCTTCACCATGGAAGATCTTTTGAGAATAAATTTCATTCCTAAGGGAAAAGCAAGGATGTTTCTCCATTGGAATGTATGGGAAGAGAAAGACAAAACATAGGCCCAAAGGCAGCAAGGTGTCTAACAGTCCATAACCCATTACACAACTATACGACCAAAGGCTAAACCATGAGTCGGATGTAATTTAAATATTAAAAATAGGGGATAGTTTTCACCCAAATGAACCACTGGAAAAATATTACCATTACTTAAACACCCAACACTAGAATGAACACGAAAACAATCCCCTATAGTAACAAGGCTCCTTATTGTGAGGGGGTTTAAAAAAAAAAAAAAAAAAGAGACTAGGCTTTGACCTAGTCCTTAGAGCATCTTTCCATTTAACAATTCCTATTCAAGAGTCAAGCACCAAAACTGGACACCTGCCTCTACAAGACAGTGTCCAATAGTGGTGTCCCAGATAGTTTTAAGTGCCACTCCTCATCAGAGGCTGTACTTCAGTAATACTTTGAATTTAAAGTCTGTGCTTTAACAGGGACCCACACGCACGTGGCACAAGGCAGAGCACAGTCTGAGGATGGCAAAGAAGACTGTGCTGTTCGTTTAGTTGCCCACACACCCTCTAGCGAGATATAAAATTGCATTTACAAGCCTTTTTTCTATAATGAACAATTCCTCATCTCGCCAGAGGTGGGGGAGAAAGAGAGAGCTGCATCAGTACAAGGGCAATATTTTTTGGTCAAAAGTTGATGCCTTTTAAATTCCCTCCCCCCACCCTTCCCTGGAAAAAAGTTACTCCCTTAATTAGGGCTTGTATTTAGTAACCAATGTTGGCTGAATAGAACACATATGGCCTGGATACCAAATAAATGAGCTTTTTCTTTTTTGGGTTTGTACTGTGCAGCTCTTGCTACAGTTTTTAAGGAGTTAGGGCTACGTCTGATCAGGAGGCATCTGCAGGATTTTGATCCTCAAAGAATTTTAGGTGAGTCCCAAATAGTTTTGCTTATAACTAGGCAGAGTCAAAAAAGCGACTTTGAATGACTGATTTCTTTATCCAGATGAGTTAAGCAAGAAAGCGTATGCAGGACTTATCTTGTAATATTTTAGGGTTTTGAAAAACAATGGAATATGGAAACCAAATTTTTTTAAATTTTATTTTTTGCTTTTTTTTTTTTTTTACCCTAGATGCCTCCTGATTGACCTAGTACACTGGGTTAAAGGGAATTAAAAATATTAAAAAAAAAAAGTTCACTGGTTTTTGATTCATCTCACTCCTTTTGCCTGGAGATCAGGCCAAACATCAAGCATGTTGGGAGGGGCACAATTTAAAGCAACACTATTGACTGTAAAGCATTTGCCAGCAATTTACAATGCAAAATGACAGATAATTCTCGTCACAAAGCAAGATGGCAAGCAGCTTTCTGTAGCATTAAAGTTAACAGCTCTCAGGGGTTGCCCATTCCTGCAAGTTTATGTATCAAGGTGGGCAGAGGGCAACACACTTACACAGTACGGGAGGTGATCCACAGAAACTAAGTCCCAGAACTGCTAATGTTACCAAAGCTGGTACTGGCTAATGTTCTGAAATGCAAATTCATGCTTTATACATATACTGCTCAGACACTGCCACTCAATCGAATTCCCACACTGCAAGGCAGATTAATCTTTGTCCCCTTTTGTTGAGCTTGAAAAGTTCCTCAAACTTTTAAAAGGGGGAAGAAGCAACATCAGAGAGAGCTTCTCAAAAATAACATCTTGAATTACAGTTTTTGAAGCTTCCTCGCTCTGTCTGGCAGGCCTCCTCCAAAAGTACTAGATGAGACACTGTGGCAGCAAACAGTGAATCCCAGACTTCTGGGTCCCTTTTCCAACTTAGGGTCCGCATAGAGGTCTGCTCTCTACAGTAAGAGGCCAAAGTACTTTTTAGAATTTAGTGTTGCGGAAAACTGAGCCCCTCTCATCTTTAGCTGCTCCCATAATCACTCTAATCCCCTTAATCCCAGCAACCTTCATCCAAAAAAAAAAATATATATATATGTATATATATATATATGAACCCAGAAAAAAACTTATTTACAAAGTTTATACAAGTATACACACCCAGTTTTCTATGGGACACGCTTTGCCACAGAGGAAAGAGGGTCAAGGCTCTGACATGTCTACACATCAAGTGCCATAACTGCTAATGGAGGCGTATGTAAACCAGTCTTTAGTGTTCTGCTATAGAGCACAAAGGCTTGTCATATGGCTCCTGCAATGATAGACGGCTCTTTCCTTTGGGAGTGATGATGTTTTATCTACTCAGCCCAGAAGAAATTTTTACTTGGGATTGTTTTTTTAAATACATGTATTTACAGTGCGGATGAACTGCAGTTGCATATCAACTCCTCCATATAAACAAAAAGAAATGATGTTTAACATTACTAATACGTTTCATCTTTCAGCCCTGGGCTTGAGTATCGGATAGAAAGGGAAGAGAGAGAGTTCAACTTGAAACCTAAATAAGAAGACAAAAATTTTAGAAAGAAAAAAGAAAAAAAGCAAAGAAAGAATTACTATTGTTGATTCCTTGGGCTGTGTCTAAAAGATGATATTCTGAATGGTCTCATAGCATAAGGCACTTCGCACAAATAAGTAATACGCTCTTCAGGCTTAAAAAACGGATGAGTAATCAGGGAGAAGTTGAAATGCACTCAAGAGTCAGCTGTTGGAGAATTCTGAAATCGTAGACAAGCTTGTGTGTTCATCGAGATTCTTCTCTTTTCAGGGTTTCTCCCCTTCTCTTCTTTCTCTTCCTTCCTTGTCCCCCTTCCTCAGAAAACATGTTTTAAAAACCAGCAGTTAGTGCAACTAATGTTCAGTCAGCACACAGTGCAAACAAGTGGAACAAAAAAGGTAAATTCCTTCTTTTCAGATTTTTTCTCTTCACCAGTTAAAAAAAGAAAAAATGTCTGAGCTCTTTTAAGTCTTCATAGTTCCAAAATAAAAGAAGATGAAAAACCCACAAAGAGAAGAGCACCCCCCCAAAACGATGTGTCACAGATCCAAACGAGCCTTCTGCAATTTGTCAAAGCCTAAAGAAAGAAGGAAGAAACCTAAAATTAACATTTGTGAAAGCAATATGAACTAGGGCACATAGGTTTTCACAATCCCCACCCCACATGCTCTCTGTAATAGCTTCTGCTGAGCCTTTGCCTACTGTAGAATCCACTAAGGATTAAGGAATTTCTGCTAGGCATCCCAGAGACAGAAAAAAAACCTGAAAGTTCTGCTAACAGGTAGCACTCACCCATAACAACTGAATCAAGAATTTTTTCTTCTTATTTTACCTAACGTGAACTCAGCCTGCTAACATACTAGCAAACACTGGCTAGCTTATGTTTGCCTAAGGGTTTTGTGTTTGACATTTAAATTAGGAAAAAAAAAAAGTTAAAAGAGTAATTTGAAAAATTTAAAAAAACAGGTAAAATGTTCATTGCTAATTTGGAAACTATCATCTCTCAAATTAAATCAGATTTTCCTTAGAAAAAACTCCAAAATAACCTACATTCCTTTATGATGAGCCTTGTTTTGAGCACTTCTACCAGAGCGTAATAGTCACCAAAACATGAAATGAGTGGGTGGTACAGGAAACCAGCGGGCATTTAAAAAGACAGTTATCCTCATAACCTGATTAAAGATTTGCCAATAAGGTATTACAGGTAATTTAACCCAATTTATTAAGGTACCCATTAGAAATTAAGAGTGAATGCTAACAACAGAGAGATGACTGAGTGATAAATGAAAAGAGAGGAGCAGAAAATATTTTCATATTCAGAATTGCTGAAGAAGATTCTTTTTCTGCTTTCATTATTTTGGAAGTCTGAATTTGTCTTAAGTACTGCTTACCTATCACATTACTTAGGAAGACTGCATTCAAGAACAGCCTTTTACAGATTTTCCAATGATTGAGACCACAACTTCACCCAAGAGACTCTTCCCATTTCTCATCATTTATGCTAACAGGTGTTTTACCCTATATTGCTATAACACAGTCATGTGTTGCATATGATGTTTCTGTCAATGACAGAGCACGCGTATGACGGTGGTCCCATAAGCTTAGTACCATATAGCCCAGACATGTAGTAGGCTGTACACACCACCTAGGTCTGTGTAAGTACATTCTATGATATTCGCACAATGACGAAATCATCCGATGATGCATTAAAATGCATCCCCGCTGTTAAGCGATGCATGACTGTATACGGTTGGGACATGAAATTTCCCCCAGGAAAGAGGATCTTGATTTCTTTCCTTTCTTTAAACATTATGCTCACTTAGCTACTGTTGGGTACGCACATGCTTGTTAGGCTTTCTCATCTTCTACAGGCTCGCTGTGGTATTCTGCCACATACAGGCTCTTGTCAATGTTACTTGGGATAGGTTTAATTTCTGTTCCCAGCTGCTCCTCAATACTTTTCAGGTTGAAGCGATCATCATATGTGATCAAGTTGATGGCTAAGCCAAGATGACCAAAGCGACCTAACAAAAAACATTTAATTAATTAAAAAAATAAGTTAAATGTAAGAATCAACATGAATGTGTAAGTGTGTAAGTGGCAAAACCATACAGGATTAATGTTTTTGTTCAGTGCCGTATGGTCTCTTCACACACACATTACTTTACCACTTCACGTTTCACAGCCCAAAGTAGTACTCTATTTTAGTTTTTTCAAATGACAAAATGAATACTCATTTGTGTCAAAAGTTGCCAAAATAAACACACTAAACAGTAGTTACAGATTGTACCAGCTAATGAGAAAAGTGAAGTTCTCATTTGTGAATTTTATCTCAAATCAAGCATTCAGTCAAGTTATTATTTATATATATTAAGAAAAGTTAACTTTTCTTAATAAATGTTCCCAAAGATTTAGAAATTAGTCTTAAATATCAAACAACTAAATTAGTTTTAATTCACTGTTCTCATTGCTACCACACCCTATTTCACAAAGGAACAAAATTTAGTGATTAAACTTCTCAAAAAACTTACATGAAGAACATCTTCTTTCTTTTTCCTTACCTGATCTTCCAATACGATGGAGATAGGTCTCTGCCAGCTTTGGGAAGTCAAAGTTTATTACCACATTCACAGCTTGTATATCAATACCTCGGGTAAACAAATCTTCAAAAAAAAAAAAAAAAAAGAATCCTCACTATATCTTTCAATTTAAACATGCTTCTTGGTACCATAATACTCTTTAACATATATTTCTAGTGTAACCTAAGTTTATTCACTTCATTCAGTAATTCAAATGCATTTGCAAATTATTGGCATTACCTTTCATACATATTATTATAAATACTTTCTGCTTACAAGTTACCTCTTTCCAAGGTACTGTAAGAAAGTTTTTTGTTTTGTTTTCTGGTGAGGAAGATTGTCCGAGCTAACGACTGTTGCCAATCTTCCTCTTTTTGCTTGAGGAAGATTGTCCCTGAGCTAACACCCGTGTCAATCTTCCTCTATTTTCTATGTGGGACGTCGCCACAGCTTGGCTTGATGAGCAGTGTGTAGGTCCACACCCAGGATCTGAATCCCTGAACCTCAGTCCACTGAAGTGGAGCATGTGAACTTAACCACTATGCTACCGGGCCAGCCCCAAGAAAGTTTTCAAAAAGGGTCTAGTGTGATTGTACAAACGTAGTAAGAGACCAGGATGACTGGTAAGGTATAAACTCGTAAATGAATCTGAGGAGTAACCAGTAATTTTCTTTAGTCTATTTTTTAGTATTTAATCCAAGATTAAAATAGTAAATTATTTTTAAAAAGTTTGTTGTGTAACCTAGACTACTTCAAAAAAAAGGTAATTCACTAGCAGTAATTATTCATGCTTTGTTTAGAATTCATTCATCCCATTCTGCTAACTGATTTGTAACAGGTCTGAGGTAAGCTAATATGCAAGGCCATTCCTTCTACTTTTTTACTCCCACAATTAATATGCTAACGTAGGCTCTGAAAACTACAAGTAGCGACAACTACAATAAGCTAATAGCTAGGTTTCCCTGCTTCTATCAGCTCCATACTCCAAAAGAATCCATGCGAGTCAGACTAGTATTTCTAACGTACTGTATGAATTTGTAACTCATTATTTTAAATTACCTGCAAATAAAATTTAAAACTGACATTCCAGGTCCTCTGCTCTACACTTTGGTCCTAACATACTTCTCTAACACATCTCCTCAAACCTTCCCCTCCACCAAACTCACCCACTTATCCTTCCTTAAACATATCTTCTTAGCCCTCTATGGATCACTTTTTATACCCATCCCCAAACTTAAAATTCCTTCTTCTGCAAGTCTAAAACCTATCTAATTCATAAAGCCAGTTAAAATTCCATCTCTTCTCAGATCACCTCAACTAGTTACTTCCTTCTCCTATGAACACTTAAAATTACTAACCATACGTACCTCACATTTGCAAATTACCTTTACTCCCCTGTAGATCTAGCCCAATGCCTATTTTTGTAAATAAAGTTTTACTGCCACATGGCCATGCCCATTTGTTTTATGTACTGTCTAAGGATGCTATTTATTTATTTATTGTGAAGAGATCAGCCCTGTGCTAACACCTGCCAATCCTCCTCTCTTTTTGCTGAGGAAGACTGGCCCTGGGCTAACATCCGTGCCCATCTTCCTCCACTTTATATGGGACGCCGCCACAGCATGGCTTGCCAAGCGGTGTGTCGGTATGCGCCGGGGATGCGAACCGGGGAACCCCGGACCACCGCAGCGGAGCGCGCACACTTAACCGCTTGCGCCACAGGGCTGGCCCCTGTCTAAGGATGCTTTTGAGCTAGAATGGAAGCGTTAAATTAAGTAGCTTGTAACAGAGACCATGTGGTGTGCAAAACCTAAAATATTTACTATCTGGCACTTGACAGAAAAAGTTTACAGGTCCTGCCTTAGACTCAATGTTGTTTATCTTTTTATCTCTGATTAAACCACTGCTCCTTGAAGAAAGGGATGGTACTTTGCATGTATTTATTTACACACTTTATACATATATGTCATTCAACACTTATTTAATGACATATTATATTTGTTCTGAAAAAATAAGAAAGGAGAAAGCACTTCAAAAACGTATCTGAGGGCAATCTTGCAAGTAGTGATTAAAAATAAAATCAATTAACCACAATAATAATTCATACCTATGTGTAAGTACTATAAGTAGGAAGAACTTTTTCCTGAAAAAAAAAATATTTTTCATTCTCAAATAGGGAAATGCTTAATGGCAAATGACATCTTCTGTTTGCCTATACATTCTGAATTTGCTTAACAACTCTAAACATTTCACTGATGAACTATTTCCTCTTCCTGATTATAGGCACCCCAAGTGCAAGGACTGTGTGTGTATATATTTAAAAAATTTTTAATTGTGGTAAAATATAGATGGCATAAAATTGGGGAGTAAATTTAGTTTCACAGCACCTAGCTAAGTACCTGGCAAAGAGTAAATAAATATTTGTTGAATATCAGTATTTTTTGAATGAACAAACTACAAGATATTTGTTCAGAACTTAGGTTAAGCCATCCCCATTTTACAGATTAAAAAAAATGGCATAAAAGAAAAATATGACTTGTCCAGGGTCATATGATTAGATTTAAAAAAGGGTAGGACTTGGACTCTAAGCTTAAAATTCTAGGAGTCTATATCCTTTCCACTAAATCAGATATTTTATATTTTGAGTACTTCAATATATTTAAAGGTTACAACTAGAAGGATGTGCAGCTGTGACATACAACTATCTACTGGGGCTTTGGGGGGAAAAAAATAAATAAATAAAATCTTTAAAAAAATATATATATATATTTAAAGGTCAGAACTGCTGATAAAGTAAACATAAATGTATTAATTCACAGCTGTATTAACCATCCTTTCAGATGTAAGGCAGAGAAACAAGATAAACTGAAAGCATGTAAAATATCTGAAAGTCCCTTTTTCTTGATTCTTGTGAATTAGCAAAACTTCTAGAGCAGCATTTTAAAAAATTCTAAATCTTGATCTGGGTGGTGGTTACATGGTATATACACATGCAAAACTTCATCCAAAATATACTTATGATCATCATATTTATCTGTGTGTGTACCTCAATAATTAAAAAAAAGACATTTCCAGGTTCTTCTCTCTACCCAAAAGCCTATTTTAGATTATTAATCTCATACCAATACTAAGAATAACATTCTCAGTGTAGAGATGGAAGGATACTGAATCCATTTGCTTTTGTCTGATCTGACTGTCCACCTGCCTCCCCCCAGTTTGCTTTTTTTCATGTACTGAAATGCACCAAAATATAGGCTATTCTGGCAGAAAAATAAAAAGGCTACAATAAACAATTTCCAAAACATAGTTTCTTTTTTTTTTTTTTATGAGGAAGATCAGCCCTGAGCTAACATCCATGCCAATCCTCCTTTTTGCTGAGGAAGACCGGCCCTGAGCTAACATCTATTGCCAATCCTCCTCCTTTTTTTCCCTTTTCCTCCCCAAAGCCCCAGTAGACAGTTGTATGTTACAGATGCACATCCTTCTAGTTCCTGTATGTGGGACGCCGCCTCAGCATGGCCGGACAAGTGGTGCATCAGTGCACGCCCGGGATCTGGACCCGGGTCGCCAGTAGCAGAGCGCGTGCACTTAACCGCTAAGCCATGGGGCCGGCCCCCAAAACATAGTTTCTTAATATAATTCATTTTTCGTATACTATATTTAAGTCATTCTTGTATGCTAAAACTATTCAGAAAACACACAAATACCAAAACTGGTTTAAAAGATAGACATGAAGTATGAACCAGAACAAGTCTTCTGCAGTTTCAGATACAGAACCTAATTTTAGGAGTTAACTAAGCTCATTCTTAACTTTGGAAATTCTAGAAATGGCAGTAAGGTCAGCTGGACTATGTCACAGGTTCTGCCGTGTGATATGGACAGAGAAAGAAGAGCAGAACTAGGGAGAAAAACAATGGGTAAAGGAAATAAAAAACACTTACCAGTGCAAACAAGATTGCGGCATAAGCCATTTCGGAAATCATGAAACACACGATTTCGATGTTCCTAGGAACAAAGTGATGCATTTGATTTCATTAAAACTCATACACACAGCCCCAAATTTTCCATCATTTCTCCTATTCAAACAGTTCTTTATACCCAAAATTTGTTTAAACAAATGAGAGATGAGCCAATTCAATACACATAAATTAAAAAAAAGTAAAAAAAAAATTAACCGTAAATTAGTTTCCCATGGGAATTAATAAGCAACTAATACACAATTATGCATATCTCTATATAGTACTTAACTCTTAAAAGTATTTATCTTTTATCTTTTTTGCTGGAGTGGATTTTAAGTGACAATTTTACCATGTTTTTGTGTAACCACTTTTAAAATGTTTCAAACAGAAGATTGCTAAAAAACGGTAACTATCACCTGAACCTTCAGTGACTCACACAGTAGAACTTTTTTCAAAACTGGAGTCAATCCTCTCCAAACCTGCCTCTGCTTTATCAATTAAGTTTATGTAATATTCTAAATCCTTTGTCATTTCAACAATCTTCACAGCATCTTCATCAGCAGATTCCATCTCAAGAAACCACTTTCTTCGCTCATCCATAAGAAGCAATTCCTCATCCATTCAAGTTTTATCACAAGATTCTAACAATTCAGTCACATCTTTAGGCTCCACTTCTAATTGTAGTTCTCTTGCTGTTTCCACCACATCTGCAGTTACTTCCTCCACTGAAGTCTTGAACCCCTCAAAGTCATCCAGAGCACTGAAATCAACTATTTACAAACTCCTGTTAATGTTGGCATTTTGACCTCTTTCCATGAATCACGAATGTTATTAATAGCATCTAGAATGGCAAATCCTTTCCAGAGGTTTTCAACTTATTTTGCACAGATCCATCAGAGGAATCACTATCTATGGCACTATCTACAGCTTTACGAGACGTATTTTTTTGTGTGTGTGAGGAAGATCAGCCCTGAGCTAACATCCATGCCAATCCTTTTTTTTTTTTTTTTTTTTTTGCTGAGGAAGACCGGCCCTGAGCTAACACCTATTGCCAATCCTCCTCCTTTTTTTTTTCCCCCCCTTTTTCTCCCCAAAGCTCCAGTAGATAGTTGTTATGTCATAGTTGTACGTCCTTCTAATTGCTGTATGTGGGACGCTGCCTCAGCATGGCCGGACAAGCGGTGCATCAGTGCGCACCCAGATCTGAACCCGGGCCGCCAGTAGCGGAGCACGCACACTTAACCTCTAAGGCAGGGGGCCAGCCCCCCGAAATGTATTTTTTAAATAAGACTTGAAAGCCTTAACACTCCTTGATCCATGGGCTGCAGAATGGATGCTGTGTTAGCAGGCATGAAAACAACATTAATCTTGTACATCTCCATCAGAGCTCTTGGGTGACCACGTGCATTTGTCAATGAGCAGTAGTATTTTGAAAGGAATCTTTTTTTCTGAGCAGTAAGTGTCAACCAGTTGGGCTTAAAACATTCCATAAACTACATTGTAAACAGATCTACTGTCATCCAGGTTTTGTTGTTCCATTTATAGAGCACACGCAGAGTAGATTTAGCATAATCCTTTTTTTTTTTAATTTTTTGGTGCAGAAGATTAGCCCTGAGCTAACATCTGTTGCCAATCCTCCTCTTAGCTGAGGAAGATTGGCCCTGAGCTAACATCTGTGCCCACCTTCCTCTATTTTATATGTGGGATGCCTGCCACAGCATGGCTTGGTAAGCAGTGCTTAGGTCCGTGCCCTGGATCTGAACCTGTGAACCCCAGGCCACCGAAGAGAAGCACATGACCTTAACCACTACGCCACCAGGCCCTAGGATTTTCAGAATGGTAAATGAGCACTGGTTTCAACTTAAAGTGACCAGCTGCATTAGCCCCTAACAAGAGTCAGACTACCCTTTGAAGCTTTGAAGCCAGGCACTGACTTCTCCTCTCTAGCTTTGCAAGTCCTAGATGGCATCTTCTAATATAAGGCCGTTTCGTCTACACTGAAAATCTGTTGTTTAGTGTAGCCACCTTCATTAACTACCTTAGCTAGATCTTCTGGATAACTTGCTGGTTCCCCTTGCACTTTTATGCTATGGAGATGGCTTCTTTCCTTAAACTCATGAACCAACCTCTTCTAGCTTCAAACTTTTCTTCTGTGGCTTCCTCACCTGTCTCAGCCTTCACAGAATTGAAAAGAGTTAGGGCCTTGCTCTGGGTTAGGCTTTGTCTTAAGGGAATGTTGTGGCTGGTTTGATCTTCTACCCAGACCACTACAACTTTCTCCATATCAGCAACAAGGCTGTTTCGCTTTATCATTCATGTGTTCACCGGAGTAGCACTTTTAATTTCCTTTAAGAACTTTTCCTTTGCATTCACAACTTGGCTAACTGTTTGCTGCCAAGAAGCCTAGCTTTTGGCCTATCTCAGTTTTTGACATGCCTTCCTCACTAAGCTTAATCATTTCTTGCTTTTGATTTAAAGTGAGAGATGTGCAACTCTTCCTTTCACTTTAGCACTTAAAGAGGCCATTGCAGGGTTATTAATTGGCCTAATTTCAACATTGTTGTGTCTCAAGGAATAGGGACGCCCGCAGAGAGGGACAGACAGGGGAACAGCCAGAACACACAACATTTATTGATTAAGTTTGCTGTCCTATATGGGCACAGTTCATGGCACCCCAAAACAATTACAATAGTAACATCAAAGATCACTGATCACAGATCACCATAGCAAATACAATAATGAAAAAGTTTGAAATGTTAGAATTACCAAAATGTGACACAGACACACGAAGTGAGCAAATGCTTTTGGAAAAAGGGCACCAAAAGACTTGCTCTACACAAGATTGCCACAAATCCTCCATTAGTAAAAAATGCACAATCTGCGAAGTGCAATAATATGACGAACAATAAAACGAGGTACACCTGTATCCCATCCATGACATTAAGCTTCTTTGAAAACCAAATGTGGGTTGATTAAGTTCTTAACTTGTTCGTCTACAGAAACAGCTTTCTTTTCAAGAAATTTCACGTTATAGTTAACTCACAAAAAAATGTCGTTATAGTTTTGAATTTTCTGTTAAATCAAGTTCTGAAATTTAAAGATGGCATCTTTTTCTTAAGACAAATAGTAAAGAAAAAAATATATGGGCTGAGGAAGTACATAAATAAATTAAAAATCTAGAGCAGTGTTGTCCAATAGAACCTTCTGCAATGACAGAAATGTTCTGTACGTGTACTTTCCAAAACTGTAGCTGTTAGTCACATGTAATGTAGCACTTGAAATGTGGTTAGTGTGACTCAAGAAGTAAATTTTATTTAATTTTAACTCACTTAAATTGCCACATGTGGCTAGCGGTTATTGTATTAAATAGTGCAAATCTAGAGATCACCTGGGGAAGGGAATAAAATTGCACATGTGTATCATGCTTGACAGTTTACAAAGTTAGCAGGCTCATTATACATTATCTCAAGCTTCCTAACAACCTTGTGAGGTAAGAATATGTATTATTACCCCATTTTACAGCTAGAAAACTGAACCCCTGAGAGGTTAAAATGAAAGGTCCTTTGCCCACTAAGGAATAATTTATTCTTAAACTCAGAGCATTTAGAGGAGCATTAAAACAAAATAAAATCCAAGAAATACTTAGAAAAAGACTTAAAAAAAAAATCTGTTTAAGTTCTAGTTTTATACTCACCTGCCTCATTTTAGCATGGATATAGAAGCAAGAATAACCCAGTTGAGAAATCTTCTTGGCTAGCAATTCAACTCGCTGAGAGGAGTTACAGAAAATGATTGACTGGTTTATCTGAAGCTAAGCACAGGGGGGGAAAAAGCATGAGAAAAACAAAACCTTCATTTACTTTGCCAAATCTTAAAAATACTGACTAGCAAACAAATGTTAAAAAGATGGTCTAAGACTTAGAATCTCATGACACAAGAAAGGTGCAAAACCGTAAAAATTGTAAATACTATCCATTTACTTAATAATTGCAGATAATAAGTTTTATTATAGAAGAGTATATTTCAAAAGGGCCACATAATTGCCAACAGGAGTAAAACACAGGCAAATTCTCATTATTTGTGGTAGTTATATTCTATAAACTTGCTGCAAACACTGAATTAGTGAATACAGAATCATTGCTCCTAGGGGAAACACAGGGTTAGGTTCCTGTGATCCTCTGGTCACAACTTTTCCATCAACGGATCAATAGATAACCCTGTTTTATGTGTTACTGGATAAAGACACCTTATCTACTCATGACCAACAGCACTATAACACATGCCTGTACAAAGTTTGCCCAATATACATTTTGTTTGCAAGGCACATCAGTCTTCTTGTGCTTTGGAGCACTGGACAGCACTTCAGCACTACTATGTAGGGGCATTTTAAACAATGAAATCAACAAAAAAAGCACGAAAATGCAACAAATGTGGCATTAAATAGACTGAAAAGGACATTCGTCTATAGTATGAGAAGTGAAACAAAAAGGCAGTGTCACCTTGTTCAACCTCAGGTGGGAATATACACGACAACTAATTTTTTCGTCATATTACACGTCTGCAAATGACTTCAAAAGCAGGCGAGTATTGATTTTGGGGTTACAAAGAAATTTTGGCGAGTACGTGAATTTGCAAATACAGCATCTGCAAATAATGATGATTGACTGTAATTACTGCCAATGAAGAAGATCGACTATAGTTAAGGTCAAATTATTTTAGAATAAAATTAAAAGTGCCTGTGCCTTGTCAATCACACAGTATCAGCTTCAGATCAACAACTGAAGTTGCCTTTTAGGAAAAGCTAAGAAGTTTTTTAACATCGAAAATGCTGGGAAAACTGATACAACTGTCTGTTTCATTCGGGTTAAGTAATGGATAAGATTCAGCAGCTGAAGCCTATTACTTACCCTGGAGAAAAGTGTGTTGAGGCAGTGTACTTTTTGGCGCTCAGTTACATATGCGTAGTACTGGGTTACTCCCTTCAAAGTTAGTTCCTCCATCAGGTTAATCTCATAAGGTTTCTGCAAATGGGAATTCTGAAGAACAGAAGAGTCTTACACTTACATGAAAGCACAGTGTATCTCAAACTCAAAATATATCATATATATTTATGTTTCATAAACTCTTGCTTTAAGGTATACAGCTCTCTTCAAAAACAAGTCTACATAGGGCCCGCCCCGTGGCTTAGCGGTTAAGTTACTGGCGGCCCGGGTTCGGATCCCGGGTGTGCACCGACGCACCGCTTCTCCGGCCATGCTGGGGTGGCGCCCCACATACAGCAACTAGAAGGATGTGCAACTATGACATACAACTATCTACTGGGGCTTTGGGGGAAAAAAATAAATAAATAAAAATTAAAAACAAGAAAAACAAGTCTACATAATCTGTCATAGAAGAAATAAATTACTACAAAATGGGAGATATCAGATATGTAGCTAAATTACTATTTTGTACTTTGTATATAGGATTATTTTATAATTGATTTATCTAGCATCAATGGCTACGTCAGCCTAACACCAAAAGCGAAGTGAACAATGAGGAATTAAATCAAATTACTACTATAGCTTAAAAAAAAAAAAACCAAAAACGTGAAATAATCAGCATAAACTATAGACTGAAAATAAGATGTAGTTATGGATAAAGTTATACTCCTGAGCAACAGGATGGCACTGCTTGTAAGTACCACTTTATACTCACCATGAACTTCTGTACACTAAGAGGGAAAGTAGCAGAATATAATAAAATCTGTCTGTTTTTAGGCAGCGTGAGAATAATATCCTCCATTATCTGCACAAAATCCTGTGACAGCAACTTATCTGCCTGTAGTATGAAGAGAAGACAATTTTAAAACCAATGAAATAATGTCTAAGGTCTTTCGTTAATAAGGCATCATCCAATAAGAGCATTCATGGGAATGCTCCTGGTTGTAAACAGTAAGTTCTCTACAACACTCCATAGTCCAACGGCACCAAGACACATTCCCAGTGACTCAGAAGGGGAAATGTCTATAACCATCATCTGGGGGGGAGAACCCTAGACATATATAATCCCTGTTCCCATAACAGAATTTTAATGTGATTTCCATTAAAGAGGCAGTATGGTATAGTGCTTAAAAGTACAGGCTGCAGAGTCAATTACCTGGGTTGAAATTTTGTCTCCTTCACTTATTAGCTATGTTGGGAAGTTACGTAACGACCAAATACTTTAGTTTCCAAAATTTTAACATCAGGATGTCTACTTACTGTAGTAACTACTTTATAGATAACTACCTTATAGGGTTATTGTAAAAACTAAATGAAAAAAGATGTAAAGCACTTAGTGTGAGCACATGGTGACTAAAATGTTGTCTCTCATTAATCAAAGATAGAAACTTGATCTGAATTAGACCATGATCAACCTGATCTAGTTATCTAAAACACAGACCAGGGCCGGCTCCGTGGCTTAGCGGTTAAGTGCGCGCGCTCTGATGCTGGCGGCCTGGGTTTGGACCCCGGGCGCGCCCCAAGGCACCACTTCTCCGTCCAGCGCGAGGCCGAGTCCCACGTACAGCAACTAGAAGGATGTGAACCTATGACATACAACTATCTGCTGGGGCTTTGGGGGGAAAAAAATGAATAAATAAAATCTTTAAAACACAGACCAAATAGGAAAGTGTGTCAAATGTTTAAAAAGTATAAAGTGTATAAAACACTGCCAGATCTCAAGAATACAGAGATGAATAAGTTCTTAAAAGGCACTTATAACCTGATGAGGTAACATATGTAACAGAGACGAAAAACCAAACAATACAAAGTAGTATGTGCTAATGAGAAGTTAGAGACACCATATGCCTTTTAAAGATATCTCACTGAATGGAAAGACTTAGAATGAAATTGGCTTTGAGGTTCTTCAACAACAACTCTTCTTGAAAAAGAAAGAAAACCTAAACTATCCGCCCCCTAGGAAAAAGACAATAGACTGAACTATTCCTATAATTGCCTATCATATATTGCTTTTAAAGAGCAAAACATGTTTTATTAACAAATTAGTTTGAACTGACAAGAGTCATGCATTTATCAGAAGGTCATAAACACAAAAGAGCTTTTGCTTCATTCACTGGCAGTTACAAAGCACAGAATAGTAAAGAATAGTGTCTTTCTAAATGAAGAGACATTACCTCATCCAATACTATCATCTGGACATGATCAACTTTTGCTACTCCTTTCTTGATAAGATCCAGGATTCTCCCAGGGGTAGCGATCACCACGTGCACTACACAAGATTAGAAAACATATTCTCATTAATTTTAGCTTGGACAAAAAGGATATAGTAAAAGTTTATCATATTATCATACACTATTAAATACATTATTAAAAACGTTGTTGTAGAGGTAGTAATGATATACAAAGAGGCAAAAATGTGTTTTAGGATATGGATTTCCATTTCATCTTAGGTTGGCTAGAGAATACTTGTTTCACCTCTACATAGGGTGGGCTACAGCTTCCCAAATCACTTGCTCCAAATAAGGGCCATACTTTTATCTTAGGACAATGTCCAATGAATAATAAAAGGCATACCGGGCTTCTGACACAGTAGTTTGCTTTTAATCTAGAGCAATGGTCTTCAGAAGATTATTGTAAGGATCAAATGAGATAATCATTTTAAGTAACTGTGCGGTACGAATATAGTAAGTAATTAAAACAAACGACAATTATATATAAAATTCTGACTAAAATTCTGTGTATAATTTTATATAAGTGGATCTTATTCTTGCTGTTGTCTTTTTTCACTCAATAACGTATTTCCTCATGAAAATGGATCCAGATCAGCTTCACTCTTTAATGGCTGAGTGGAGTTCCATTCAGACTATACCTCAATGTATTTAGCCAATCGCCTCTGACATTTAGGCTGTTTCAATTTTTTTTTTTTGCTGGGAAAGATTCACCCTGAGCTAACATCTGTTGCCAATCTTCCTCTCTCTCTTTTTCCCCTCCCCAAAGCCCCAGTACATAGTTGTATATTCTAGTTGTAACTCCTTCTAGTTCTTCTATGTGAGCCACTGCCACAGCATGGCTATTGACAGACAAGTGCTGTGGTTCTGTGCCTGAGAACTGAACCCAGGCTGCTGAAGTGGAGCACGCCAAACTTTAACCACTAGGCCATCAGGGCTGGCTCCTGTTTCAATTTTTCAGTACTACAAACCACACTGTGGTAAACAACCTTGCATCTGCCCAATTATTTCTTCAGGAAAAATTCTCGAAAACATACTTATAATTTTGAAATATAATGCCAAATTATCCACCATAGAATTATATCAATTTACACTCCCATGTCGCAAGACAGCCGGTTTCTCCACAAACTCACATTACTGGTTACTAATATTTTTTTGCCTTGCCAATCAGACAAGCATATCAATTTGCTATTTTTATTTACATTTAAAACAATTACTAGTAAGGCAGAATGTCCTTTTAATTACTATCAATTTGTCTTTTTTCCTCACCAGAAACGGTCAATTCCTTTATTCATTTTTCTACTGCAATGTTTATGTTTCTTACTAATTCTCAAAAACAATTTTTAATAACTTACTGAAAGGAAACACCAGTGTGTGGAATTGCACTCAGAGAGGTAGGCCACCTTATATCAATCATTTCCTACCTGTGTCATCAAGCCTCATTATGTCATCCCGTAAATTGGTTCCTCCTGTGGTTGCCATCACTTTGGCCCCTCCCATGTGTTTGCTGACCTGGATGCAAATTTGACTGACCTGTAGAGCAAGTTCTCTAGTAGGAACAATCACCATTGCTGGAAAATATCAAGCAACAGAGAAAATAGAAAAAAAGAACATATATTTTAAGAGTTTAAGAAGCTACAGAAATACTGCTCCTTGCAATTTAGATACTCAGCCATATTAAAAGTTGAATCATAATAGGCCTGATTCTGGAAAGTCAAATGAGTAAATCTCCTTAAAAAAAAAAAGAGAGAACCTATTATAGTGTTCCAGATTTAGACTTTCCCCACCAATACTGCTATATAAATCTTATACTCTTCTTAGTTACACATCTTTAAAGGGTTGAGCTGGCAACCATTAGCTCAAAGTTTATTAATTTATTTTTTCAGTGAGAGATTCGCTAAACACCCAAATTGGAAACTCCTGCTGCCCAAGTTCCATTTACATCATATGAGAGTAGGTAAAGAGAAGGTGGGAGAAATAATAATTACAGACCAAGAAAGCTGAAAATTGAAGAAAAAGCTTTAGAGGTGAAAACTTAACTCTATTAGCTTACTCTGGGTACGACTATGGAAATCTGTTTCTTCCCTACTGCCTAAGCTCTTAAAATTCTGTGGGGGACCAGAATTGGCCGCCTCAAAATATGTCTCTTTACCTTGATTATTTTCTCTGAAGGACATTTGACCTTCCCCGCAACTGCCTAAAAGCAGTAGGTAGACTGGGAGGGTCCTTGCTAAGCCCATATCAATGTTCTGTTTAAGCGAAATCTCCATTTGTAAAGGTATCTCCCTCTCTGTATCAGGAAGAAGGGAGGATGAGCTTATCTCTAAAACTCTTATCAGTGCTGAAGGCGAGAACTTAAATCTGCATACTCCTGATTACTGTGCTTTCTGGTACTCTCCCATAGCTGACGCCCCCACCCCCCCTTTGTCTACTTGAATATGCTATTTAAGGTGAAAACCTCCGCCATTTGTTGAGATATTCAGTTTCCCTGGGTCTCTCCCATGTATATATGTTACAAAGCTTTGTTTGATTTTCTCCTGCTATTTGGTCTGATGTCAATTTAATTTGTAGCCCAGCCAGAAAGGACCCACAGTGGGTAGAGAATAGTCTTCCTCCCCTTCAATTCCAAAACCACAAGGCTTTAGAAAGAAAAAGCTCATGTTTCTACAAGGAACTTTGCAGACACATAACTGCTACAAGAAACCATGCAGTTCCATAGTTTATAAGCAGCAATGTCAGATAATTTAACTTCTCATGATCTTAGCTTTCCTATCTCTAGGGCAATAATACTTATTTTGCCTATTTCACTGGAATATTCTCAAAACTGTGTAATATTTAAAAGTACTCTGAAAACCAGCAATCTCTTTAAAAAGTTAGGAATCATTTTTACAAGACAACCAGGCCAAAAGCTGTGAAAAGAAACAGTAAATACTAATTCCAGATTATGTAAATTCTGACTAAAAAAGATGGTAATGTCTTCTACACAGCTCCAAGGTTTAAAATGCCATTTTTATTTTAAACAAACAACTAACCTTGTATATTGTCCTTCTTTAGGTCTAGCCGTTCAAGTAAGGGAATGAGGTAGGCACCGCTCTTGCCTGTTCCATTTTTTGCTCTAGCTAAAATATCCCTACCAGATAAAGCAATGGGAATGCTCTCCTCCTAAAAGAGACAAGACAATGCAAATTACTTGTGAATAAAAACAGATGTAAGAAAACTCTTATCTAAAATACACTGAAGGTATACCTCTTCGGTATTGCTTTAAAGTGTCTTACATTTGCATTTTACAAGAATAAGTAGAGATCAAGTAGATTAGCAGGACATATCAACCAATATTTAACAGAACTGCTTATAGACTACATATTAAATTGTATCCCAATGTAATAAAAACGGTACAGGTGAGTGTGTATGTCTAAGGAAGCCAAGTATCAACAACAAAGAGGAGGAACTTGGGCTGACACATAAATAGGACTTGAATATAACTCCAATATCTGTGTTCTGAAATGAGCTCAATTAGAGGCTCAATTCTATTCCAGTTATCTCAATCCGTGGTCACATCAACCGAAGGTGACTTGTTTTCATATTTAGCTTACTTTGTCATGCGTGTTTTGCAGAAGATAACATTTCCTACTAACTTAGGACGAATTTCCTAGACATGAGCAAAGGATTCCCAACGATTACTGAAAATTACACATATATCAAGAGAAATTAAAACGGCGGAACAGGTACAAACAGGGAGGAAAGAGGACATTTCTATTTCTAAAACTACAAATTTTAATTTCTAAAACTAAAAAATTAGGAAATTCATAATCACTGTAATTAGTTCTTTCTACACCTAATGATCAAAAGAAATTATCTCTAGCACTTTAGAACCGCTATTGTAGAAATATCTAAGTCATAAGCACCATGACTTCCGTTTCCCACCACGGCACTCACTCTACCTAGAACGCCAATCACAGGGATCAGACGGGTTCCACATGGTCGGAATAACCAACACAGCTGCCAGAACAACTGTGAAAATGGTCCAGCGACAATAATGTTATCTTGTTCCTACAGCCAGCATTAAACAGTATGATTATGGTAAAGTATGTCAAAGAAGAAAATCTTGGCTTTGACCCTTTGGTCTTAATCTTTTCCCTCCTACTTTGAGTCAACTGTCAATCTTCAGTTGTTCTGAAGGCCCATTACCCCCATGGGTTCACTCTCTTCTATGGTTTTTAAAAAGGCTACCTGCACACTACTCAGTTCTAAAGCAGAAAAAAAGGCTAGGTGGTCTCCAAGGGTTTCCCAATGACTTCCTGAGTCAGGTCCTTTACAAGTATACAACTTTCGAATGAAGTGAGGCAGGGTAGAATTAGAGTGGGGGTATTCTAATTTCCATTTTGAGTTCGACTTAGAGTAAGGCCACTGACTTCTATTTTTCTGCTCTCTTTGACAGGGCTAATGCTCTATAGAAACTGTTTAAGGATAAGGCTTTAACGAAAGTAAGTATTCTGTTTGCAAGTTAAGATGCACCGACATTTTGCCCCATAAGGTGGCCGTTATGATTAACAGTCAGAGAATTCAGTACATCCACTGTCTCTTACTACTGTTTCCTAGGAAGATTAGGTAATATGAAGCAAGGGAATTCAAGTCAGACTCAGAGAGATTTGAAACCCAAGAGGAAATCATGGGGAGCTGCCAGGGAGAAGAGAAAGGAGGAAGGAAGCTAAAAATTCTTTAAAAACTTACTGTGTTCTGGGCATTATCCTAGGTACTTAGATACTTTGTTATTTACATCTTTCCAAGTTAGTACTTTTTGTTTTACAACGGACAAAATGGATCCTCATAGAGATTAACTGTTTTGCCCAGGGTCACAAAGCAAGAAACGCTAGAACCAGGATTCAAATTTAGGTCTGCAAATAATATGTAGGCAAGGATGTGGAGAAATCAGAACCCTCATACACTGCTAGTGGGAATGTACAGCCACTGCAGAAAACGGTCTGGCAGTTCCTCAAAAGGTTAAAGAGTTACCAAATGAACCAGCAATTCTACTCCTAGATATATACCCAAGAGAAATGAAAACATCTCCACACAAAAACTTGTACATGAATGTTCATAGCAGATTTATTCATAATAGCTAATGGTGGAAACAACCGTAACAACTGACGAATGGATAAACCAAATGTGGTATAGCCATACAATGGAATATTATTCGGCAATAAAAAGGAATGAAGTACTGATACATGCTATACCATGGATGAACTCTAAAAACATGCTAAGTCAAAGAACCCAGTCACAAATGTCCAGAATAGGCAAATCCATAGAGACAGAAAAGAGGTTAGCGGTTGCTTAGAGCTAGAAGAAAATGATGGGGGACTGCTAAAGGAGTTTCTTTTTAGGGTGACGAAAATGTTCTAAAATTGACTGTAGTAATGGTTGCACAACTGAATATACTAAAAACCAATGAATTGTATACTTAAGTGTATAAATTTTGTGATGTGATTTATATCTAAATAAAGCTACCAAAAGGAAAAAAAAAAAACCCCAACAATCCTACAACCTTAGGTCTGATTCTGCCACCTTAGGTCTCCAAGTCCACGTTCCACTCTTAAGATCTAGGGACTGATCCAATGTGTTATTTATTGTGTTTTGGTTACCCTAGTACCCACTTCCCCTTCTTAGTAGCACCCTAACTTTCTTCTGAGGAATTACATCTCCCCCACTCCAAGAGATAGTCTAGCCAACCTCCTTAGACAAATAGTAGACACTGAGTGAAGCCAGGGCAGCTGAATGCTCCCTTCCAAAAATTTAAATTCTTATAGTGATATAACAACTTATAGCTTCCTAAGCCCTTCAGAGCTGCCTCAGTTCTCGAGCAATTCCAAGCATGTTTCTCCAGACTTCTTAATTGTGAACTACTAATATTCTTTCAATAAATTTCTTTTTGCTTAAGTTAGCCCAAGTTGGTTTCTGTTGCCTACAACCAAAGAATGGTATACTTTCCAATTTCCTACTACTGAGAGGCATTTTATAAAAGTGTGGTTACCTAAAAAAGCTCAAAACTGCCCAACTAGCTGCTTTTAGAGTAGCTGCTTCTTACTTCCTAGAGCCAGCTGAGCTTAAGAACCTTAATTTCAGGGGGGAAAAAAATGGTACTGTGGAGGAGGTAGCAACAGTTGTCACAGATCTCTGCTGCTACCTGAAAAAAGGAGATGGAAGACAGTAATTTCAAAAATAATATCTCTAACTTATGGAATATACTCCAATTTTACTATAGGAACCAAAGAGGAACTGCATTTAAAGACTTCGAGAATTTAGAAAACAATTCTTTTAGCCATAATAAATCCATATTAGCAGGAGAAATGATTTACTAAAGGATTAAGAAAGCTATAATTCCTACTATAAATAATAAACTATTAATCCTTATTAGTCCTCGTTGACAAAATAATTTCTCAAAATAACTTGAGACTCTTGAGCTGATATGAACTTTTATTGCTAACAGTAAGGAACTTCCATGTTTCCCTCAATAATGAACTACTGGCATTTTATCACCTTCTTACCTAAAAAAATCTTCAAAAGTTGTGCCTGGGGTCTGGAAACAAGAGCTGTCACCTCTCAACCACCTCAAAACTTATATAAGGTTTCACAATGTTAAGCAGAAAAAACAGTAGCTTCTTAGGCCCTCCAAAGAAGTCTGTGTTCCTATAAAGCTATCTATGCCTTTAGAACGGCATAGTTATGCTACTGGGCACAGCATTCAGACCTAGAACTAGAGTCACAGATGGCTGCACCAAAGAAAGATGTGTGGGAGCAATCTACAGCATATCTGGTTCCAGCATGTCAGTGTAAAATCTTCTTTTGAGAAGATATGATTTTAAGTGCCTCATTTTCCAATAATCTTACAGCCAAACTGCAACTAAGTTCCATCTCTTAAAAAAGATTCAAACATAGATGATACCTATCTGATCAAGGCTTTTATATTTTGAAAAAAAATGCCTGGATAAAAACTGTAAAACTAAGTACTTCAGAAGACAAAAGATACATTTTAGGGAGAAAGAAAAGAAAACAAGTAAGGAGAGAAGGTCCATAGGAACAAAATGAATAGAAGGCAGCCAGTCACGAGGTTGGATTTTACTAGAGGATTTCTAATTTCTTTTTTGGTTCTAAAATCCTAATATTTATGGTTTGTTACACTGAATGATTCTAAGAAACACATTATCTCATGTTTTCCACGGATTCTGAGGCAAAATAATAGTGAAGAAAAAGGTAACGTGAATGGTGGTTTTACGTATCTAAATTAATATGTATTTACACAGTGTTTTGCCATTTCAAAATTATTTTGTTTATACATTTGATCCTCACAATAAAAACCCTGTGAGGGAGATTAGGTATTATTTCTGCTTTACAGAAAAAGCTAGATATCAAACTGGCTAAGTAGCTGGAGAGTTAATTGCCTATATGCTATACCAACACTGAGAGTGCAAATAACAAAGTCAATTTTATATTTTAATACAAAAGTGGGAAACAGGAGCCAGCAAGGCTCCATTAAGAATTAAGCCTGCTAAATGAACCAATCTCCTGTTTTGATAAAACTACTATATGGAATAATAACATATAAGATTTACTGAGCATTTATCATGTACTAAGCATATTAACATGAATTATCTCACTTAATCTTCCCAACAACCCTATGGTATATAACATCTTATCAATTTTATAGGTCAAGAAACTGAGGCTTAGAGAGATAGCTCAAATAATCAACTTAGAAAAAGAGTGGAGTTGGAATTCAACCTGGGCAGTCTGACTGCAAAGCTAGGGCTCTTAAACACTTCCCTAGACCAAGTTTACCTACAGACATATGTTAACCATAATTTCATCAAAGCATTCTAAATACAACTGAACACCTGAAGGACTATTTCCTGCCATACACCTTGCTAAGTACTGGAGATATAAAGTTGAAAGATACAGTCCCTACAGTAGAAGAGTTCTTCTAAGATTTTTCATTCCTGTATATAAAATGGATGACTACATTATAGAAAAGTAGGTTCCTAAGTATTTTTAATATCTGTACTCAAATTGCTTACATGATGATGAATAACCTCATCCTGATACTTTCTCCAGCCATAATAAACTTCTTTCAGTTTGTTCACAAAGGCACAGTCTCACCCCTAGGCAATCACCACCCCAGTGTTCTCTGCTTGGAACACGGATCACTTCTTCCAGGTTGGTTCCATCTTCTCCTAATGGCTACATATATGTGTAATTTCAGCCAGACAGGGGCCCATTAGATTACAGTGAAATTATCTGTACAATCAGCTGTCTGCCACCAGACTGTGAGGGCAGGAACCCTGTCTGTTCATCACCACAGCCCCAGCGTGTAACACTTTCTAGGTCACCCAAAACATGTTTGCTCAATGAAAAAGTGCTCAATGATGTCACAGGGTTTATCCTTAGTACAGATTGAACTCAACAGTTCCAACTTACATGAAGACAACAGGTTTATCAAATTTGTCTATGGATAATGCATGTTTATGTCTACACGTGTGTATATGTGTATACATACATGTATTTCCTTGCTCTTTCCACTGAAATGGCCAAGGAGCAACGAGTGCACCTAGTGCTCAGATCTTGATCTCTACTACTGCTCCCCACAAATTGGAATCAGGGCTCCTTGGAGAAATGGCTGATTCCAAGGCTGGGGCAGGGTAGGTACAGATAAGCTTGGTATCATGATATGCCAAAAAGGAGGTGCTCAAGAAAACTGAAGGGAGGGGCCGGCCCGGGGGCACAGTGGTTAAGTGTGCATGCTCCGCTTTGGAGGCCTGGGGTTCGCAGGTTTGGATCCCGGGTGCGCACCTACGCACCACTTATCAAGCCATGCTGTGGTGGTGTCCCATATAAAGTGGAAGAAGATGGGCATGGATGTTAGCCCAGGGCCAATCTACCTCGGCAAAAAGAGGAGGACTGGCACCGGATGTTAGCTCAGGGCTGATCTTCCTCATCAAAAAAAAAAAAAAAAAGAAAGAAAGAAAAAACAAAAATGAAGAGAGTTGGGAGGGTGAATAGGTGGAACACAGAGGATTTTTAGGGCAGTGAAACTATACTGTATGATACTATAATGGTGGATACACGTCATTATACATTTGCTCAAACGCACAGAATGCATAATACCAAGAGCAAACTCTAATGTAAACTATGGACTTTGGGTGATAACGTGTCAACGTAGGTTCATCAGTTGTAACAAATGTTATTCCTCTCCTGGGGAACGTTGATAATGGGGGAGGTTATGCATGAGTGGGAGCAGAGGTCATGGGGAATTTCTGTAACTTCTACTCTATTGCTGTGAACTTAAAACTGCTTGCTACAAAATAGTCTATCAGAAAAAAAAAAATGAAAGGCACATTACAAAAACACAGGAACCAGCTTGAAGGAGCTCATACCCGCTAAATCTGGGACAATGTGAGCACAAAAACACCATTGGGGAAAAAAAGGAATTCGTGACTCCATAATGATAATATATAGATACAAAAGAAGGGGATAAGGAAAGGATCTTCTTTACAGGGCAAATGTGGAAAGAGTGCTAGTTGGAAACTTATAATTCATTAGAGTAAAGATGAGATCATGCAAGAATCATCAATGGATGCTAACTAAGACAGAGGAAATTTTGATGAAAAGTAGGGTATTGTCATGGTCTTAAAGTGCTCCCCACAGACTGCTTATTAGTTCAAGGAAAGGGGGGAGAAAAGCAGTAATTATACTGTAGAAAAAGCAGACACCACTTTGACAGGGTAATCAAAATTAAAATCACTAATGAGGAATAGATGGACACTGTATACTTTCAAATGTGATACCCTGAGAAGGCCACAACATGACTTCTGCAGTATTCTGGCTAAGAATGTATAACTTGAATCTAATCACATGGAAATGAGACAAACCCCAAATGAGGAATGTTCTATATTAAAAAAAAGGGGGCTTGGGGATCAGCCCAGCGGTGCAGTGGTTAAGTTTGCGTGCTCTGCTTTGGCAGCCCTGGGTTTGCAGATTTGGATCCTGGGTGCGGACCCACATGCTGCTTATCAAGCCATGCTGTGGCCGGCATCCCACATGTAATGTAGAGGAAGATGGGCACAGATGTTAGCCCAGGGCCAATCTTCCTCAGCAAAAAGAGGAGGATTGGCAACGGATGTTAGCTCAGGGATGATCTTCCTCACCAGAAAAAAAAAAAGGGGGGGGAAGGCTATTTTTAATATGTCAATGTCATAAAAGACAAAAACACTAGGGAAATGCTCAGGATTAAAAGAGGCTAAAGAGACCTAACAACATGCAATACCTGATCCTAGGATGGATCCTGTACAGAAGAGGAAAAAAAATGCTATCCAGGACATTTTGGGGTCAATTAAAAATTAGAATACAAATGACAGATGAGATAGAAATATTGTATTAACGTTAAATTGAAGATAACTGTACTATGGTTATACAAGAGAATATCCCTAGTCTTACAAACTGCACACTGAAATATTGAGAGGTAACGGGTCATGATATTGTAACTCATCCTTAAAAGGTTCAGAAAAAGTGTGTGTGTTTGCATGTATATATGTGCACGTAAACATGAGAGAAATCTTGGTTCATTACATCATGACTACAGAACAAAAAGAAAAGTATGTAATGCTCAACTCATAACATTAAACATGTGATAAAAAGATGAAACATACCTGAATAGGAGATGGCTTTTCCCAGCCCATTTCAAAAATTCCCATCAGTAACTCCCGTTTCAAACAGTAATCTTCAAACTCATTTCCTTTTGTGGAGGTCACATCCTACTCAAATAAACAAAAAACAACAACAAAAGAATAACTTTTGTACAACTGTGTTCCTTTGGTTGTTAGCATGCTTAAGAGTTTGTTTGAGAGACTAATTCTTTATCTACCCCATTTAAAATATAAATATATGCACATTAGTTCTCTGTCTTGACCTATATTTCAACTATTCCTGAAGAATAACCACTGTCTTTTTAACACATGCAAGCCATTTAAAAACTACATTTTGGGGGAAGACGACCTTGTGGTCATATTCTTTTAAGGACTGGTGGAATACTCTTATTTCTATAAGTATCACGCTGTGAACTGCAAATCACAAGATGTGAAGTTAAATCCTAGGTCCACCACTCATTGCCTACAACTGCCCTAGTCTAAACCAGGGTTTCTCAAGCTCAGCACTACTGACATTTGAGCCAGAAAATTCTTTGTTGTAAGGGGCTGTCCTGTAGCATCCCTTTAGGTGTGATAACCAAAAATGTCTCTAGCTATTGCTAAATGCCCCCTAGGGGACAAAAATCACCCTTGGTTGAGAAACTGGGCTAAAAGAACTAACTTCTCAATTTCTGTTTTCTCATCCACAAAATGGGGATAATACCCAGCCTGAATCTTACTGTGCTGCTGGGTGCAAATGAGAATTTTGAGAATATGCCTTGAAAACCGTAAAAGTATTCCATAAACTAAATCAGATATACACATCTATAAAGACAATATGTAATATATACACACATTAGATTACTATTAATAGAATTCCTCCAAATAGTGGAAATTTTTGGCAATCCATATGAATTTGGCAAATCATCAAATTCACCATTTCAACTTACTTAAGAGTAAACACATAATGCCTATTGCTATTAAGTAACTACTCCACTTTTAGAGTTTCCACATCATTTTTCCACTGGAATTTTACAATGAACTTACCGAAGTTTTGATTCTTAGATCCTTTGGAGGGAGTTTTAAAGTCTTTTTCCAGTCATCACCAGGTCTAGAGAGAATACAGTAAAACTGAAGTATCAGAATTCACATCATCACTTTTCTAATAATACAAAGACGATTCATCTCCATTATAATAAGTTCTAAAAAGCACAGTAAGTTTAATATATTGCCATTTACTTAAAAATATAATTAACAGAAACAACAACTTTAGAAAAACTGCTCTTCTTACCAGGAATAACCTAGGGAGGATTAAAAAAAAAAAAAATCAAGAATAGAAGGGAATAAGGCACCCATTCTCTTAGGAGAAGTAGTGTAGTATACAGTGCAACTGTTATCACAAGTGGTAACCCCTGTGTTTTGTTTGACTTACGGAGTATTTTAATTTAAATTAGTTGCCAGTATTTAAAAATTAGATTTCATGTAAAACTCCAGATTCTGGCTTTTCTTAAAAAAACTGGAAGCTTTAGCAACACTGGTTCCAAGTTTCTGCACGGCAACAGTTTGACACAACTTAATAACTGGAGTTTAAAGTCAAGCAGCTGACCCCTTTAAACAGGGCAAGTACCCTCTCATTTGGCACAGTCTCCTGTAGACATCTGATTGTAACTTCTGGTGAATAGTTAAAACCAAGGACTCTATCAAGTTTCAGACCTGATATAGTTCTCTGACCTTGCAGCAGCTACTTTTCTAAGCCTCCATTCTCTCATATATAAAATGGGTTAAGAATTACATTGAATAATTTATATAAGGCACTCGGCACAGGGCCTGGCAAAACAGAACTCAGTATTAGCTGTTAATGAACATCTCTCTTCATCTTTTTTTACTAGGATGCTCGAAACCATGAAAGAGAATGTAATAGAAAAATTTCTTTTTGATCAGGTAAAAACCTCAAATAATATAATACCCAAAGTACCTAACAGAAAGAGGACTGTCAATAAAGCAGACAATACTTTCAACTGTGTTGTCTTCAAAAGAAATTAACCTTTTCACTAATTTCATTATAGTGACTCTCATATAATCAGAGGCCCCCAAATATCTCGAGAGTCTTGATTTAGAAAGATGAGCACTTATTTTACTTAAAGCTAGGTCCCACAAAATCCAAGATACTTTAACACAGGTAACTACCTGCTACCAATTCCAAGAGTACTAAAGCCTTTCTCCTCAGCCTATACCACACACAGTTTCTGAGCAAAAATGTCAAATGAACATGCTAGTAGTAGGCCAGGGTCCCACATTGTCAAATTCAATAAACACTGAATAAAAATGCAGAAGATACAATGCAAAATCTGCCAACAAGGAGTTCACATTCTTAGGAGGTAAAAAAAAACTATTTAAAATGAGAAAATAAGTGACAGAGATAAGTATTAGAAGAGTTATGAGACAGTTGATGGGATCTACAAGCCTTCATGAAAGAGATGACACTTAAACAGATTTAAAGAACCCACAGAACTGAAAAGAAACCATTAATCCTAGGAAAAGCAAAATCCACTGCTGTCTCAAATCAGAATTTAAGTACAAAATACTCTCATAATGAAATAACACAGCTTTATGTTTCTAGCCTTAAGAATTAAAAATAGCCTAAATTTTGCTAGCCTATTCATAGTTTGTCAAGATGAACTACAATTTAGAAAATATTCTTGATATTTATACTAATTAAAGAATTCACCTTAAAAATAATAGAATATGCATTAACGCCAATTCTCCCAGTGACGAAACCAATTCTGTTGGAAATTAATTCTTATAGGTAACTAGTGAACCATGTAGCAGTAATCATCTATATAATATTCTGGTAGGTATAAGGGCTACTCTTCTTTAGGAAGTACTTCTTAAGCATTGAAAAGATCTAGGTTGTAATAAAACACAGCCTTTAGTTCAGTGAACCAGTTGCATCATCTTATGAAGACTTCTAGAGGTTAAATCAACTTATACGGTTAGATTCTTAACAACAAAGCCAAATCTCAAATGGAGTGAAGGGTCTTAAAGGTAAATTTTCTATGAATGGAATCTTTACAGTGGTAGTTACCATTCAAATAATTTAAAGTGTACACTTAAAGATGACAAGTAGCTTACAAACTTTCAGATTTAAAAGAAAATATATTCTGCTGTAAGATGAATTTTTAGAGGCAACAAAGGGGTTGGGGTCTATTCATACATGTGTGTTTCCAAGAGTTGAAAATCCTGAGTTCCCTAACATATATAACTGCTTGTTATTTTCTGTGCGTGTGTGTAAAAGGAGGAGAAAGCTTATTAAAAACAAAACAAGTAGAAAAGCAAAGTTCCTAAACTAAAAAAAAAATGTTATGGATAATTTTCCATGAGTGAGTATGTCTGAAGTTCAGAAGCCTGGGCAAGTCCTTAAATTTAAAACTTGAAATTGGCGTTAACTGCCGTTTAAACTAGGGTATGGTGCAGTTATAACACTAGGGAAAAAGCCATAAGGGCAAAAACAAGATGAATCTGAGCTAATTATGAAAGCCAGAAATGTTTCAAAAAATAATCTACACAAAATTAACACATACCATCTGTGCCTATGTTTACTACTTAATACACCTGAATGACAGAAATACATTATTCTATTGCAAATATCTACCAGCCATAAAACAAAGTCATCTGTCCTCTATGTGCGATCAAAAATGGTTAAATTAAGGTAGACAAAGTAGTCAACAACTAAGTAACAAAAAGAAATTTCTTTAGTCCAAGCGTATTTATTATTTATTCTATCACTTACTTAATAGTGGTGGTCATACTCTGTGCTTGCTGCTGAGTGCCATTATTGATTGTGTTGGTGGTTTTCAGCTGGTTCATCTGTTGCTGTGTCTGTGTGCCCCCTCCTCCAGGGCCACCGCTGGGCTTCACAGGGCCCCTCAGCTGACCATTTTGACTGGATAGACCCATTATAACAGGGTTCTCTGTTCTGGCCGTGCTCATGCTGTATTAATTGTAAAGATGTCTCTTTCAAACTTTAAAACTTTTGAAAGTCAGTAGAGAAACTGTAATAACAGTTTATTAGGCTCTCCAAAACGAAGAGATAAATATAAGTCTTGCTCAGTATATGAGTCCTTTATTGCAATGCAGGCAAGCACCTGTAAGTCTCTGAACGGTAAGCAGCAGTAACTTGCTCTCATGCACCGAATCAACTTTTTATTTTTGAAAAAGCCCTCTAACAAGGTTGAGTTATATATCTGAATTCACTCACTTCAATCTGAAAGAAAGAAAAAGTTAAATTAGCAAATACAGGAAAGTTAAAAAAACAAACACACAGTTTTGTTTCCCTTATAAAGAACTCCTTTAGAAGAACCCTCCTCTTTTAAAGTATTAAGAATACAGCTGTACTTACACCAAATCACTAGCAAGCCTAACAGAGACACAAAAAGATGAACTGCCTCAAAAACCAAACCCATATTGGGTTTGACCAATCTCAAATATTTTAAATTGTCATTCAAAGCAACCCAGAGATTAGCTAGAAAGATAGGTGATTAAATTAGCATTAGTTGTCAAATGACAATCTCCTTCAGTTTCCACCCTGGCAAATTCTCTGCCACCTCTAAAAGTCAATGATTCATTACACTTAATTGTATTACAACTCAATGAAGCATCACACAATTAATTAATGTAAATGTACATATGAATAAGGCAAGACAATTAAATTTTTTCCCCCTATTTCTGACAGCAACTGAGAATCCTTGAAGGGTTACGTGAGTTTTTGACTTTATGCTTTCAGAAAAAACAAATTGTGCCCCTATGAATTTCAATTACAGAAGTTAAACTTGATGAAGAAAAATGCATTTTTTTCCCCCAAAGTTTTTGCCCTTTAAAACAATAACTGAAGCAGGGATACAGACGTGCATACGTTAAAATTTTCTGACTTGAAAACCAGCCAAAAAAATCTTTACCTACCTTAATAAAATCTGAATACTAAAAAACTATTAGCTACATTTCAATATAACACTTTTCAAAAAGTATATCCTAACTTAAAACAGCATTATCATTAAAAAAAATTATAAACACACAAAAAGGAAATTACTTGTGTTAAAAAAATCTGTGAACAGCTAAACACACTAGTAACTCTAATCAAACTTTCCAAGAAAGCCAGAGTACCAATAGTTGTTTCCAAAACGAACTGGTCAACCTCCTCCATTTTTAATTATTCCTAAAATCGAATTCTTATTTTAAAATGTAGTAAATGAAAACTTAGTTTACAAAGGCCTACTCTGTTGGGTTTGTTCTTTTTTAACTCCTTTACATTTCTTGCCAAAAAATACACTAGCTTATTAATTAGTGTTATTTTTGCCATACACCAAGGCTTCTCAAACACTAAAATTTTTCTCAAATACTCCTTCGGTGTGTCTTCCTTTTTTTAAAATTGAAGATAAAGTCGCTCACAAGCAAATCCTGATTATCACATACACAAAGCTGTATATTTGGAAGTCTCCCAGAATGTGGCTGACTGAAGCAGACCGTGGTTAACAACCACCTAATTTCAGTTCAAGGCAGTAAACGGCTTCCTGTATTGACAGGTTTATATTATGATCAACAATATCACGTAGCTGTTTGCAAAGCACTAAGAGGATGAAGAGGGCAACCTCTAAAGATTAAATGGTATCATTACAGTCCATCATGCAAGACCTCATATCTCCCTAGATCCAAAATGTGACTGTGATAACTGCTCCTCTCTTAATTAAAATGAAACCTGCACTGCAGCTTTATGTCTCAGAGAAGGAAACATTCCTCCTACCTCTTCTCAATTTAGATTTGCAATTTAGATTTTCAAAAATACTAACGAAAACGTAGACTACTTGGGAGGAGCCCCTTGCGGAGTTAATTGCAGCACTTCCCAGATTGTAGTTAGCAACTGACAGTTTCAGACCCAAAACCGTATCGTCATCTCCAACAAAAGCTTTTGTTTGCAAATGCAGCGCAGTTTCTCTAAGCTTGGTCTGCAAGTTGGAGTGACTGTTCTATTCTGAGGGCTAAAGGGACTGTTAAGAGAAAAGGGAGTGAGCGTTAAGGGAAAGAAACAAGCCAATGATTTGAACCCCGTAACTGCAGGGCAGTAATTTCTTACTCCCCCCGCCCCCCAAAACACACACTTCAAGTCAGCTCCCTGCGACCATAAACACAAAAGGGTTGGGGCCCTGCAATCGAATCTGCGCCACAGAGCAGCGAACCAGCCCCGCGGGTCGGAAATAGGGACTTCCCCTATAAGGCCCCAAAGAGAAATCTTAACTCAGAAAGCCCCTCCTTTCCTCTACGACTTGGGGCTCCATAATCACCCTCTTGTTATCGACCTACATACAAGGCCTTATTCCGATCAAGCAGCTGCCGGTCCGCTTCTAAACCGAGCCCTGCAATACTGCATATCCCTGCCGCCCCCTATAGGGCCGCCTCGTACCCTATAACCTCCACCGCCTCCCGAAGTCCTTGCCGCCCCCTATGGCCCCACATTCCCTCGTCTTCTACGAAGCTGCTCCAAGTACTTCGCCCGCTCCTTATCCGGACCCCGCCGCCACGACATCCCCATAGCTACTCCCCTCAGCGCCCCCACCCCACACAGCTGCCGCCCGCCGCTGGCCTTCCTCCCCAGGGCCCGGCCAGGCCTCAGGCCTCCGCCTCAGAGCGCCTCCCACGCCGGCCGGGGGGCTCTCCGCAGCCCCAGCGGCACCGCTGACCTCGACCCCCCCATCGCACCCCACTCCCCGAGGCTCGGGTCCGAGTCCTACCCCAGAGGCCACTCCCGCTCGGCACCCTCGGTCCTTTATTGTTGACTCGAAGCTCCCAAAATGGCGGCGGCTCCTTCCTCTTCAGAAACCTCCGCCCGCCCCCACCCGGCCCCTCGCCTCTGCCTCCGCCCACCCCGCCCCCGCCCTGCTCGGGGGGCCGCTCAGCTGCGGAGCCCGAGCCTGCCGCTTCCCCGGCCGGCCGGCCAGCCCTACCTCCGCCGCTGCCCGCTCTCATGGCGCCGCCGAAGTCGCCGCCCGGGCTGAGCTAACTCGGCTCCCCTTCCCCCTCCCTCGCCGGCCCGCCGCCCGTCCCCCCCCCGCCGCCGTCTCTCTCTGCCTCTCCGCATGGCGGCGGCCGCGGCTCCTCCTCCTCGCAAGATGGCGAGAGCCCAGCCGCCGCCGCTGCGCCCGCCGCGGCGTCACAGCGTCTCGGGCTTCGCGGCAGGAGCAAGCCGGGCCGGGGCAGCTCCCGGAGAAGAAAATGGAGGGCCGTGCTCTCACTGCCCCCGCGGCCCCGCGGGCGCCCGAGTTAGGGACAGTTGAAGGGGAAATACCGAGTTCTTCCTGAGAGAAGGAAGGCCGCCTTTTCCACAGCTGAGGAGAAACGACTGGGGGATGGGGAAGAGTCCGCCCGGCCTTCGCCCCCTCACAGTGGGAATCGGGGGTCGAGACCAGAGGAGGATCTGCTTATTCCTGACCAAGGGGGCGTTCCGAGAACGGCCTTTCGGGGACCGGCTTGGGGACGGGAGAGCTGACCTGCCATCTCCCGTGGGCCCAGGAGGCTGCTGCAGGAACAAGGGGGCCGCGTCCGAGCCACTCCGGGGCGCGCCTCCGTCCAGGAACGCGCGGAACTAGTGGCCCGGAGGCACCGGCGGGCGCCCGGGTGTGGAGGGGGTATGGGGGGCCGGCCTGGACCGGAGGGCACGCCGGGGTTGGGAGGGGGCGTACAACCGGGAGGACCCTGGAGAGCACGCGGGGGCGGGCAGGGGAACGGGGTGCGCTGCGCTGGGGGGTGAGGGGGGCGAGAGGGCGTGCCGATGGGCGGCCGAAGGGGAGGCCCGGGCCGCGAGGGCGAGCCGAAGGGGGAGGGGGCTGTTAGGGGAGGGCCCGGCCGCGAGGGCTCGCTGGGTGGCGGAGGGCGGCCGGCCGGGAGAGCGCGCCTTGGGGAGGAGGCGGGGGCTGGGGCAGCGACCTTCCTTTCCCGGCCCCGCTAGGCCATCCTCAAAGAAAGGGGCGGGGGGGGGGGGGAGGCGGGAGAAGCCGGGCCTCCCCTAAAGGAGGGGAAAGCTGCTGAGGAGTCAGTTGTAATGGAAATGGAGTTCTTTAAAGAAATGGGGAAGCAGAAGGCTGAGGGTGATTCTTTCTCCTCCCTGACCCTCACTATAAAGATATGTGTTTGTTCCCATAAATGCTTTTCATATCGTAATGTCTCCGTTTATCCCTAACAGAAATAACAGCGATGCTGTCTTGCTCCAGGTAAAACAAAAATTTAAAGCTAGAAAGCTAGCTAGGTCAAGGTAAAATAAAAACTGTTTATAAAGGACAATGCCACACCATATGTTACAACAGAACTCCGACCCACAACCTCTGCAGCAACCAGCTCGGGAAGCCAAACCACAGCCTCTGCAATGATCTGCGCCGAATCGGCAGGACTGGGTCGTTGACGGCTAGCTTCCCTAATTTTGCCCCTGCTTCCAACTCGGGACCAATCAGAGAGAGCCAAATATGTTCCCCAAACCAATCATATGAGAAGCCCCGCTTCTAGTTAGCCCGCCTCCAGCTTCCCCATGCCAACAGTCTCCAATCAGAGCGCACCTGGAGCCTGCCCCTTTTTTTTCATTGCCTGCCTGTGAGTCTTTGCCAAACCAAGTGAAGGTGGCCGGCTCTCGTGTTATATAGCAAGCTCTGAATAAGTAGCCTGTTCTCATTTGGTGATCTTTGTTTATTTCCGCACAGCCAATGGAAAGTTGGTAGAAAAGTGTGAAAAGGCTGGTCTTACAATTTTTAAGTTCTAGATTTGTAGCATGTCATCTCCCACCCAGATTTTAAAACACCCACTCCTGTAAGGGAATAACCCTGCACCTTGTGCCCGTACTAGGGAGAGGATAGCTGGATGGTTCCTTATTAAAATGTTAAAGCGTGAGGCCTTGTTTGCCTCACTGTCTTTCTAAGTAGCAGGAATGTGAAGGGGAGGAGGGCAAGAAGTCAGTGGGAGGGAGGGGAGCCTAAGGATTTAAAACAGGCCACTGCCTGGTAGGGTGTCTTTTCCTAGACCACTTAAGAAATGAGAGCAGGCAAAGAAAAGGGGTTTGTATTCACCAATATACTCTTACCTTTCAAAGGGGCCTGATTGAGGTCATGACAAAAACAAAAGTGAGGAGGCAACCTAAAGTAAAATATGAAATGGCTGCCCATTCTCACCTAGGAATCCTTCCAGGGCTAAAACCTTTACAGATTCTGCGTGAAGTTCTTATAACATAGTCAGATATCCTTACAACTCATTTATGTCAGCCCTTTTCAGATTTCTGATGAGAAGCATAGATGGTCTAGAATTAAGCTATGAACCCTTGGATATTTTCTTCTGGGATCAATTTTAGTATTTGATAGGTCCAATCCAACTATCTCAATACCTTTTTTCTCTCTAGTTCATGCAAATTAACAAGAATCATAGAAAATATGACACTTCAGGAATACAGATGAATTATTTAATAATCCACACAACATCCTTATATTTATAAAATGTATATTTAAAAAATATTACATAAATCCAATCCTTTGGCCTTTAGTTAATATTCAGTATAATGGTTTCGGTGATCTGTGGTGAATATGGTTTCTAGAGGGTGTGCTATCCCTGGTGAGGTCACCTATTAATTGTGGTAAAGTGCTTTCCAAGATGTATTGGCCATTTTCATTTTGTTTTTAGTCACTCATTTCCCCCTTACCCTACTTTTTGTATTTTGAACTATGAAGCTAAAGTGTTAGGCCTAGATTGTTGGCTGGCTCCTAGAGAATCTGTCTGTAGGTAAGATATTTTAAAAAAGAAAAAGGTTCACAAATAGAATTGAGGTTTTCAGTATCTGTTTAAAACACAACAGGACTCCTTTTTTTTTGGTGAGAATGGGATGCGACTAAAAAAATGTTACTTGGAATTCAATCACAATAATGGGTCCTCCCAGCAAATATTGTTTGCCAGTCTCACATCCTATCCTCATTTATTTACCCAAAAATAACTAGAAGCAAAAAAAAAAAAAAAAAAAAACCACAGGTTAACTTACACTTGATTTCATTTTAACTTTAACTTACAATATTTAGAATCTAAAATTCCAAGTAATTTGAATCTGGAATATGTACATCTGTGATACTATCTTAAAAACCCAAATGTTTTCAACATGCTAAAATGGATTTCACACTTTTAACTTTATATAATTAAGGAAACATAATAGCTTTTTTTAAAACTCAAACTACTAGCCATTACCCAGAAGAAAAAAGATTTGCCCGTACCATAATCTCAATAAAATGATTATATCACACCTGGCTAAGCTTTATAGTACAGCATTTTCCCTCTTTCATGATTTACAGTATAATATTCTGATTTTCCAAAAGAAGTTTCAGCAGGTAAAGTTCCTTTCCAAATGTGCTTCAGCAATATCTGATAGTCACTAGCCAAGAGTAAAGGCTAACAAGCCCAAGGAGCTGAGTATCATTTTCTTTGGACTTCATAGCAGGCCAAAATTGCCTCTTCAGTTTATACACCTAAAGAAAATGAAGCAATATCAGCCTACTGAAGGCTTAGCAAAGATATCCTCAGAGAGGTGCCAGTACTGCACTGAAGTTAATGCATACTAAGCAGATGTCTTTAATCACTGAGAGACCTCACCAGGCACATTTTGTTGGAATAAATGTTACACTTCCAGAGTAAACTCAAGTTGAAGAGTAGAAAAGGAAAATTACAAACAGGGAGGAAAATGAGGTTAAACACGTTTTCCCCATACTGCCAAGTTTAGTTTGCAGAATTTATATTCCCTTTGACAGATAACATCTCCCTATTCCCAGGGCACCACAACCAGCCAACTCAGCTCGCCAGATGTCTTTTGGCCCCATCAGTTTTCAGCATTGTTTATGTTCTGGTCATCACCCAGAGAATTCCAGCTATTCATTTTGCCTCTTCAGTTTTCCTAAAAGTACTGTGCACCAGCAATTTTAACTTATTCATTATTATGAACATAATGTGTGGCTGGGAAGACACTGGAATCTGGAAACTAGTTCTTTAGGTATAAATTTAATTTGGTCTACTCAGATCAAGAAAGATCTAACACCGTCCCAGTGTGTGATGCTTTGGTCCCGTTGGGTACTTTCTGAGTGAGTTCAGGGGTGGTTGCTGATTGGTAATGTTGATGGGGGTCCGTGACAATCTTATGGAATTGTCATGGTGTTGGCATGCGTGTACCATGCCTCCTTTATACCCAGGACCTTGTAACAAGATTATATTTCTGAATAGCCTTCTCTACAGGGATAGCAACAATTGTGACCAAGTGTCCAGTTCAGGTTTCCTTCCACTCATCAATTTGCAGAGCCTTTTATTGGTCTTTGAAAATAGAATTGTGATCTTAGGTATGAACCCTGGGAAGGTAGTTTATGGCTAAAGAGTGGGCAATCTCTTCAATCCTGAGTGCCATGGTTGGATTAAGTGACATCTGTGGCCACCAAGACAAGACAGGGAACAAAGGGAGAAAAAAGTATTTCAATGCAGAGTTCTTCTCAGTGACCTTCCTAGCTCTTCATCTCCTTGATGAATTTTAAAGATTACTCTTTATCATGTCAGCCACCCCCTAAATAACCCTTTAGTGTCTCCTAGTTTCTTTTTACCACATGGAGTCTACACTCCATTGACAGATTGGGACTGCCAATGTGCCTACCCCATCTAATTTCCCACTCTTCCTCCATCCTCCAATACATTGGTCTGCTAAGAGGAGAACATTCTCTAACCTTCCATTGTTTCCCTTAGAAACCCTCTCATCTCCTTTCCTCTGGGCCTATCTAAAGCCCATTCAAATCCTAGCAGATTCCCACATGCAACTATCTTTTCACCTTCCCAGTCCCATGCTCCTGCCCAGCCAGCACTCGGGTTCTAGAGTCAGTTGGATCTGGGTCAAATCCTAGTTCTGTTGTTTATTAACTCCATAAACTTGGGAACCTTTCTGAACTTCTGAGCTTCAATTTCTGCATTTATAAAATAGGGATAATAAGACCTAGAGCTATGTAAGAGTAAATGAGAATTTGTATAAATCACTTATTTTAGTAGTTGGTAGACAAATCACTTGGTGTTGCTATTATTACTTTATTAACTTTCATCTGAACCTGTTCTTATTCTGTCAGATTAGAGCCTATTCTGTTAGGTTGGCCAATTCAATTATTTTTCCCCAGGCTCTATCATTTCTTACTTCTTTAGCCTAGTGCCTTACCAACCTCAGTGAACAAGTGCCACTCTCTAATTTCACAGCTTCTGTTCCAGGAGTGTTGGTGTTGGAGAGAGCTGTGTAACCAGGCTGATTGGCTCAACAATGAATTCCTGCTCCCACACCTCAGCGGAGCCCTTTTTGTGGCTCTGCAAGCCTCTTACTGGTGGTTCTCAATCATGGCTGCTCATTAGCGTCAACACAGGCGCTGGTGCCTGGGCCCCATCCCAGAGGAATTAAATCAGAATCCTTAGGGCTGGGAGTCTGGCATCATTTTTTAAGGCTCCCAAGAAGACCCTAATGTGCAGCCAAGGATGAGAACCACTGTGCTTAAAGGACAATTATTTCCCATGGCAGCATTCCAAATCTCTTCTTCTATCCATAAGCCCACTTTCAAATCAAAGCCATCCCATAGAAGCTCCATTAACTTCCCACTACCCTTGCACAGACTTCTGTTTGTTCCTGTCTTGGAAGATAAAGTATCACACCTCCTATCTAAGGCTAACCCAGCCCTTACATCTATCCCTTTTTACGTAAAATATTCTGTCGGTTACCCCCTTTCCGTTACATTTTTAATATCTCCCTCTCTGCTGGTTCTTCCCCTTAACCTGGATTCACGCCCAAGTTTTTCTCCATTCTAAACAACAAACAAAACCAGTCTTCCCTCACTCCCAGTACCTGCTGAGTGAAAGGAGGGAGGAACTAGCATTTACTGAGGGCCTCCTAGGGACAGGCACTATGCTAGGTGACATCCAGTTGCAAAATCCTATCTGTTGTTGCTCTGGGGTATCATTTCCATCTCTGCTGCTCCATTATTACTGCCGCTGTCTCAACCCAGGGATCTTTTTCTCTTTCTTGGACTATTTCGGTAGCTTCCTGGACTTCCTACTTCAACCTCTTTCCCTCTCTAACCCACCCTATACGCTAGTGCCAGAGTCATTTTTCCAGTCATATCACCGTCCTACTCGAGTCTTGAATGATTCTTCATTACCTGCAGAATAAAAATGAAATCCTCTGGTCTCTCTTCAGAATAAGTAGGAGGCCCCTGGAAACTCCTCACCCCAAACCCCATGAGTGGGAGGTTGGGCCTGCTGCCCTTCAGATCACTGCTGAGATTAGACTATTCTTGTGCTTTTTTTTCTGTCTTTGAATTTCTTGATCCTTCTTATTGTTCAAGTTTCAGCTTAAATATTACCTCCTTCAAGATGCCTCCTCCTTGACCATGCTTTTTAAAGTAGCACCCCCACTACCCGGTCAAGCTATCTGAGATTATTTTGTTTACATGTTTATTGCCTGTGTTCTCCCAAGCAGCAAGCCCAGCTCAAATTCACTTCTAATACTGGGTTTTGTTGATTTATCCCAACTGCTCCTTTGTGCGCCCCACCACTTCAAGCTCTTGCATTGCTAAGCTGATACAACCTGGTTTGTTCAGAACCGTTTGGGTTTATGCCTGGGTTTTTCCATGGTAATTGTTAATAGTGCTCCTGTTTATTCTCAAAAGTAGCTCAATTTGGACAATAAATTATATAATCACTGTCATAGCTCTGTATCATAGCCATTTGTATACATGTCATTTCTAAGCTCATTGAGGGCAGGAAGAAAGTCATGTTCATATTTCTTTCATCAATAACACCTACTAAGGTATTTTGTATAAATATAGTAGAAGCTTAGGAAGTGTTTGTTGAATAGGATTGGATGATACCTTAAAATGAGATAATGTATGTGAAGAGTCTAGCACAATATCTAACACATAGTAAGTGTGTTAGGTTAAAAAAATGTTCAATAGGGGCCGGCCCAGTGGCATAGTGGTTAAGATCATGTGCTCCGCTTTGTTGGCCCGGGGTTCGCAGGTTCGGATCCCAAGTGCGGACGGATGCACCACTTGTCGAGCCATGCTGTGGCGGCATCCCATATAAAGTAGAGGAAGATGGGCAGGGATACTAGCCCAGGGCCAATCTTCCTCAGCAAAAAAAGAGGATTGGCAATGAATGATAGCTCAGGGCTAATCTTCCTCCCAGAAAAAAAAAAAATGTTCAATAACTGTTACTTTTCCTTGCCTCCAATGGTTCCAAGTGTCATGTCTCCCAAGCTCTTTGTTTATGGACTGTACCACACAATTTAGTACCCAAGTACACACTGGCTGATTTGCTTCAATTGAGTTTTTTGTGGTTTTATTTCTTCTACTAAATTGGAAGCTCTTTGAAAGCAAGTATCATTTCTTATAATTCTCCATTCCACATAGCAGAACTAGTTCATATTTATAAGTCGGTTGATATTGAGATGCTCAATACTTATTGGCTGGTTAATTTGCAGGAAAGAGTGAAATGATGACAAGGGTAGGAAATATGAGGTTAGGTGCCCACAGTCAGTGGCACAAGGGTCAAAGATCACCTTCCCTATTTGTGGATGCATGCCTCTGCGTTCTTCCAGCCACCAAAAGTAGGAGCTTCAGATATCTCCAATCCTAACATGTTCAGTAACTAAAAGGATACAGGTTCAAATGATCAAGTAATGTTTATGCAAAAGCATAGTGTCTTTTGGAACTAGGGGAGGACTGAAAACTATGCATAGTGTTGAGATTTTACTTTGGAATAATGAGACCTGGGCTTGAATTCCTAAACCGGATAACCTCCCTAAACCTGTTTTCCCATCTGTAAAATCAGGATTATACATGTGCCTCTGGGGTGGTTGTAAGAAAAGTAAAAGAGAAATATATGTAAAATGCTTAGCATAGGGCCTGACTCATTGCAAGCCTCAATAAACAATAGCTATTTTTATAGTGGGCAATCTAGGCAGCTTCAAAGCCTGTTTCAATGCTAAAGGTGGGGTAGCTAAAAATATAATTGTTATCAAATTTTTAGTTAAATCTTGTTTCTAGTGTCAATGACGAGCTATAATTCTTTATTTGTTCTTTCATTCAACCATTTATTCTTTTGTTCATTCATTCATTTATTCTATGCCGGGCACACATTAAATGCTCATTAAATGTTGTTGAATGATTAATAGAGTAGTAATAAGTAACTTGGGGGAGATTAAGACATTTTTGGGGGTATGCCCTCAATGATATCTCTGGATGAACATGAAATGCCCTGTGACTAGAGCCAGGAGATCATGCTGAATGCTGACGCTGCAAATCCAGCTGCCTCATCTATGGAGAACACAGCCAAGAATATATAGCATTCCTTCAAGACTTCTAACCTATTACCTACTCGCAGCAGCTGACTGCCTCATACTTCATGGACAAAGTCAAGGTCATAGAGCTCAGTGTTCCTCAATTTCCCTTCTCCATCTCTAGACTCATCTTCCACAGAGCCTAGCCTTATGTCCTTCCCTGACATCTGTTCCCTCCAGTACCCCAGGCAGGGTGAAGCACCCCCACCTCTGTGCCACCATTGTGTAAATTTCTATTGCTGTGCAAATCACTCGGTATCAGAGTTAATTTGGTCGTAGATGTGCCCTCCACAAGGACTGAATCTATGCCTTATTCATCTTTGTATGTCCAGCACCTAGCACATGGCCTGGTATTTGGTCTGTGCTCAGTAAATGTTTATTGAATGGGCTCTTGAGTCAACTGCACATTCCCTTTAGACTCTCCTTTAAAAAGAATTCTTTCTGGGGCTGTCCCAGTGGCATAGTGGTTAAGTTTGCGTGCTGCGCTTCAGCAGCCGGGGGTTTGCTGGTTCAGATCCTGGGCGTGGACCTATGCACTGCTCATCAAGCCATGCTGTGGTGGTGTCCCACATACAAAATAGAGGAAGATGGGCACAGATGTTAGCTCAGGGCCAATCTTCCTCAAGCAAAAAGAGGAAGATTGGCAACGGATCTTAGATCAGGGCCAATAGTCCTCACCAGGAAAAAAAAAAGAAGGATTCTTCCAAAAGACCTGCACATTATCTCAATCTCTGCTTCCTCACCCTAGATCTTTCCCTCATCTTCCATATCCAACCCATCACCAAGTCCTATGAGTTCAACCTCTAAAATATTTTCTGCATCTGTCCACTCTTTATTACCCCATTGCCTCCACCCTCATCCAAACAGAACTATCTTTTGTTGGCCTGTTTACTGCTGTAGTATCCTAACTTAGGCTCCCTATGTGCTCCTTCTTGCTTTGCCCCAACCTATTTTCCACACAGCCTTAGTGATATTTTTTAATGTAAATGAGAGCATCACTTCCCTGCATTTTCACTAGCTTCCCAATGAGCTGAGAATATGCTCCAAATTCCCTGCCGTGGTCTACAAGAACCTACATGATCTGAGTCTTCCCTACCCCTCCTACTTCAGCACATGCCACTCTCCTAGTGGCTCCTTCTGTTCTAGCCACAGTGGCCCTTGGAAGTTCTTGGATCAGCTAAACTCTTTTCCACCTCAGGACCTTTGATCTTACTGTTTCCTCTATCTGAAGCACTCCTCTCCTCCCCTCACACAGCTGGCTCCTTCTCATTCTTCACATCTCCAAGAAAATGTCATTTCTCAAAGACCCCCCCCCTTCCCCCCCACACACACCCTGTCCTTTATCACAGGATCTGGTTTATTTTCTTCATAATCCTTATCAGAGCTCTAATTACTTTATTTCTTTGTTTGCTAATTTGTTTACTGTTTGTCATCCCTGTTAGAATACAAGCGTCAAGAGAGCAGGGACCATGTGTATTGTGTTCCTCATTGAATCCCAAGTGCCAGTACAGTCCTTAGAGCAAAGAATATACCAAAGAAACATTTACAAGTGAATACATGAATGAGTACCCTCACTATCTTTAATTGCAAACTGTCTAGCTCTTCTCATCCCTTCCTTTTAACTTGCAAATAGGTATAAGACTCCCCAGACTAAAGACAGCCTTCCCTAGACTTTGTCTTCCCCCCCTGCAGCTGCTGCCCTGTTTCTTCTTCCCTCACACTACCAAAGAGTAGGTTGTCTGGCTAGACTTCATCAACTCCCACTCTATGAAACAGCTCTCACTAGTATCGTCAATGACCTCTTTATTGTTAAATCCGAGGACATATGCTCCAGTTCTCAGCCTACTTGACCTTTCCACAGGCACAATTCCTCAATTTTGTTGTGCAGAACACTAGACCCTTGAGCTGCTTTGGTGAAAAAGTGTGTTCATGTTCCTCCTGTTAGACACTGTTGTAGTACCCTGTGCTTCAATGCTGTAGCATTTCGCACAATTGCAGTTAATTTGTTTAATTAGTTAATGTTTGACTTCCCTGAGAAATGTAAGATCTTGAAGGCAGGAACCCTCTCAGTTTTGTTACTAAATCGCCCCATAATTCCAGCACGTAAAAGATGTTTAATATGTGTTGAACTGAATGAACGAATGCATGTTTCCCTCTGGGAAACTCACAATGTGGACATATTAAATGTAAAATCCTACACAAAAGAAATTTGTTCAAATTTGTTTAGCGCAGGATTCTCCAAACTTGATTGCTTGTAGCTCTCTTTGTTCTCTCACTCCCAGCAGAATACTACCAAACATCCTGAGGGGTTTTATAAAACACACATTAGAACATTTTTCTCTCCAGCATTTGATTTTGTTGAGTATTTCTCCATATTTTTTCTTCCTTGGCTCCTAGGAGTCCACTTTTCCTGGTTCTCTTTCTTCCTTTGAAGATTATCTCACCCATAATAATGGGGTCACCAGCCATTAGTGTGTTGACAACCATCAAGTCGCATAGCTACCAGGCTTGTTTCCCCATATAGTGACTAGTGACTATCTGTTCTGGCTGTCTCACTAGCCCTTCATTCTGACCATGTCCAAACCCTCTTACCCTGCTGCCCTTCTTGTATTGTGTATCCTGGTTAATGGTGTCACCAGCCATCTAAGCCAGAAACCAAGAGGTCTTATCCTTGATTCCTCTCATTATCTTACCCCTCTGAATTAAATTGATCAACTTTATTTCAGAAATATTATTTACAGGGCCGGCCCCGTGGCTTAGCGGTTAAGTGCGCGCCCTCCGCTGCTGGCGGCCCGGGTTTGGATCCCGGGCGGGCACCGATGCACCACTTCTCTGGCCATGCTGAGGCCGCGTCCCACATGCAGCAGCTGGAGGGATGTGCAGCTATGACATGCAACTGTCTACTGGGGCTTTGGGGGAAAAATAAATAAATAAAATCTTTAAAAAAAAAAAAAGAAATATTATTTACAGCTTGGCTCTTTTGTCTATATCCACTACCATTTTCTTGATGTACACATTTTTTATCTATTCCCTGCATTATTACAACAGCCCTCAGAATGTTCTCTCACACACTAGTCTTCTCCCCATTCCAATCTACTCTTCGTATGGCTATTAGAACTGGCTTCTTAGAACAAATTTTTCCATATCATTCCCCAGCTTGAAGACCCTGTTGGTTCCAGTTTTTCATAGGGTAAAATCTAAGCTTCATAGATTGGCATACATGGTGCCTTCTCCCAACCTCTCCAACCTTAGATCCTGCCTCCCTTCTCTCTAATCTCCTCTCTCCCTCCCTCCCTCATGCCTCACTTGTACAGAACTTCAGTCGAGTTTAATAAATATTAACTGGGTACCAAACTTATAGAAAAAGAGATCAGATTTGTGGTTACCAGAGGCGGGGGGTGAGGAGAGGGGGAATTGGAGGATGGTGGTCAAAAGGTACAAACTTCCAGTTATAAGGTAAATAAGTACTAGGGATGTGATGTACAAGATGATGACTATAGTTAACACTGCTGTATGGTATATATGAAAGTTGTTACGCGAGTAAATCCTAAGGGTTCTCATCACAAGGAAAAGTTTCTTTTTCTTTTCCTTTTTTTTGTACCTATATGAGATGATGGATGTTAACTAAACTTATTGTGGTAATCATTTCATGACATTTGTAAGTCAAATCATTGTGCTGTACACCTTAAACTTATGCAGTACTGTATGTCATTTATATCTCAATAAAACTGGGGGGAAAAAACCCCCAAAACACATTAACTGGACATCCACTGTGTGCCAGGCATCATATTTGACTCTAGGGGAGCAAATATGAATGAAAACAGATTGCTGACCTCAAGGAGCTAACACTCCAGTAGTAGCAAAGGTAGCCATGTAAACAAATATAACATAATAATGCATTCTATAATAAAAATATGTATTAAACTTTTTTTTTTAAAGAAAGTATGTACTAAGCCTAGAAAGAGTACTGAGGAGGGAGTAATTAATTCTGCAGAGGGCAGGGGTTCTGTGTTTCAGGGAAGGTATCCAGATGAAATTCTGAGCAGGATTTTGGGTGAGGAAGATCAGCCCTGAGCTAACATCTGCCAATCCTCCTCTTTTTTTTTTTTTTTTTTTTTGCTGAGGAAGACTGGCCCTGGGCTAACATCCGTGCCCATCTTCCTCCACTTTATATGGGACACCGCCACAGCATGGCTTGACAAGCAATGTGTCGGTGCATGCCCGGGATCCGAACCGGCGAACCCTGGGCTGCCGCAGCGGAGCATGCGCACTTAACCACCTCTGAGCAGGATTTTGAAGGTTGAGTGGGAATTGATCAGGTGGACCAAGGACGGAAGAGCATTACTGGCAGAGTCAACAGCAGGCTGACTAGGATGAGGAGTAGGGTCCTACAAGTAGCCTAGGTGTGTCTGTGTGTGTTGGGGAGAGAAGTGGCAATAGCTGAGGTTGGAGAGCCAGTCAGGAGTCATTCTACAAGCGGCTTGTGTGTTAGGCATTGAAGTTTGTATATTACCCTATAGGTGAGGGGGAACCATTGAAGATTTTGGAGATGAGGGTAACTTAATGGGACTTTAGGAATATCACTCTGACCGCTGAAAAGAGATGGATTTTAGAATGGCCAAGGAGATCAGTTTGGAGATCCCTCATCATCTCTCACTTAGACTATTGAAAACACCTTCTTTCTTTCTTTCTTTCTTTCTTTCTTTCTTTTTTTCTTTTCCCCCAAAGCCCCAGTAGATAGTTGTATGTCATAGTTGCACAGCCTTCTAGTTGCTGTATGTGGGACGCCGCCTCAGCATGGCTGGAGAAGTGGTGCATCAGTGCACGCCCTGGATCCGAACCCGGGCCACCAGCAGCGGAGCGTGTGCACTTAACTGCTAAGCCACGGGGCCGGCCCATGAAAACACCTTCTAACTGATCTCCTTGGTCCCTTTAATGCATTCTCTACCCAGCATGAAGGTTGAAGAAGAGAGAGCAGATGTAGGAGATCACCAGTAAGTTAAATGACAGGACATGGGATAGATTGGATTTGGGCAGGAAAGGTGAAGAAGGTGGAAAGAATGATGTCTAGGTTTTTAGGCCTGTGGAGTTGGTGACTGGAGGCAACGGCAACTGTCAGAGAGACTCTAAGAGGAAGATCAGGTTTCATGGTGTGGATGGTAAGTAATACTTTCAGAGATGGATAAGTTGAGTACTGAGTTTGAGATGCCTCGTGGGCGTTGTCTTAATCAGTTCAGGCTACTATAACAAAATAGCATAGACCAGGGGGCTCATCAACAACAGAAATTTATTTCTCACATTTTTGGAGACTGGAGGAGTCTGAGATTAGGGTGCCAGCATGGTCAGGTTCTGGTGAGGGCCCTCTTCTGGGTTGCAGATGGTTGACTTCTCATTGTATCTTCACATGGTGGAAAAGAGAGCTAGCTAGCTCCCTGGCATCTTCTTATAAGGGCACTAATCCCATTCATGAGAGCTCCACCTTCATGACCTAATCACCTCCCAAAGGCCCCACCTCCTAACACCATCACATTAGTAGTAGAGTTTCAACACATGAATTTTGTGGGGACACGAACATTCAGTCTATTGTAAGCATCCAGTTGGAGACATGGGGCAGAAGTGGAGATAGGAAAGATGTTCTCTTCATAGAGATGACAGTTAAAACAACAGGAGTGGAGATAATCTCCCAGGAAAGGTGGGTGGAACTGAGGCAGGAGGAGAAAGGATGAAGTCAAGGAAGAGCACATCAAGGGAGTCAGGCAGAGGAAGAGGATGTGGCAAAAGAGGCTGAGAAGGAAGAGACAGGCTGAGGATAACAAGAAGAAAGGGGGGATCTAGCAGCTAAAGGGAGAAGGAACTTTAAGGAAGAAGTAGTGTCAAGTGTCACAAGAGTCCAGTAAGATGAAGACTGAAAACTACCCTTGGATGTGGCAACTATAAGGTCATTGATAATCTTGGTTAGAGCATTTTCAGTAGAGTCTGCGCAGAATATAGATTTAGTGGGATGATACTAATGTTTTTTGAATGCTTATTATGTACCAGGCATATGCTAAGTGTTTTCTATGAATAATCTAATCTAATCTTCACAGCAATCCTCCAAAGGGAGGCAGGCACAGTTATCTCCTTTTACAGGCAAGGAAATTGATGCTTAAAGAGATCAAGCACTTTGGGTTACTGATAGCAAGAGTCAGTTTGGATGTACACTCAGGTACGTCTGACAACAAAATCCATACTCTTTTTGTTTTGTTTTGTTTATCGTGGTAACATTGGTTTATAACGTTGTATAAATTTCAGGTGTACATCATTATACTTCTATTTCTGCATGGATTACATCATGTTCTCATGTTCACCACCCAAATACTAATGACAATCCATCACCACACACATGTGCCTAATTATCCCTTTCACCCTCCTCCCTCTCCCCTTCCTCTCTGGTAACCACCAATCCAATCTCTGTCTCTATGTGTTTGTTTGTTGTTGTTGTTATCTACTACTTAATGAGTGAGATCATATGGTATTTGACCTTCTCCCTTTGACTTATTTCACTTTGCATAATACCCTCAATGTCCATCCATGTTGTCACAAATGGCTGGATTTCATCATTTCTTATGGCTGAGTAGTATTCCATTGTGTATATATACCACATCTTCTTTATCCATTCATCCCTTGATGGGCACTTAGGTTGCTTCCAAGTCTTGGCTATTGTGAATAACGCTGCAATGCAGGGGTGCATGTATCTTTACGCATTAGTGTTTTCAAGTTCTTTGGATAAATACCCAGCAGTGGAATAACTGGATCGTATAGTAGTTCTATCCTTAATTTTTTGAGGAATCTCCATACTGTTTTCCATAGTGGCTGCACCAGTTTGCACTCCCACCAGCAGTGTATGAGAGTTCCCTTCTCTCCACATCCTCTCCAAAAATCCATACTCTTAATCACTGTTCTTTATCTCATCTTTCAAATGAATGGAAGATGAGGAAGTAGGGACAAACTCTTTTAAGAATTGGCTGAGTAGAGGAGAAAAATGGGGTGATTCTGAGAAGCGAGAATAGTGTCGACAATAGTTTTAAAGCCATGGAAGGCTAGAGCATGTTTTTGTGCTCCGAGTAGTGTGTATAAAAAAATTATAAGAGGACTAAGTACTTATAAGGAAACGATTTCTCTGTATTCCCTGTAGGGAATGTGTTGTATCACAGCACATCGCTTAGTACCTGGCCTTTTACTATGCGTTGAATGAATAATCAACAGATGGCAGCAAGCAGGATGGTTTGAAAGTAGAGGGCCTTTCAGAGACGGTAGAAGGGCAATGGTACAGAGTGGCCAGATAAAATACGGGACACACAGTTAAATTAGAACTTCAGATAAACAAAGAATAACTTTTTAGTATAAATATGTCTCAAATATTGCATTGGGGCATACTTACACACAAAAAAATTTGTTGTTCACCGGAAATTCAAATTTAACTGGGCTTCCTGTATTTTTATTTGCTAAATCTGACAAGCTACCTGAGAGAAGCTGTGGGATGCTACAAGAATGCTGCCCAGCCTCCAGGCCTTGTGCACAACAGGGCATGAAAGAATGAGTGGTCTTCTTGCAAGGGGCCAGGGAGAGAGCAAGTGCCTGGGGCAGGCCAGGTCTCGGTCCAGGAAGGAGAGGATGGTTGTTTCCTGAACTAGATTAAAGCAGCTGTAACCTAAATGGTTGGGAGCACAGCTTTCAGGGTCAGACAGACTTCTATTTGAATCCTGGATCTGTTGCTTAATAGCTATCTGATTTGGGTCAAGTTGCTTTATATTTCTGTGACTTGATTTTCTCACATAGGAAATGTATATTATAATAATAGTACCTATGTCCAGAGTTATCGTGAGGACAAAAGGAGATAATGTATTTGTGTAAAGCTTATGCCAGGGTCTGACCTATCATAAGCTATTTAATAAATGTATTTACTAATTCAAAAATATTTATTGAGGGTCTCCTATGTGTCCAATTCTGAGGTATGTTCTGGGGATATAGTAATAAAACAGTAATCAGGTAATTATAATATTGTGTGATAAGCACTACTACAGAGGAAGTATAAAGAGTACCCAAGGTGAGCCAGCAGGAGGGGCACAGAACTGTCATGGCTTCCCAAAGGAAACTGTGCTCAACTGAGACCTGCAGAGTGAGTCAGAATTAGCCAGATGAATGGGAGGGGGAGAATGAGAATAGCAACACAAAAAGCCCTGAGGTGAGATGGAGTTTGGTAAATTTGAAGTAAAACTAGTTCAGGTTGGCTGGAGAACAGTTATGGGGAAAGATGAGGCTGAAGAGAGGTGAGCAGGTGCCAGATCATGAAGGCTGTGGTGGGTGAGTTAAGGAGTTTGTACTTTACCCTATGGCAATGGAAAGTCACTAATGCAGGCAGTCAAAAGCTCAGATGCCTTCAGGGGCAAGGCAAGTAACCTAAATGAATGTAATACAAGAGGGAGTGGTGGCCCTGCAAAGACTGCAAGAGTACACACTCTCTTGAAAGCATTCAAATTCAAATTTTAAAACCAGGACCCTGGGAGAAGGGTTTTAAGCAGTAGAGCGTCAGGATCACATTTGTATTTTAGAAAAACAAATTAGAATGCACAGAATAGAGCTAGACTAGGGGCAGGAAGACCAGAAGGTAATCTAGGTGAGAAATGAAGGTTTGAGCTAGGATCAAGTGTGGAGAGAAGTGGCCGATTCTAGAGATATTAAGGAGGAAGTATCAATAGGCCTTGGAGATAAATTTGATGTGAGGCTAAGGAAGAAGTCAAGATTTCCTTATAATTGTTGTTATCGTTGTCATTGCAATGAGGATTCTACAGGACACAGTGAAAGAGATGGCTAAGAGGTTAATGATAAGAGGAGCCAAATAGAAGGAAACACAAAGTAAAAGGATGAGGGATTAAAAGAATACGTGACTCAAAAGAATTGCATTTGGGTCCTTGACCCTGGATGCTGAGAGCCATGGAGGCAAATTAAAAACCTGAAAGTTCAAATTGGAGTTCTAGTAAGAGATATCAGATTAAATACACATTTAATTCTACTCCCTTTCAAAACTCCACTAAAATGACCAAAAAGAGACTTTTCAGAAACATTTAAAGACAAAGAGAACAGGAGAGGGGAATGAATGGTAACCCAGTTTGCAGAACCAGGAAATCTCCATCCTACGCTGACAGAGAGAAAGCCAAGAAGCAACTTGATTTTCACCATGGAACTTCCACAGGCTCAGGAACTGATGGCACAGGTACCTCTGGAAGTCATGGTGAGAAGGGACTACAAAAAGGAGATTGGTTGAAAGTCTGCTTAATATGCAGTTAGATGCCCAGACCCCCTCACTGGCTCCAAGCAGCTGGGCAACTGCTCCTCCCGCTTCCCTCATTCCAGCAGAAAACTGGAGGTCTAGTTTCTGGAGAAGGTAAAACAGATGAAGTACCTAAAGATACTGCTGTTGGATGTTCTTCGATGAAATAGCCCAGCCAGATCAGTAAAGTGCCCAAACGATAAGCAAACACCCCACTCCATGCAGTCACCCACACACAGACAACAAGCAATCACTAGGAATCTGAAGAAATCCTCTTATATGAAGGAGACATGAAAACAAAAAGAAAAAGGCTATTTAAAGAAAGACTAGGTAGAAACCTACTTGCTGTCTTCCTTCCTCCTTTCCCTTCCTCTTGCCTAATTTAGTCCCAAAGCCGTAAAGTGGATATGGAGCAAGGTAGGTCTCTATGTAGGGGTGGGTGGGGGTTATCAGAGCAGGGTGAGCAGGACTTCTGTGGGGTGGGGGTAGGGGTTAGTGACACTGGCAGCCAGGTGTGGAGGGTTGGAGACTAAGGAGGGTGACTAGGAATCCACACAGCTATTGAGCCCAAATGGAGTAAAGAGGGCATGTGCTGAGGGAGTGGGGCTGGTAACAGGAGCCGCCTGGCAAGGTATTCTAGTCCAGATGAGTCAAAGGGGCCATCGAGCACTGAGGGGTGTGTGGCAATAGCCCTAAGCTTGGTGTCAGAAGCTGAGCAGGGCAAGGAGGGTGTTGGTCCAGAGGAGACAGAGGCAGCCATAGCTTGGGAGGTAAGACTATGAGCAGAGTAAGGAGTCATCCCTACAGCCAACGTGGTATATTGGAGCCCAATGGAGGGAAGATAGCATCTGTGTGGGGTGGGGGCCAGTATGTGACAGTGGCTCCAAACAGGTCACGGGTGCCTAAGCAGAATGAGAAAAGCGACTGGGGTGAAGGGGAGGCAAGTGTCTGCAAGTGGGGTTTTGGAGCTTAATGAGGTGAGGCAGTCATCAGTGTCAGGCCAGGTTGAGGCAGCAAAAGCAGGAGATTGGTAAAATACAGGGGGATTGATCAAATAAATACATATATTGAGGGCAATGGGAGCCAGGTTTCTCACTGAACAAGAAGGAATTTGCAAACGTGGAAAGGGGGGAAATTGTGGTGTTGGGTAGATAAAGAAATAAATATAGATGTAAATGTGTGTGTATGTACGTACAAATGTATCCACATACACATATTACCTAGATTTCTTCATCGAGAAAGCTTGGAAACAACAACACTCCAATATCAATTAACATCCCTAGTGCCCACATCTTGGTCTCTAAATATCATTCTCCTCTAAAAGAAACCAGGGATCCTTAGAGAAATAATTGGTTCCAGGGCTGAGATATGGAAAGTACAAGATAAACCTGGACCATTTTTCTCTGCCAGAAAGTAAAGAAGTGCTTAAAGAAAGATGAAGACATGTCAAAAGGATGTAGAAGGGCCTTGAATAGGGCTCCCACTAATCAAATCTGAGCATCAAAATAATGAGAGTCATTGAATAAAATAGGAATCTATATGTCCACACTGATATAAATAAATGAATAAATAAATGAAGAGAAGAGAAAATTCTTCCTTACAGTAGAATGACAACTAATAAATTTAGAAGGAAAAATGAATTGGAAAATCACCATTTGGCAATCATCATAGTAATAATTCATTCAGCCAAAAAAACTAAAATTAGTGAGTAAAAGTTTGATAAGGAACAGGATACATACATAGTCTCAAAGTATCTCCCCACAAAATACTTACTAATTACAAAAGGCAAAAGAATGACTTCACAATAGAGAAACCCAGCAGACACCACCTTAATCAAGCAATCAAAGTTAACATTCTCAATAACGGGACAAATTGAAATCAGGTACCACCCAACAGGAGGCAACAGAAAGAACACAGCATCACTTCTGTGCTATTCCTGCCAAAAAATGCTTAACCTGAATTCAATCATGAGGAAACTCAAACTAAGGGACATTCTTCAAAATAACTGGCCTGTAAAAAATTGTCAAGGTCATGAAAGTCAAAAAAACACTGAGAAATCATTGTTCCAGATTGAAAGAGACCAAAGAGACATGACAATAAGTGCAACCTATGGTCCCGAATTGGATCCCTAAATTATAAAGTACAGTATCGGGACAATTGGAGAAATTTGATTGGGATCTGTGGATTAGATGGAAGTCATGTATCAGTATTAATTTGTTGATTTTAATGATTTTGTTAAGTAAAAGAATGTCCCCATTTGAGGAAATACACACCAGTATTGGGGATGATGGGTATCATGTTGGCAATTTACTCTCAATGATTCAGGAAAAGATTTCTTTAAACTATTCTTGCAATTTTTTTGAAATTTAAACTTCTTTCATAATAAAAAGAAAAATTAAATTAAAAATCTATCACTAATATCCTCAGAGAAATAAGAGAAGCTATCAAATTAATGAAACAAGGACAGCACACTATAAAAAGATACATTCTTAAATGTTCATAAACAAATAATTGCAAAATAAAAATATGACAGCAGAAATTTAAAAAAAATATTCAACAGAAAGTTTGCAGGATAAAGTTGAGGAAATCTTACAGAGTAAAAGACAAAGATAGAAAAGAAAGGAGAGGGGCCGGCTCTGTGGCTTGGCGGTTAAGTGCGCGCGCTCTGATGCTGGCGGCCCGGGTTCGGATCCCGGGAGCGCCCGGAGGCACCACTTCTCCGTCCAACGCGAGGCCGAGTCCCGCGTACAGCAACTAGAAGGATGTGAACCTATGACATACAACTGTCTACTGGGGCTTTGGGGGGAAAAAGCTGAATAAATAAAATCTTTAAAAAAAAAAAAAAAAAAAGAAAAGAAAGGAGAAAACAGAAAGAAAAACAAAATAAGCCCCAAGATGATTAGATTAGACCGGGAGATTCAGCATCTAAATAGGTACTCAAGAGAAAGAGAACAGAGAAATGAGAGATGAGGAAATCACCAAATGAGTAATTAAAGAACATCCCAGAATTGAAGGACAGAAGTTTCCAGATTGAAATGTCGCATCTAGTGCCAGCACAGTGAATGAAAACACACCCACAACAAGGCACATCATCAAGATACATCAGAAAATTAGCGATAAAGAGAAAAAGAGGCCCCCAAAAGGAATAAACAAAGGGCTTAGGAATCAAAATGACTTCCAAGCTATTAGCAGTCACACTGGAAGCTGGAAGACAATGAAGGGACACCTTGGAGATTCTGAGGGAAAATTATTTACACCTAGAATCCCAAGTATAGCCAAACTATCAATGAAGTATGAAAGCAAAGACATTTTCAAGCATACAAGATCTCCAAAAATTTATTTCCCAACTATACTTTATTCAGGAAGCTACTGAGAGATATACTTCACCAAAACGAAGAAGTAAACCAAGGAGGAAAATGTGGGATGAGAAGATGCAACAGGGAAAAAGGCCAAGGGAATCTCAGGATCATGGTGAAAGGAGATCCTGGGAAGATAGCTGTGCACCAGGGGTCATAGCAACCAGTCCAGATGGGAGCGGGTCAGATGGCTCCTGGAGAGATGGTTCCAAAATGAAAACACTAGAAAACCCAAAGCACTTAATGTATTGAGTGAGGATTTCATAGTTGGGCGAGAGTTGGGGCTGAATTAATAAGTACGTAGAAAACTAAGCATTAAAACAAACAAACAAAAAGAATCATTATTAACATCGGGGAAGCAAAAAGTTTTGCAAGAAAGGAAAAGTAATCATAGTATACTATATGACTTACTTGTGAAGAGCATTTACACAGCCTTAATGACATAATAACCTTAATAAGACTAGATAACCAAAATTATGATAAAATTATATTGAGGCCTGGGGGCTGGGACATAAAAATGTGTGGTGGTGGCGGTGGCGGTGGTGTGTAGGAAGGAGAGATAAATCTTCATCTCCCGTAATCGGGAAGCCAATAGATAATATCTAAAACAGAAAACTCAGTAAGTAGTAATTAACTACGTTATCCAAGATATGCTAAAAAATGCAAAGGAATCAGTTAAAAGAGTAGAAAGTGAAGCAGGAAAGTGAGGTGCAGAGAGCAAGAGACTACTATTTTTGCTTTTTGTAATAAGTCTTGTAGACTCTTCAAACATAGAAGGAAAACCGAAAAAAGAAAAAGAAAGATAGAAAGAAAAATTTTACCCGTTGGGAAAAATGTTCACATTCAAACTCTGTTGAAAACTTGTTTTGAGGGTCTTTGTTTTAGAAAATCTGTCCCCCAGGCTGTCCTGGGGCCCCTACTGGCTGTAATCTTTCACTGAGTGTTGAAAGTTTCCGGCATGCTATGGGGTGAAGAGGATGCAGGCTGGCCCCAGCAAATCTGTTCCCCAAGTGTTCACAAAGCATTGAGTATTTAGACCCCATGATGTCTTACCTGTCGACCCTTTCTCAGAGCACAATTTCTCTTGTTTTATGAGCAATTTTAACACATTTGGTTATTTGAAAAGCAATGTAGTATAGTTCTAGATTAAGAAATGTGAGACCTGGGTTGAAGTTCTTTTTCTATTTACAACGGAGGGTATTCAGTCATTACTTTCTCAATCTGTAAAACCAATAATAATATCCCTGTTATCGCAAAGATGTGAAGTTTGTATTTGTCAGAACTCTTTTGGTTACAAATGACAGAAACACAACTCAAACTCGATTAAGCACAATAAAAATATAAACAAAAAAATTGATGTTTGTGGTGGGGTGAGTGCAGGAGCTCATTCAAGCTGAAAGGTCCAGGATTCAGATATTCAAATGATGTTGTCAGGTGTGTCTCCATTTCTCAGCTGTTTTCCTGTATGTTAGACTCTTTTCCTGTGGCAGTAGGATGGACTTGGGCAGCTCCAGGTTTATCTGTTTTTATAGCATTAAGATAAACTGCAGAAGAACTGCTTTCCTGATCACTCTGACAAAAATCCTAGGATACATTCTGATAGGCCCAGCTTGGGTCATGTGCCCATCCCTGAACCAGTCTTTGGTAAGGGAGATGGGATATTCTGATTGGTCAGCCCAGGCCCTAGGACTATGACTGACAGACAAAGATGTCACCTGTAAAGGTCAGATGAGCACTTTATAACTGGTGAAGTGTGGTGCAAATGTAAGTAACAATTATCATCTGCCCCTAGTAGATTAGAAACTGTATTAGAAGGGAAGAGGGTCTGTAATAAGTAAGCTCTACCCTAAGAGCAAAGAGGAGTAGGAACTGATAAAGGGAAAAGTGATGAGAAAAACTATAAAAATCCTAGATAAAAACTTTAGAAGTGCGGCATTCTGCGATTTTTGGTGTGTAGACAAGTAGTTTTACAAATTTTATTACATCCTATTGTTATCAATTTAGAAAAATTTTAAAAAATTAGTGCTTGCCTATGTGTTTAACTTGTCTACCCAGAATGATGTTTCTCAAAGTTCCCAGACAGCTGGTAATTTAACATGGACTCTGTCCTAGTGGAAAGTTAATCTAACAGGGCAGATGGTGTAGATTTATTACAAGAAAGTGTATAATGAGAACTAAATTAGTCGTTTATATGATAAGATCTACATAATTAAGTTTTCAGTTCCACTCTCAAAGACAGAATAATGAACTGGGTGGGTCTGTTGAAGTAGAGCAATACTCATGTTTTCATGTTAAGCTTGCTTGGCCAGAACTTGCTACCCTAAAAATATACTCACTCTACCTTCATATAGGATGTAAACACATCTCTCACTGTAGATCTGTGTTTAATCTTCTGAATTCTCTTTTGCAGTTTCCTCATTAACAGGGCGTGTGTTGGTGAAACTTGCTCCTGGCAACACAAACACAAACAGGTACTTAACACATGGATTTTTGTGCTGATAGTGCTTATTACAGAAGACGAAATGTTTCACCCATTTCCCATCTCACAAACAGCACTGACATTAGATCTACCTGTTACTTCAGGACATTCCAGGGGCTTCTGTTCAGAGAGTCAGTCTCCTCCTCAGCTGATCTGTGTTGCACCCCGTTAAGAATGTCACCACACTTCATGCAGTGTGTGTGAAAACACCTTGTCCCAAGTTATGACTATATTAGGAAGAAGACAGAGAAGGAGGAGAAAGAAAGAGAAAGAATGGTTAATACATAGTTCATGTATGAACTTTCCAGGATTTGATTGTTCCCCCTAATCCATTTCCTTTGTATTTGAGTTGTAAGGTAACCTAATTCTTAATTTTACCTAGGTCACTCATTGTTTTGGATCACTATTTTCTACCAATTTGTATACATCTCACTACTTCCTTGAAGGTCTGTGCTGTTTATATTCCTACTCATAAAAATTAATTACTATTTCCTTATACAGCTATTTAATAGGAAACAAAATGTCAATAATTCTAATTATTGACAAGGTAGTCCTAATTCTAATGATCAATCAATATAGTTCCATTAAAAAAATGGAGTCTTTGCAAGAGTTACTCCCACTGGTGGAAGGTTAGTTTGCACACAGGATTTATAAGTTGCAAGGCAAATACCCAAAGCTATCCACACACTCAAGTGTGCTACCACACCAGGAGAGGGAGACTGGTGAGAAAATTGGGAGTGAAGGGAGTAGGTAAGCTAAGTGGAAAAAAGCAAAGATTGATTAAGGTGTAGTGGGGAGTTGCCATGAGAGAGAAAGCAGAGGGGCAGAGCTCAGGGTGAAATTCATCAGTCCAATTAGAGGAAACTAGTTGTATGTGTTTATGTTTCCATGGCAACCAAAGTACCTTAGAAACAGGAAATAGGCCAGGTGGCGAAATAAAGAGAAGTGCAAATCCCCAAATTACAACATCCTTAACTGGGCCTTAGGAGAGCCGGTTGCAGAGTTTCTTTGAATTAGCTTTATAGAAATCACTTGTTTTTAGATTTAATACTTTAAATCTTTTTTTTTTCCCCTGCAAAACATACATTTGTTTGGGAGAAGTTGAGAACTATCTCTGAAGGAAGGTGCCTCTACAGTGACTCCATTTCCACCCAGTCTTGGAATACTAGAAAATAGATATAACTCAAAATGGAGATACCCGGAACACCCTTCTTCATCTTTTTTACTTCCATCTTGTAACAGGTCAGGATCTACCTCCTCTAACAAGTGTATCCAGACCAGAGAAAAGTTGGTCATAGCCATGTTACTGCTGACATGTTAATATGAATACACCCTTATCAACTCAGGATTAAACTGTAATCTCCTAATAACCAACCATATATTTTCACTGGGCCTGCACCCTTTCTGTGTCATCCCTCCTTCACACTGCCACTGGAGTTATCTTATACAAGCTCTTAAACAGCACTCTTTCACCTGCCAAATAAGGGACCAAACTCTTTAAATGCATCCAGAACCCTCCTCAATCTACCTTTATGTTCTCATCTGCCATTATATTCTTCATCCTTCTTCTCCATCTACTTATCCTCAAAGCCTCAGCTCAAAGCCACCACCTCCATGAGGTCTTCCGTTTAGTTGTTTGTGTGCCTGTTTCCCTCATTAGAATGGAAGTTCCATGAAGGCTGCTTCCTGTGTGACCCAATTTTTAAACCTATCCCTCTTCCATCTTTTCCCTGTTTCTATCATTCATTCAATGAATATTTATTGATTGCTTACTCTATGCCAGGCAAAGAAGGTAAATGAGTAATTCTCTTGTTAGAATAATAATAATGACAATAATTAAAAAGAGAATAATGGTTGATGTTTATTGAGTACTTACTATGTATCACATGCTGTGAGAAGTATTTTACATTTTTAAAACATTTTCTTTTGAAATAATTATAGACTCACAGAAAGCTGAAACAATAGGACATAGAGTCCTGTTTGCCCTTCACCCAGCTTCCCCTTAGTGACATCTTATGTAATTATAGTACAATACGAAAACCAGGAAACTGACGTGGAACAATACTTTTAACTAGACTACAGACCTTATTCAGTTTTTGCCATTTTTTCTATGCATTCATTTTTGTGTGTGTAGTTCTATGCAATTGTAAACCATGTATAGATTTGTGGAACCACTGCCACATCAAGATAAAGAACTGTTCTGGGCTGGCCCCGTGGCTTAGCAGTTAATTGCGCGTGCTCTGCTACTGGCGGCCTGGGTTCGGATCCCGGGCGCGCACCGACGCACTGCTTCTCCGGCCATGCTGAGGCCGCGTCCCACATACAGCAACTAGAAGGACGTGCAGCTATAACACACAACTATCTACTGGGGCTTTGGGGGAAAAATAAATTAAAAAAAAAAATTAAAAAAAAAAAAGATAAAAAACTGTTCTGTCACCACAACAGAATTCCTTTGTGCTATCCCTTTACATTTGTGAGCAACGCACACTCACACACACGTGCACACATAGTTCCTGTCCCCTAACAACCACTGATTACTTCTCCATTGCTACAGTTTTGTCATTTCAAGAATGTCATATAAATGGAATCATCAGTGATTGACTTTTTTCGCATTTTATGTTTAAATTCATGGTCCATTTTGAATTAAGCTTTGTGTAAGATGTGAGGTTTAGGTCAAGGTACTTTTTTTTTCTTTTGCCTATGGCTGTCTGATTTCTCTAGTACCATTTATTGAAAAGACTACCATTCCTCTGTTGAATTGCTTTTTTTCCTTTGTGAAAATTCAGTTGGGTATATTTGGGTGAGTCTATTCCTGGGTTCTGTGGTGTGATCCATTGATCTATGTGTCTATCAGTTCTTATTGTCCTTTTTTTTTTTTTTTTTGCTAAATGGATTCACAAAAATTTATTTCCCATAGATTAAAATACTGACATTATTGTATTTTATTTCTCATTTATTTTATAATCTATTTCTGGATTTTTATTTTGTTTCACAGAACTTTTCATTTGCATTTATGCTAATAACACATTAATTTGTTTTTAGGGATCTTATGGTATGTTGTGATATTTGGTAAGGCAAGTGCTCACTCAACTGTTTCCTTTTTTGTGTGTGTGTGTGAGGAAGATTAGCCCTGAGCTAACATCCGTTGCCAATCCTCCTCTTTTTGCTGAGGAAGATTGGCCCTGGGCTAACATCCGTGCCCATCTTCCTCTGCTTTATATGGGACACCACCACAGCATGGCTTTGATAAGCAGTGCATAGGTCTGTGCCTGGGATCCAAACCTACGAACCCTGGGCTGCTGAAGTGGAGCAAGCGAACTTAACCACTATGCCACCAGGCTGACCCCGCTGTTTCCTTTTTAAAAATATCTTGTCTAATCTCAGACATTTATTTTTTAATATAAAGCGTAAGACCATTTTATCCTGTTCAAATAATCCTATTGGGATTCAAATTGGAATTACATTACTTACTGTCTCGATTACTGTAGCTTCATAGTGAGTCCGTAGGTATATTGTAAGCCTTAACATGAAATAGAGTGGCTCCTCCCACTTTACTCTTCTTTTTCAAAATTATTTTAGCTATTCTAGCTCCTTTGCCTTTTCATATAAATTTTAGAATAAGCTTGTCTACCCTAATAGCCAAAGGAATCCTGAGAAGAAAGGCAAAGCTGGCGTCACAGTCCCTGATTTCAAAATATACTACAAAGCTTTGGTAATCAAAACAGCATGGTACTGGCACAAAAACAGACACACAGATCAATGAAATAGAATCAAGAGCCCAGAAATAAACCCACACATCTATGGACAGCTAATTTTTGACAAGGGAGCCAAGAACATACAATGGAGAAAGGAAAGTCTCTTCAATAAATGGAGTTGGGAAAACTGGACAGCCACAGGCAAAAAAATGAAAGTAGACTATTATCTTACACCATACACAAAAATTAATTCAAAATGGATTAAAGACTTGAAAGACACGAAACTTCTAAAAGAAAACATAGGCAGTATGCTCTTCAACATCGGTCTTAGCAGCATATTTTCAAGTACTGTGACTGGGCAAGGGAAACAATAGAAAAAATAAACAAATGGGACTACATCAGACTAAAAAGCTTTTGCACAGCAAAGGAAACCATCAACAAAATGAAAAGACAACCTAACAACTGGAAGAATATTTGCAAACCATATATCTGACAAGGGGTTAATACCCAAAATTTACAAAGAACTCATACATCTCAACAATGAAAAAAACTAACAACCCAATTAAAAAACGGGCAAAAGATCTGAACAGACACTTTTCCAAAGAAGATATACAGATGGCCAACAGGCACATGAAAAGATGTTCAACATCACTAATTATTAGGGAGATGCAAATCAAAACTACAATGAGATATCATCTCACTCCCGTCAGGATGGCTATAATTAACAAGACAGGAAATAACAAGTGTTGGAGAGCATGTGGAGAAAAGGGAACTCTCATACACTGCTGGTAGGAGTGCAAACTAGTGTAGCTACTATGCAAAACAGTATAGAGATTCCTCAGAAAATTAAGAATAGAACTACATACAATCCAGCTATTCAACTGTTGGGTATTTATCCAAAGAACATGAAAACACAAATGTGTAAAGATATATGCACCCCTATGTTCCTTGCAGCATTATTCACAATAGCCTAGACTTGGAAGCAACCTAGATGCCCATCAAGGGATGAATGGATAAAGAAGATGTGGTATATATACACAATGGAAACTACTCAGCCATAAAAAAGGATGAAATCTGGGCATTTGTGACAACATGGGTGGACCTTGAGGGTATTATGCTAAGTGAAATAAGTCGGAGGGTTAAAGTCAAATACCACACGATCTCATTCATAAATAGAAGATAAAAACAACAACAAACAAACACATAAAGGCAGAGATTGGATTGGTGCTTACCAGAGGCAAAGAGGGGAGGGAGGAGAGTGAAAGGGATGACTGGGCACATGTGTATGGTGATGGATGGTAATTAGTTTTTGTGTGGTGAACATGATGTAATCTGCACAGAAATCGAAATATAACGATGTACACCTGACATTTATATAATGTTATAAACTAACGTTACCTCAACAAAAAAAAAAAAAAAGGAAAAAATATCTACTCATATGACCAAACAAACAAACAAACAAACAAAAAGAATAAGCTTGTCTATACCTACAAAAATTCTTTCCGGGATCTTGAATTTTAATAATTTTAAAGGTTTTTTTCATTTCATTTATTTTCTCTTTATTAACATTTATTTTTATTATTTATTCTATTGTATGTCACAGAGATGGTCAGAAGACTTCCATTTTCCTGCATTTCTAAGAGATAGGACAAGCCCACTTTTGGCATGGTAGTCACCAACCTGTTCCATGCATTACCTTTACAAGTGTTCTTTAAACTTCAGAGTAACCCTAAGAGGAAGATACTAGTATTATCTCCATTTTACAGATGAGGAAACTGAGGCATGGGTAGATCAAATAATTTATCCAGCATCTCATAGGTAGCAGGTGGCAGAGCTGGGATTTGAACCTAAGCAGTCTAACTCCAGAACACACACTCTTATCCTCCATGCTGTGCTGTTTTTCTTTGAAAATAATTATTTCATTCAAGAAATATTTATTGAGTGCCTATTATGTGCCAGGGACTGTTCTAGGTGTGGGGCCTATAGTGGCCCTGAGAAAAATAAAATAAAGCAATGAATAAAACAAAACCCCTCTTCTTGTGGAGCTTATGTTATAAAAGGGGGGAGAACTTATGGAATGAGTGCAATAATTATTGTTTTGTTTAAGTATTATTTTATTACTGGGTTTATATCAGGGGCATAGTCACTCTAAGATACAAGGGCTAGGATCTCACCCAAAAGATATGCCTATTCACTGAATCATTCACCAATGATACCGATCTTCTGGGATGTGGAAAATCTCTCAGTTGGGAGACAGGAACTGGCTGGGAGACCCAGGGAGGTGGTGAGCTAAGTCACCGAGGGGACAAAGCTCTCTTGACGTTTGCTCTTATGTGGTGGAAGATAAGATTACACCTGCTCCCACTATGTGTTCAAGGGCCTGGGACCACAGGCACATAGGCAAAGTGCTTGGGCATTTGTTCAGTCTGGAGAGTGGGCTGCAGATCATTCAAACCAAGATCACAAGTGAGTGAGTTAGAGAAAGATCAGGAAATCAGACCATTCCACACTATTTTCTAGAAAATATTTTATTGAAGTATACTATCCATGTAGAAAAGTGTATATCTCAATGAATTTTCTCCCGTATAACCAGCACCCAAATCAAAGAAACAGAACATTACTAGCCCCCAGAAGTGCCAGTGCCCCTTTTAGTCATTAGCCCCAATGACAATCACTATCTTGACTTCAAACACCACAGATTAGTTTTGCCTGCTTTGAAACTTTAGATAAGTAGAACTGTACAGTATATCACCTTTTGTGTCTGTCTGGTTTCCTTCATTCAACGTTACATTGGAGAGACTCACTCATTTGTTGCCTGTAGTTGTAGTTTGTTCATTGTTGTGCTGTGTAGTACTCTGTTATGTGAAGCTACCCTAATTTGACCATTCTATTGGACAAGGACATTTAGGTTGTTTCCAATACAAATAGTACCACCATTAACATCCTAGTATATGGTTTTAGTGAACAAATGTACACAAAAAAATTCACGTTCCTAGAAATGAAATGCCTGGGTCATTGCATATATATATGATTATGATCATTTATAGTAAATACTGCCAAAGAATTTTCCAAAGTCATATCATTGTTTCATACTGCTTTCAAGAATGTTCTTTTGCTCTCCCTTAATATTTGGTAAAGTATTTTGTTGAGGACTCCAACCCATTTCATCTACAAACAAAAGTTTGAAAATCTATGCTTGGGCCAGAGGGCTAGAAAGGGGACAGCAAAGACATAGGAAACCTGAGGGAGGGGGAACTGGGACGGAGTAAGACCCTTTGGTCAGTCATTTCTTCCTATCTTGATATTCTCCTTCAAGAGCTATGCTTTGGAGGTTCTGGTTTTGTTTAATAAAGCACAATGTTCCCTTATGTAGTTAAATTGCTTTCCAATGAATATTAATTAAATTCTCATTATTTCTTTAGGTTAAATAATTAAATTGTAAACTTAGGTGGAAAGAGACCTTGTACGTTTTTCAACATGGTAGCCTCAGGTATAATAGATGTTCAATAAATGTTTGGGTGAATAAAGGAATAAATAAATGAATTGAGTTTCCTAAAACTTCACAGCTACGTATCACGGCCTGATGTAGCATGCTTGGTTCATTATGCGGATATTAGTCCTGTGTCTCAAAATCAGTGACGAGGCCTTTCTCCTGAGTCTACCCTAATACCATGAGACTGTAGCTGAGCTCTTCTTGGTATCATGCACATAGGATCAGTCAGCTGGACAACTCCACTCCCTCAGGTGGGACAGCCTGGCACTGCCCTCATACAGATCACAAAAAAAGCAGAGGCGCACAGAGAGAACATGCGAAAGAATATGGACGCAGGGAATGACCCCTAACTGTTCGTGAGCGTGAGCAGGGGGCTCATTTACATAACCCCCTCAAGAGCCCTGTGAAGCATGTTATTATGATCCTTTTAAGATAAGGTGGTTTAGAAAAGTGAAGTGAATTGTTCAAGGTCACAGCTAACAAGTGGTAAAACCTAGAGTTAAACTTAGGTCTGTCTAAATCAAGACCCTGAGATTTTAATAATTGTGCGTGCATAAATAATTTAAAAATTAAAATTGCTTTGGCTTTCAAGTACATGTGGTGTTTCGCACCTGATTTCAATTAAGTTAAATACATTCGGTGCCCACTATGTACTGAAAACATATGTGTAACTTAAGCTAATATTAAAATTAATTTACTTTCTCTAAACACTCCTTCAGCTTCCCTGGTTAGGAGGAAGCTGGGCCTAGACTGAAAAATTCTTTTTTGATGATCACAGCAGAGATGAACAGGAGTTGAGTAAGTCTTAGTTAGGGTTAAGAAAGGCTTTCCAGCAGGGGAGTGTAAGAGAAGCGAGGAAGATGACTTAGCAGAAAAAAGGCAGGAAAGTTACTTCAAGCAGGAAGCCTGAGTTTTTTCCCATCAGAGCTTTCTTTGCTTTGTTTTCATGACAGCTATTCACTTCTTGAGGGCCCAAGAAAGCAGAACAAGCTTGAGGATCATTGGCAGATCCTTACATCGCCAGACTGCAGAGAACACAAGCACTCTGGATTGCAGATGACGTGGCGGGCCACCTCAGCCACAATTCTGCCCTCTGGATCTGGGTAATGCCAGCTCCTTGGCAACGCCACAGGCTGCTGTGACCCTGGGCTGGGATGGGGGAGGGGCAGAGCACCAGGTGATGTGGCAACACTGCAGTACAAGGGAAAGCAGTGCTAAAAGCCGGCTGTCCTGAAGTCCTGCGGCAGGCCAAGGGACTGCAGGAATCCTGGGGCACAGGGGAGACAGAGAGAGAAAGAGAGAGAAAATATTACTGTTGCGTGGCTCTAGCCAGGAAGAAAATGCTGTAAAATTCTGCTTCTTGGCCCGGCTCCCAGCACAGCTAATGCTTGGAACTGTCCAGTGCCCTGGAGAGTTTCAATTTTTTTATCATATGCAGCTCATGCCTTGGTGTTCGGTTTTCTTTTGCCCCTTAGTTTCAGACGGCCCACTGTGGGCCCTGCTCATGATTCAGACTGAAATAGCGGCCTGCTTTGCATGCCAGTTCAAGCTACATTTCAGTTCTTGTTTCTTTGAAAAGGTCCTGCCAGGGAAGCAATATGAAATGTCAGGTCTGGTCTGGTATTCCCCGCTTACCTTCAACCTTGTAGCGTGACTTTTGTGGGATTCCCACTCATGCCCATATCCCTGCATGTTAATGGACTTCTTTAATTCAGAAATGGCTGGATGATGTGATGCTGTCATGGCCTGATGAGATCATACTTTCACCTTACATCATCTTCCATGGACCAGCTGGAATCCAAATTAGTTAGCCCATCCCATTCTCTATTAGGACATGCCTATTATATACAAAGAGTTATCAAGGAATTATCAATTTCTTTCTACAAAGTAACTGAAGAAACCTGTATAGATTTTACAATTATCTGTTCTGGAGAGTCACACCTCCCACAGTTGGTTAGTCCTTATTGATGTCTAACCCATATCTGTCCTAAGACAGTTCAACGACAGTCTTTCTTTTCCTGTCTTGGGCATAAAGAGATAATGGCTTCACATCACCTTTGCAGTGCTCCCCTGACCCAAAGGTTTTTCCAAATACAAGACCACTTAGATCTTTATCACAATCCTGAGGAGCTTAAGTTAAGGTTATATGTAAGACATTGGGAACTTAAACTTGGGGATTTTTAAGTATGGAAATTCTTAAGACCTTCGTGCTTTGCCCAGGGCTACAGTTGTCAATTTTTCTGGCTATTGGAGCTGGTCAGAGAGGGTTAATATCCCTTTCAGAAATGGATAGTTTTACTCTAACCCCATTTTTTCATCCCTCCACTTTCTGAAGAAAAGCCTCTTTCCAGATTTCTACATGTTCTTTAATATCTATCCTCTTTATTCAGAAAGCCCTTTTCTGTATGTTCTGACCAAACTATCCAGGTGTGTTAAGAGTTGGTTAGTGACAGGAAAGCTAGGATATAGAGTAATTAGTCAGAATTGATCAAGGACCCCACTGAAAAATAAATGAACTTGAACAGTTCATAAAAGAGGAAATATATAGGGCTAAAAGACACGTGGGAAAATGTTCAACTTCACTAATAACAAGAGAAATGCAAATTTAAAAAACCAGGTACCATTTTTCATCTATCAAACCTGCAAAAGTTAAAAAAAGAAAAAAAAAAAAGACTATCCAGTGCTGGCAAGCATGCAGTTCGGTGGCTATTCTTATGCCCTGCCAGTGGTCGTATAAATGGATACCACTTTTAGAGGAAATCTAGTGATGCATATCAATTATATTTCTGTTAAGATATCCTAATAAAATTATCCAAAATATATACAAAGATTTATTCACAAAGATGCAGTGTTATACATAAGACTGAAAAAAACGGAAATAACTTGGATGTCAAAAAATAAGAGACTGGTTAAATAAATTTTAGTATGTTCCCACAGTAGACCATTAATGCCACATTAGAAAAGATGTTTTCAAAAGTTTCTAGTAACATGAGGAAATGCTTTTATTTCAATGTTAAGTAAAAAGAGCAAAATGCAAAATTGTATATACATTATAATCTCAGATACATGAAGAAATAAAATCCAAAAACATAGAAACAAGGAAAGGATAAAATATACTAATTTATTAAATTTAGGAAAAGTGGTTGTCTTAGGGTATTGGAATCATTGGTAATTTTTCTCTTTTCCCCTTTTTCCTCTAATTTTCTATAATGATAATATATTGTGTGTATAATAAAAACTTTATTTAGGAATAATAAGTGGCTACAGTAATAAAGACCATGAAATACTGGCATAAGAATAGACATATCGATGGAACAGATTGAGAGTCCAGATATAAACTGTTACCTTTATGGTCAATTAATTTTCAACAAGGGTGCTAAGACAATTCAATGGCGAAAGAATAGTCCTTTCAATAAATGGTTCTGAGACAATTGGATATCCACAGGCAAAAGAATGAAAGTTGAATCCCTTCCTTACACGAGACACAAAAATTAACTAAACTGGATCGTAGACCTAAATGTAAAAGCTAAAACTATAAAATTCTTAGAAGAAAACATAGGAGTAAATCTTCATGACCTTAGGTTAGACAAAACCTTCTTAAATATGACACCAAAAGCACAAATAACAAAAGAGAAATGCATACATTGGATTTCATCAAAATTAAATATTTTTGTGCCTCAAAGGACATGACCAAGAAAGCAAAAAGCCAACCCAACAATGTGGGAAAATACTTGCAAGTCATGTATCTGATAAGAGACTTGTATCAAGAAAATGTAAAGAACTCTTACAACTCAACAATAAAAAGGTAAATAATCCAATTGAAAAATGAGCAAAGATTTGAATAGAAATTCTCCAAAGGAGATATACAAATGTCTAATAAGCACCTGTTTATTCATTTCCTATTACTGCCATAATTAAATTACCACAAACTTAGTGGCTTAAAACGATACAAATTTATTATCTTAGAGTTCTGAAACTCAGAAGTCCAACATGGGTAGAAATGAATAGTGACTGCTAATGGGTACAGGGTTTCTTTTTGGGGTGATGAAAATATTCTAAAATTGATTTTGGTGATGGTTGCACAACTCTGTGAATATACTAAAAATCATTGATTTGTATGTATACTTTAAATGGACGGATTGTATGTATGTAAATTATATTTCAACAAAGCGGTTAAAAAATGATAAATGGATCCTAAGTAGGGTCCCATATCCGTTTAACAAAAAATCCAACTCAAACTGGCTTAAAGAACAAAAGAAACTTATTGGCTCATTTAGCTGAAAAGCACAGAAAAAGTAAAGATTTCGAGTGCAGCTTAGTCAGAACCTCTCCTCCCCAGGATCTGGAGCTCCAACTAGACATGTTGCTACCTAAGTGGGGGAGAGCGGGATGGATTTGTGGAGACAAAATCCACTATATTCCTAAAGAAAGCAAAGAAGGGCAAGTTTAAAGCTATGTATCAGAGAATGTACGCACCAGCCATAGGAGCAGTTGTGGGGAGACTGAAGCTAGGGATGAAGACCCTCCCTGGACTGAGCCTTGAGAAAAGCAGGTAAGGACAGTAATAAAGACACTAACAGTGTTTAGGATTAACTGCCAATGGGTATGGGATTTCTTTATTGGGGGACAAAAATGTTCTAAAACTAGATTGTCATGAAGGTTGCACGACTCTGTAGATATACTAAAAAACATTGAATTATACACTTTAAATAAGTGAACACTGTAAATGGTATGTGAATTATATTTCAATAAAATTGTTTTAAAAAAAGAAGTGTTTAGAGCATGAAGATAATTGTTAATCTAGCGCTTGGGCCTATGGTGCCAAATTTACAAGTGACAGAGAAAACCATGCCTCTCCCCTTCAGGGCTCCATTAGAGAACGGAGTTAAATGTGAATTGAAGTCCAAGATGTGAGAGAGAGAATAAGTGAGCCTCTGTGTATTTTAAAGGGGTCCAAGACTCCAGAGCCCAAATAAATGACCTCCTAGGGCACTGAAAGAACTTGTAGGTACAGTCGTTATTTACCCTGTAATCTGTGAGAAATTATGGAGAATTGGGGGAGAGAAGTTCTGAAGGCAGGCACGTGTATAGATTTATCAAAAGTGGCCTGGGTAGGAAGACAGTGCAAGGAATCCTCCCAGAACACTCAATAAAATCAAACCTATTTCCAAAAATGTAGCTTCTGTAAGACAGAGGCCTCATCTACTTGTTCGCAACTGTATCCTCAGCTCCTAGAACATTGTCTAACCCATTATATGCACTCAAATATTGGTTTAAGGTTGAGTGTTGACTCCTTCAGGATTGGCGACGGAGGGAGAACCTTGGTGCACAGTGAAAGGCATGGAAGTTAGGCGAATCTTGAACAAAAAAATCTTGGTGAGAGTTTTGTTGTTTTTGTTGTTATAAACTGGTTTTGAATTAGGTCAAATGCTTTTTCCACATCTATTGAGATAATCATATGGTTTTTCTCCTTTATTCCATTAAGATGGTAAATTACATTAATTGATTTTCAAATGTGAAACTTATCTTGCATTCCTGCGATAAACCCACTTGGGAATGCTGTGTTATGCTTTTTACATATTACTGAATTCAACTTGCTAATATTTTGTTAACAATGAAGCCATCTGGGCCTAAGGGAAGACTTTTCATTACAAATACAATTTATTTAATTGATATAGAACTAGTCAGGTATTTTATTTCTTCTTGAGTCAGTTGTGATAATTTGTGTTTTTCAAGGAATGTATCCATTCATCCATCATTCATCTAAGTTAAATTTTTATTGGTATAGAGTTTTTCATGATGTCTCGCTGTTGTCTTTTTAACTTCTGTAGGATCTGTAGGGAAGTCTTCTCTTTTATTTGCACCAAAAACTAAATCTTGAGCCAGACTTTGCATTCTAGGCAAACAAGTTCCGCACGTTGCAATTGGTTGCTACGTCTCTTGAGTCTCCTATGCTTGTTTTCCTTCCATTGCCAACCTTGGAGGATCAATTTAGATTTAATTAAAGTTGTGAAGAAGAAAGGTGGACTCCAGAAACAACAAATAGCAAGCTCAATGTTGATCTTGGATGAGGTTCTAGATTAGGTTTATGAGCAATACAAAAACACTGGTGGTCACTGAGAGCCGTCATATAATCACTAAGAACAATTTTGCTTTCGTTGCTAATTGTTGTATTACCTATCTCCCTTGCACGGTCAGGATTATTTAAACTAGCATTTACTGAGAGCCTTTTTTGTACCAAGTATTGTGCGAGGTACACACAAAACAGGGGTGAGAAAAGCAGACACACTCTCTGCCCTTACCATATGGTGAAGGAGATAGTCATTAAACCCATAAGTAATGAATAAATATGTAACTACAAACTGTGTTAAGTGCTGTAAAGTAATAGTGTGAGATGATCATGGGGAAACCTAATTTAGATTTGGTGGCAGGAGGTGGGAGGAGGTTGATTCAAGCAAAGCCTCTAAGAGGAACTCATATTTAGAGACGAGTAGGAGTCAGCCAGGGAAATATTGAAGGCAGAGTATTCTAAGCACAGTGACAGCATGGGCAAGGACCTTGAGTCAGGAAAGTGTTTGGTGAGTTTGAGGAACTGAAAGAAGGCTAGTGGTGCTGGAAAGTAGTGGGAGAGTGAGAGAAGTTGGGGCTGGAGAGGTGAAAGGGTCAAAATTAAGCAATCTTTAAAGTGCATGGTAAAGCCACTGGCTTTTGTACTAAGCGGACTAGAAAGCCATTGAAGTTTAGACAGGAATGTAGCGTGACCCAGTTTTGTTTTACTTTTTATTATGGAAAAATCTAAACATAGGTGACAGCAGGTAGAGTAGTATTATGACTCCCCATGTGCGTATAACCAGCTTCAAAAATTATCAATTTACAGACAATCTTCAGGATTTTGCAATAAGAAACAGAAATTCCCGGGAATTCTTGATATTGTAAGCTATTCTGGAGGCCGGCCCTGTGGCTTAGCGGTTAAGTGTGCGCGCTCCGCTGCTGGCGGCCCAGGTTCGGATCCTGGGCGTGCACTGGCGCACTGTTTGCCAGACCATGCTGAGGCGGCGTCCCATGTACAACAGCTAGAAGGATGTGCAACTATGACATACAACTATCTACTGGGGCTTTGGGGAGAAAAAGGGGAAAAAAATAAGCTATTCTGTATTTTTCATAACACTTTGTTTACATGTTTTAAATAACAATGAGTGATCATAGTAAGAGTGAATCAGTTTTCTGTGATAATGTTATACTAAAAGTTTCAGAGGTTTGCTATAAAAAAGCAGTGTAATAATAAATGTGCATTTATTATTATTATAAACCAACATATTGTGACAAGATTATATATTTCAATAACACGTAAACATGCTCTCTACCTGATACAGACATTTGATAATACACAACACTAAGAGACAATTTAAAAAGTTAACACAAAATAAATGCCAAATGAAAGCCATTTTAAAAATTGAAAGATAACGCTACCAATATTTGCTATTTAAAAGTTAGCATTCTTAAAATGAAAAACTTAAACACACAAAGTATTAATTGCCCTGTCTAGTAGTATTAATTTTTGGTTCGTGACAGATAGTCTAGATATAAAAAAATGTCTTTCATTTGCATTGACATCAGTCGAACTGCTAAAAATACATCCAAAAGCATCTTTAAGTTAGGCGTTAGAGTACATGTTGCTTCACGCAAGCTCATTTCCCTTTATAACGATGAAATATTTTGTCTGCTTGCCGTGATTTTAGTTTTACTGTTGAAATTGGTATTACTTTTACAAATTCAGGTTTTAGATCAGTTTCTGATTTCATGTCAGTGTATTTACAACATTCACCTCTCTTTACATTTCTTCTGTTAAAGTATTTACAAATGACTGTAACCCACAGCAAATATTCAAATGCTAAAAAATACCAATGAACAGGGGCCGGCCTGGTGGCGCAAGCGGTTAAGCGCATGTGCTCTGCTGCGGCGGCCTGGGGCTCGCCGGTTGGGATCCCGGGCCTGCACCGACGCACTGCTTGGCAGGCCATGCTGTGTCGGCATCCCATATAAAGTGGAGGAAGATGGGCATGGATGTTAGCCCAGGGCCAGTCTTCCTCAGCAAAAAAAGAGGAGGATTGGCAGATGTTAGCACAGGGCTGATCTCCTCACACACACAAAAAAAATAAATTAAAAAAGACATTAAAAAAATACCAATGAACATTATTGAGTAGCATTTGAATAATGGAATATTTAGGTTTCCTAGCATTGCACAGAATCCCAGACTGAAATTGCCAATTCAACGATTCACTTTGCCTCCAAATCTTATTTCTCGAATTACCACTCATTAGATTTCTATAAAGTAAATTAGGCATCTAAACTTACTAATATTTATTTTATTTGCGAGAATACTTGCCATTAGCAGCAGACAGAGCCACAAGCACGCACTCATAATGTGGCAGTGAAGGTAAATTGATGCGGATGGGTTCATGCTATGCTTTGGAATAGGTCAACACCATCAAGATAGGACAGCTCATTTGCATAGTCTCAATGCAGTCCATCATCTTTTTGTTGACACAGTGACAGTCTGAGTGGAACACCAGGTGGATATTAGAAATATAGAGGGCAATAAGATTGGATAGTTAGGGTGGGTGAGGACTCAGAAAGGAGAGAGGGCTACAGGGCAAAAGAGCTTGTTTTTGTGTGTGAGAAATGGATAGGGAAAGTGAAAGCGTTGGAAGTACCAACGGTGAGAGGGAACAGCCCTCAAGCCATTAGTCTTCTGGTAGGATTTCATCAACACTTGCTTGGGTAACTTTCTGTTGTCACCAGGAAACCTGTGGGACTTTCTCTTCCAAGATGAACCAGGCCCACACTCTTGCCACTTTCACTTGTTCTCTGGTGGCTGTGGCTGTGTGAAATCTGCAATTGGCTGCTTCAGGGCGCTCCGACTATGTTGATCTAGTGGGAGGATATCAGTGCACACAGGTTATGTGCTTACACAGTCTCACATTTGTCAGTGAGCTTGATTCAGTTTCATGTGTGGATCATCCTCCTTTATGTTCTCTATTTGATTCCTTGAATAGGCCAAGACTTTCTGTAAACTGAGACTTTGGTAAAGTCCCTTCTTTGCCAGTTTACCCTGACTTTGTATCCACAGTTCAAGGCTGAGCTATTCTTACTCCTTTGATTACTGGAGTTGCCAAATCCCTTTTTGTCCAGGCTATTGGTGTCATGTAGAAACTGTTCCTCAACTTACATGCTCATCCTAATGTGCACACCCGTACAATGAATCACGATGTAGACTGTAAAGAATGATGTAGATCTATTTATACACTGATGTGGAAAACTCCATGATACATTATTAGGTTAAAAAAAAAGTAAGTCACCTAACAACATTTGTGGTATGTGTGCTCATGTGTGTGTGCGTGTGTGTGTGTATTTATAATTGCATAGAAATAGTTCTGGAAGGATACATTCTAAACTCTTGACTCCAGGGATTGCAGTGTGTATATGACAGAATTGAATTAATAATGTTATTTTTTGCTTTGATTCTATATTATTTTAATTTGCACGTATAACTTTTGTAATTTGAAACAAAAATTGTAAAAACCCTAAAACTTGCTCTCCTTAGAGTCACTTGAATCCTAATTTGGTGGTATCTCTGAAGAAAATTCCTCAATTAGACTTTCTTCTGCTCTCGATTGAACACAGATTAATGGAGCGCCAACTCTGTACCAGGTACAGGAATAAGCACTAAAGAATCAGAGATGAGAGACACCTGTGTTGTTTAAAGACTTCAAAGTTTAGAGGGGGAGAGAGACCGAAAAGGACAAATTACAGTGTGATAAATGCCACAGAGCCACACCTGGGAGCCTGGAGAGTAAAAGGATGAACATAACCAACGTGGAGGAGGAGAGAGGGGGTGGGCAGGAAAGGCCTCCAGAGGAGGTGATAAGAGCAGTCTCCTGTTTTCTCTATTATTTTATTACTAAAAATTTCAAACATATGGAAAAGTTGAAACATCTGCAGATCCACCACCTAGATTCCACAATAGTTAACATTTTACCATACTCACTTAATAAGTAATAAAAATAAATAAATGCTAAACTATTTGAAACTTCACCTCTAAATATTTAAGCACCTAACTCCTAAGAATGACATTCTCTTACGTAACTACAATGCCACTTTCAAGCATAAAAATTAACATTAATCTCTTTTAATCATCTAATAGCTAGCTCATTTAAAAATCATCCCAATTTCCCCAAAACGTCTTTCATGGGTTGTTTTTCTTCCAATCCAGGATCCAGTCCAGATTCACACATTGCACATTACTGTGGTGGTTTGTACTATGAGAACTTGGTTAAGCTGGAACTATGTTTGCCAGAATCCCCTTCCCGGGTGGTTTCAGATTAAAGTTGGTCAAAAGAGGAATGTGTATGAGATTTGGAAGACAGAAGTGAAACAGCAAGTATTATTCTCCGAAGGTCGTTATTGTTAGATGTGGTGACAGTTGGGAACAGAAGTGTTAGTGAACTCAAGATTGTCCTTGCTTTGCTCCAATCAGTGTCCAGAAATTTTTCCGAACTGCTGACCCTCTTGACCAACAGTGACCCCAGGCTTACCTCCAGAAACTTAGTGGGGGACCCATAGAGGTGGCAGCTCCATGAGCTTTCTCATCATCTCATGTCAGCTAGATGTGCTTGACTTCCCATAATTGGTGACTCCTTTTCTGATCCTGACTTTTCTGCCGGTCCTTCATTTCCTCAGCTCCTTCCCAAAACTGTGGAAGGTCTGATTCCTATAGTAAAGTCCTTTTCTCATAATTCATAGTGGTTCTGCTTCCCTGACTGATATGCTTATTGGTACTGGTCGTGGTCTCAGGGAAATAGAATCTTGAGGATGGGAATCTGGAATTGGTTCTCCGATCTGGTTAAATTTAAACACATTAATGATTATTGCCGGTGGTAAAGGAGACATTGGTATTCCATGACATTCGGTGGCAAAACAGTTGCTTAAATTCTCACCTGAAGTCACCTGTGATCAATGCATATAGAGGGAAAGCCCTTGAGTAACCAAATATTTGTTGCCATAGAACATTTTAGTAGAAATAAGAGTATAATGAGCTTTGTTGGTGGCTTCTAAGTATGCTGGAGAGTTTGGAGAAAGAAAATGATGAGTTTAGGGCTTTAAATTCCCAGCTCAAGATCTGGGAAAGGAACCAAAAACTTCTATGACTGCCCTAAAAGAAACTCTTATCTCTTGTTGCCTCAGGGTCAAGATTTCTGATAACCCAACTCTAAACTTCTGCTTGCAGGTAACTGAATTTCAATACAAATGGAATTCACAATCTGGCAGGCTGTCATGTTGAAAATAAGACATTGATTGGGAAGGAGTGAGCCCTAAATCTTAGGCTGGGGACATATGGACAGATTCTGATGAAGCTGAAGACCTTAAACTCTAAATTCTGCCGACCCTCCTTCTGCAGTAAAAGCAAGTTAATCTTCCCTTAACTGAAGAACCCATATGGCCTCCCCTGAGGTAGCTGCCTTGTAGGGGACTGCTGAACCATCCTCCTAGGAACCTAACCCTACGACCTCTTTTAGATCTATAACCAGATTCAAGTAACACCAGGCCCCAGTGTGACCCGTGAGGAACCCCATACACCAAAAGAATATGGAGAGTTTGTCAGTTTACATATTGTTTCACTTTTTGTTTTGACAAAATATTACCCTTACTGAAAGTTACAAGAATAGTACAATTTTCTTTACCTTTCATCAAGATCCCTCAAATGCCAATATATATTGACAGAAACCCAGGGAATATGTATGAGAATGGATCCTAAAGGTGTTGGATCAGGATGGAGGGAATATAATTTTGGATTGGGCTGAATGCATTGATATGAGTGCACTAAGCAGAGATTCTGGATTCAATGTATTTGCTCAAGTTGGTTGGGAATGGCTCTAATAGTTTGCTATTAAACCCAAAAATGGTTTGCACTGAATGAAGCTGAGATGTCAGAACTTCCAGTACTGAAGAGGAAGGTATCCAGAATGCTAGAGTGAATATATAATGTAAAACCAGCTAATTATATTCCTTGGTAGGATCCAGAGGACACTCCCTTCACCGAGGTTTTGAGAAATGCATTGGTGAAGAGAACATCAGCATCCTTGAAGAGCTCTGTGGTGGCTATTTTCTAAGAGCAAGGCATGATAGTGGGAAATGCAGTCATCAAAATGGGCTCCTTGAATTAATGCAATGGGAATAATGGGTGTCAGGAGCCAAGTGGAGGCATTTAGTAACCAAGACAAAGTTAGTGTAGTTACTGTAATGAGCAGCAGAGCCAAAGCAGGCATCAAAGTGGTTTGGTCTGCAGAGCTTTGGCAGTGGCTGATGGATCATAGGGTCCCTAGGACAGAAATGGATAGGCAGCTTACTAAAGTCTTACTTGGTTTATATAAGCGGAAAAGCTCTAGTTGTGGTGAACAGAAATCTGACTTCTGACAATAGAGTAAGAGCCGTTCAATCAGTTCTTAGATTGGAGCCAATTCATAAACCCTGATCCCCTAGAATGCAGGGAAGACTGGGACCGCTTGAGGAAGGACTCTGCTATACTGCCAAAAAGTCATACTGCAAATCTTCCTCCTACTCTTTCCCCAAAGGGACCTGCAGCCATTTACCAGGGTGACTATGCATTAGGAAGGGGAAATAACCAGATTTTTAGGGGATTACTGAACCTTAGCTCTGAACTGATGCTAATCCCTGGAGACTCAAAAAACCACAGCGGTCCACTGTCAGAGTAGCTGCTTGTGAAAGTCAGATGATCTTTGGACTTTTGGCTTGGCTCCATCTCACAGCAAGCCCAGTGATTCTCAGAACCCATCCATTATTATTTCCTCAGTTGCAGAATGCATAGGTGGATATATAGTGCAGCTTAGATGTACTCAGTAGGTATCTGAGTGGATATATTCAGCAACCTGTAGACTCCTCACGCTCGTTCTCTGACCCATGGAGTAAAGGCTATCACGGTAGAAAAGGCCAAGTGGAGGGCACCAGAACTAGGTCTACATACTACAATTGTAAACCAAAAGCAGTATTGCATTTCTGGAAGGATTGAAGATATTAGTGCCACCAACAAAGTCTTGAAAGATACAAGAGTGGTGATTCCTACCATATCCCCACTCAAATCACCTATTTGTCAGAAATCAGAAGATTGATGGACTTTGGAGAATGACAATGGACTATCCAAAACTTGGTGTCTCCAATAGCAGCTGCCGATCCAGGTATGATTTCTTTGGTTTGCTGTTGATCTGGCTAGTACTTTTTACTCTCTACCTTTTAGCAAAGAGACCAGATACAGTTTTCTTTTAGTTGGCAGGGCCAGCAACACATCTTTACTGCTCTACCAACTCTCCACTTCTGTTATAATCTAGTCTGCGAGGACCTTGGATCCCCTTTGCCTTCCACATGAATGTAAGTTGGTGCTACTTGCTGGTAGGATGCCTCAGTTCCTCGACACACATGACTCTCCACAGGGACACTTGCATGTCCTCAAAACATTGTGGCTGGTTTTCCCCAGAGCAATCTAAGAAAGGTGGAAGCTACAATGTCTTTTATGACGTAGTCTCAAAGTCACCCACTGTCACTTCAACATACTGACCAATATCCTATTGGTCACACAGGTCAGCACTATTGAATGTGGGTGGAAACTACCCAAGGCCATGAATACCAGGAGGCAAGGATTATTTGGGGCCATCTTGGAGGCTGGCTACCATAGTCACAAAAATTATGAAAGTTCTTTTTTCTGTCTGTCCAGAACAAGTTTAGAGGGGTTTCGAATTACAAATTTATTTTTTTAATGCTATGTAATTTTTAAATGTAAATACTATTATTATTAATATTATCCATTGAGTGGATCAAGTCTTAAACCAAAAGACAAGGACCCTGGCTTCGGTTGCTACATCTGATGCTGACTCAGGACATGTCCTTGAGCATTTCTTCTTCTTAACATCTTTGGACTTTAAGTTCCCTGTTGGTAAAATAAAGAACAAATTCCTGCCCTTTCTTTCCTCCCCTAAAGAAGGTTGTAAGAGTGCTTTTAGTTCTTTAAAAATTGAATATTTACTTTAGAAGGAATCCCATAAAGCCTTTGATTTTACAAATACAGAGACTGGTGTCTAGAGAAGTGAAGAGGTTTACCCAGGATCACACAGCTAGTTAGTGACAGAGCCAGGATTAGAGCCCTGGTCTCTTAACCCTCCAGTGTCTGCCCTGCTCTGCTGCCTCTATCTTGGAAGAAAAGTGCTAGAGAAATTCTGAAAAGGATTTTCACATGATTTGTGACAACTCATAGAGTAAAGACTAGGTACCAGCCTGAAGGAATATCTCTAATGTTGTGGTTCTTGAACTTTGTGGTCTCAGGATCCCTTTACACGCCTGTGAATTATTGAGGACCCTGAAGAACTTTTGTTTACGTAGGTTATATCTATTAATATTCATTGTATTAGAAATTAAAATTAATAAAAAATGTTAAATGTTTTATTTATTAATTGCTTTAAAAATAACAATAATAAACATATTGCATGTTAACATGAACTTTTTATGAAAAATAATTATATTTTCCAAGAGGAAAAAAATAATGAGAAACGAGTGGCTGTGTTTTATATTTTTGCAAATCTCTTTAATGCCCGGCTCGTAGAAGACAGCTAGATTCTCATAACTGTTTCTACATAGTCTATTGCAATATCACACATCATGTAGCCTCTGGATAACTCCATAGTTCGTGATAGAATGAGAGTGAAAAAGACATTTTAGCGTTATTATGAAAATAATTTTGATCTCACAGGCCCTCTGAAAAGGTCTCAGCGAACTCCAGGATTCCCAGACCACACTTTGAGAACCCCATTGTAATGTTATGCCACAAGACTCTATTTTGTCCTATTTGGCATTTTCATTAACAACTAATGACCTTTTTGTAGTTGATTTTCATTAACTACAAAGTAATTAGTGCTCATCAGTTTTGCAGATGATACAAAGCCGGGAAAGAGATTATTACAAAAGGTGACAGAATAAAAAATTTACATTATTTCAGCAGACTGGAATCAAACAAAATTAAATGTGGAATGTCCTGCATTTACATTTTGCTTTATTTTTAATCAGTTGCACGTGTACTAGAAGCATACGCTGGGAAGAACTGGCCTTTTCTTTTGTATGAAAAAGATCTGGCGGTTTAGGTCAACCACAAGCTAAATATGAACCAACAGCTTATAACATCACGCTAAGAAGCATCAATAGAAGCGTAACCGTTGAGCTGGGGCAGACAGGCAGGGTTACTTACTTGGAGGAGTGGTGGGAAAGGATGCAGTCGTGACACTTTCTTTGCTCCAGCCCCCGCCTGGATTCCCAGAAAGTGCAAGCGGGGCAGATAGGAGGCATGCAGCATTTGTGCTCTGCCAACAATGTGGTTTCAAAAGTTTAAATAAAAGAAAGCTAAATCCACAAAGAAAAGTTCCCTTGAGTCATACAGGCTTACACAGCCAAAGGGCAAGGACGTCCTTCCATGTTGGATCCGCAGGTCTCCCCCACAGTGTCCAGCGCCCAGTCTGCACCACGGGGCAGCTTTGTCTGGGGAGGGGCTCCAGGCTGCCAGTGGGGGCTGTTCTCAGATTTCCTCTGGCTCTCCCCACGTGGCTCACCCCAGCAGTACACCCTGGCCAGAGGCCCCTGTCCATTGGGCTGTGTGCTTGTAGAGATACCCTGGCCATCTCAGCATCACCTTGCAGCCTTCTTCAGCATCACCCTTCTGAACTTAGCTTGGTCACCCGGGGCTTAGCTCTTCCTGGCCTGGCTCAGAGGGAGAAAGGGCCTTGGCTCCTTCCTGCCTGTTGCATCTTCATGCCCTTGTGGTGAAGTGGTTCCACCCTCTCCCTCCTGGGTCAAGGAACAAGTTCCTCCAAAAGTCAGCAAGGATGGCCCTGATTGGCATACATGTCACAGAAGGTGGTGGTTTCTCCTACTCTTCTCCAGTCTGAGTCAACCTCGAGAACAGCCTTCTAGTCTGGGCACTCCACGTTAGGAGATCATTAATGACCTGGAAAAATTCCAGAGGATGATAAAGGTGGATACAGGCTCTGGAGTCAGCTGTAGGTTCAAGTCCCAGCTCTGCCACTTGCTAATTGCATGAGCTTTGCACAAGTTACTTACACTCTATGAACCTCAGTTTCCCCATTTATAAAATGAAAATGATAATACTGGGTATTATGAAGACTGAATGAGTTAATCCATGTAAAGTGTATCATAGTACATATCTGGCACATGATTATTGTTCATTAAATATTATTGTATAAATTGTATTTTATATCAGAATTTTTTTAAAGGGAAACAAGATCTGAAGAAATACTCTGCCTGCAACATAGGCTACTTCCATGATGTGACCAGAGGAGTGGTGCTCCTGGGCCACAGGGCCACAGGCATCTCCATTTCAGAAGAGGAGCTCTGCTCTACATTTGCATAACTAAAAGTCCCCTTAAGTGGTTTTCCTAGAATGAAAATAGATTAACGTCAGCTTTGAAATGACAGTGTTTTAAGTCCTCCCCATTCCTATCAAGGCTTCAAAGATTTTAGGGTCCAGTTTCAATGGCAGCTCTAAGTCCAAGGGTCTGTGTGTGTCCCCACACCCCATCCATAGGAAGGAGAGCTCAGCCCCAGGAAGCACATGTCCATCTATTCATCCAGGCCTGTCCCTCACATAGCCAGGCCTGGGGCAAGAGTGCAGATGGAGGCCCATAGCCCATATATCTAATATTTAAAAGTTATAAGTCAAGTTAGCAGGCTATTAGATAAAATATTGTCTATCCTCTTACCTTAGACAAATACACCTTCAGAACAGTCAGGAAGCTCTAGCTCTAATTTACAATTTTTGGACTTCTCAGAGTGAAGCCAGGTACCTGAGGGGTGCTGTAGATATTAAACCAATTTGCTGTTTTTCCTGTTTAACTCGAGGGGTGACTCAGGGGTCTCGAGGATTTGTGAGCTTGTTTCCTAGAAGATTTGTGAGCTTGTTTTGCAGGAGAAAGAGAATGGCCGGCTCTCAGCAGCTGTTGAAGCCCAGAAGTCAGATTGCCCAGGGGCTTATTGGGAGTGACCCCTTCGTTTCCCTGAAGCTCCTCCTGCCAAGCCCCTTAGCTCTATAAAACCTCCCTGCTTTCTGTTCCTGGGGAGGTGGATTTGAGTGAACCCAGGCTCCCGCCTACTTGTTTTGGCCAATTTGAATAAATCTTTCTCCATCTCCAAGCACTGATGTCTCAGTGTTTGGCTTCAAGTGCATCAGGCACACAAATTTAAGATTAAGAGGTTCGGTATCAAGGGTTTGTCTCCAGAATGTGGAGGTTCAGGGAGGGCTGGCCTGTCCCCCTTCTAATCCCACACCTCCACCCTGTCCCACACAAGGCCTCTTGGGCATGCGTGTGGACACCTCAACCAGCACATCCAAGTTCCACCACACACCCACCTTCTCACCTTGGCCACCTTTCTGGCATAGGAATGGACGCATAAGCGACTTAGTCTGTCCTTGGGGTGATGGGTCTATGGAAGAGGCCCACGCAGGCCTGAAGGAGGGCCGAGGGCAGTTGGGAAAGGAATTTCAAGATCCCAAGTGGTGGGGGAGGAGGCTCCTGGAGGGCACATTGTCTCTCCTCCCCAGAGGGAGGGTCAGAAGTACGGAAGGCCAGAGCAGGGCACTGTAAAGCACAGGCCCAAAGTAGAGGACGATCTTGCTTTGGTTTGAGGATGTACTACATTCAGCAAGTATTTACTGAGCACTTACCATGTGCTAGACACAGTGCCAAGTATTGAGGATGCTGCCATCAAGAAGACTGGTCCATGCACTCAAGGAACTTACAGTCTGGTGGGGGGAGATAGACAACAAAGAGGTGAGCAAACAAATAGCAAATATTTACACATTTTGAAAAAATGCTATGAAAGGGGGACCTACTTTGGTTTGGGTGGAGGTAACTCTGAAGCTGAGTTACGGAGGATGAGAAGAAGCCAGAGGAGCAGGTAGTTGAAGAAAGTGTGTTCCATATAGTTGGAGCTGAGAAAAGGCCCATGGAAGAGGAGGGTGGGGAGAAACTGAGGATGAGGTGAGAGGTGGGCAGGGGCCAGGCTGTGTTGGGCTTTGAGGCCACATCCAAGAATTTGAATTGTACGTAAAGAGTGTTAAGAAGCGAGTGATTTAATTTATTCTTTAAAAAGATCAGTCTCACTGCTGTGAGGAGAAAGGGTTGTGGGGTGCAGAGTGGAAGCAGGGAGACAGTTAGGAGGCAGTGGCAGCAGTTCAGGTGAGAGATAATGATGGTCTGGGTTAAGATTGGGTTGTGGAAATGGAGAAAAGCACACAAGTGGGGGCGGCATCCACGGGACTTGTTTATGGGTTAGATGTGGGCGGGTATGAGGAAGAAAGAAGTGTCAGGAACAACTGGCCTCTTCCCCGGCCCATCATGGCCACATCCTATTTCAGTCATTGCTGCCTCTTTCATATGTAAACCCTGTAACAGACATTTAAAATGTTTATGTAGTCAAACCTTTTGACGTTTGCTTCTGTGACTTTTCTCCCATTGTGTATATCAAGATCTTTCTCATCTCAAGACTTCACATTGTTTATCTTTCTTTTTTTAATTGGAAATTAATTCTGGTATAAGATGGTATTCTTCCAAGTGCTGATAGCAATTCATTAGTGTTGCAAGATCAATTTACTGGGTAGGGACCAGAATTTTCTTTTTAATAGTATAGGAGTGGAGTGAAGTGAAGTGGAATGGCATGGAACAGAACAGAACACAATAGAATACATCAAAGTCCATCTGACATAATAAGAATAAATATTGTTTTATGAACTTGTTGCCTTAATTATGAATTTATATTTATGAGCATATTTACTAGGATGAGATGTCTTACGTATTTCTTACTGTTGGTCATGGTCAAAAAAGTGTAAAAGGCCCTTTATAGGATGAAATGATAAAATCTAATTATTTTATTGCAAATCAGCTATTTTTCCCAGTATCATTCAAAGAATAGTCATTTCTTTCACCACTGATTTATGAGTCCTTCTTTAGCATGTATTAAATTCTAATTCAGGCAGTCAACAAATACTTCTACTGTGTGCCAAAAACATCTACTGTGTGCCATACATATGCTGCACGGGGGAAATGACACAATGGTGAATAAAAAAGTGGTCCCTCTCCTCACTCCTGGAGCTTATACAAAGGCCAAGGTGCTTTTCTGGTTGTCTATTCTGCTCCATTGGTCTTTCTCTGAATTTTTGTCCCAGTGCCACAGTTGTTGTCATTGTATTTGTCATTTACTGAGCAGCTGTTAAGGGCTAGGCATTGTGCTAAGTGCTTTCCATACAGTACTTCATTTCATACTCATAACAATGCTATAAATGGTATTCTTATTCCCGCTCTACTGGGTGGGGAAACTGAGGCTACGAGATGTTAAGAATCTTCCCCAAGGTGACTGTATTAGTCCACTCAGGCTGCTATAACAAAAGTACCACAGACTGTGTGGCTTATACAACAGAAATTTATTTTCTCACAGTTCTGAGGCTGGGAAGTCCAAGATTAAGTTTCCAGCAAGGTTTGGTTTCTAGCAAGAGCTTTCTCTCTGGCTTGTAGATGGCCATTTTCTCTCTGTGTCCTCACATGGCCTTTCCTCTGTGCTCACCCAGGAGAGAGAGAGAGAGAGAGAGAGAGAGAGAGAGATCGATCTATTTCCAAATACAGTCACACTGGGGGTTAAGACTTCAACACGTGAATTTTGGAAGGACACAATTCAGTCTATGATAGTGACATGTCCAGGAAGTGGTGGAGCCAGATTCAAACCCAGGTCTGCTTCCTCCGGAATCTGAATTCTTATTTCACACCATTTCTGTCCAATAGGGCAAATCCCATCTCAATATTTTTATTTTCTTAAAAAAAAATAAAGCTATTCTCGTCCATTTATTCTTTCAGATGAATGTCATAAATCACTTTGACATGTTCCACGCTGGTGAGAATTGACACCTTCACACCACTGAGTCGCCCCATCCAGGAACATGCTCTATGCTGTCTCTTGGGGAAGTCATGTGCTTTCCCGAATATGGTCTTACACGCATTTCTTGTCAAGGGTTTTCCGAGTCTATATTTTCTTAGTTTAGTGCTTCTCAAACTTTAATGTGCATACAGTCACCTGGGGATCTTCTTAAAAAGCAGACTGCGTCAGCAGGCCTGGGGTGGCGCCTAGGATTCGGCATTTCTAGCAAGCTCTCAGGCAATGCCGCTGCAGTGCTAGGGGCCATACTTTGAACAGTAAAGCCATAGCTGTGCTATTCTGAATGGGATGGTTTAACCTAATATTTTAGAACTGGTTATTGTGATTATCTAGAAGAGCCAATGATTTTTATTTGACCAGTTTTGCATATCATTCCCTTCCTGAACCCAGCAGGTTTGCTTGTTGCTGTGGAGACAAGCTGGAGCTGCCAGAGCCAGGGAGAGGGGACCATCACATTGGTGCTAAAAAAGGATCTGTGGCATCCATGCCTGGAAGTCTAGGCAACCAGGAGTGGTTGCCTGGCAGCAGCCCCCCTCCCACTCTTACCCCTTACGATGTCACCCTTCTGCATGACTTAGACTCAGACCCAGTGAATCGTAGAGCCTGGTGTATAGTAGAGTGGGCGCTCAATAAATACTTGCTGGGTGAATGAATCTAGGGCAACTCCCCCCAACAAACTCTCCTTGCAGATGAGGAAACTGAGGTCCAGAGAGAGGAAGTGACCTGTTGGAGCTAAGCTACAGGTCTTGCTGGAATAAGACCTCAGGTGTGCTGCCTTCTACTCAGAGTTCCACCTTGCTCTGGTCCTGAGAGGGACATCAGAGAAGCACAGTCCAAGATGAGGGAGGCCCCAGAACCACAGAACATAGAACTGAGAAGAGACCTTCAAGGTCATCTTACCCAGGGCTTCTTAACCAGGGGTGTGTCAGAACCACCGTATACGAGCCTGGGCCTCACCCTGAAGAGTCTGATTCAGTAGGTCTGTTGTGGGCAATACAGGCTCTGAACAATCCCCAGGTGGGTGATACAGGTACATAGCCAGCTTTGAGAACCACTGTCCTGACCCAGTCTCCTTGCTTTATTAAAGAGGACACTGAGTCTGGGAAGGGTAGCAACTTGCAAATGGCCACGCAGAACCATTCCATAGGACCTTCCTAAGACCTGAGCTTCAGGAAGTCAGGAACCACGTCCAGCCATGGGCTTCCTTTTTTTTTTTTTAATAATTTTATTTATTTACTTTTTTCCCCCAAAGCCCCAGTAGATAGTTGTATGTCATAGTTGCACATCCTTCTAGTTGCTGTATGTGGGACGCAGCCTCAGCATGGCCAGAGAAGCGGTGCGTCGGTGCGTGCCCGGGATCCGAAGCCGGGCCGCCAGCAGTGGAGCGTGCGCACTTAACAGCTAAGCAAGCCATGGGGCCGGCCCCAGCCATGGGCTTCCTGACCAGGAGAGAGGAAGAGGAAGGGTACTAGGGTCTGAGGCTGCCTTGGCAGCCAGACCTGGCATCCCATTTCTCCAAGCTCAGTAACAAGTCAGAAAAGTCTTGTGTGTGAGTAGGAGAGGCAGTCATTAAGGGCTGTAATCTGAGAGATGCAGAAGGCTTTCACCTCATCTTTTAAAATGTTGTGCAGGTCATATGGCAGAATTCTTAAAAAAGCAGAGATCTCTCAAAGCAGAGAGTCAGTGAGAGAGTTCATATCCCACCTCTGCCACCAGTGTTAGCAAATTACTTAACCTAACACTCAGTTTCCCCACCAGTAAAATGTGGTCATTAACAGAACCCACCCGTATAACCTAGAGGTTAAGTGTATGATACTTCAAGCCAGACTGGCTGGTTTAAATCCCAGTTCTGTTGCTTATTGGCAAGTTTTTTGGCAAGTTATTTAACCTCTTTATGCCTCAATTTCATCACTTGTAAAGTGGTGACAATAATAGTAATTTCCTCAAAGGGTTGTTGTGAGGATTAAATGAATGAGTACATTTCCCTAACCTCTGAGCCTCAGCGTGCCTTAGGCCACAGTCCTTTATCTCTTCTCCGCCTACACTCACTTCTTTGGCTTTAAATACCATCTGGCTAGTTCCAAATTTCCATCTTGAGCTCCTTTCTTTCCTCTGAACTCTACATCTGAATATCCAACTGCCCGATGAACAACTCCTCTTGGACGTCTAGTAGATATCTTAAGCCTAACATGCCCCAAACTGAACTCTTCATCTCCTTCCCTAAACCTGCTCTGTCAAGATCTTCCCTATCTCAGTTAATGGCAATTCCATCCTTCTAGCTGCTCAGGCCAAAGTCCTTGGAGTCATCTGTTAGCAAATTATGTTGGCTCTACCTTCAAAATAGACCTGGAATCTGATCACTTCTCATCACCTCCACTGTAACCACACTGGTCCACGTCACCATCATCTCTTACCTGTGCTAATGAAATAGCTTCTTTATTTCCCTGCTTCCATTTTTATTCCCCTCTAGTCTGTTCTTTTTTTGCTGGGGAAGATTTGCCCTGAGCTAACTTCTGTTGCCAATCTTCCTCTTTTTGCTTGAGGAAAATCGGCCCTGAGCTAACATCTCTGCCAATCTTCCTCTATTTTGTACGACGGTCGCTGCCACAGCATGGCCCCTGGCAAGTGGTATATGTCCTCGCCCGGGAACCGAACCCAGGTCGGTGGAGCAGAGCATGCTGAACTTAACCACTAGGCTACAGGGCCGGCCCCATCCTCTAGTCTATTCTTTATGCAGCATCCAGAGGGAGCCTATTTAAACAAAGGCCCCTTCTAAATGTTAGGTCTTTTTTTTTTTTTTTTGGTGAGGAAGATTGTCCCTGAGCTAACATCCATGCCCATCTTCCTCTACTTTATATGTGGGACACCTACCACAGCATGGCTTGCTGAGTGGTGTGTAGGTCCGTGCCCAGGATCCAAACCCATGAACCCTGGGCCTCTGAAGCGGAGCACATGAACTTAACTACTACACCATTGGGTCGGCCCCTAAATGTTAGGTTTTTCCTGACACCTCCAGCCCTCCCTATACTCCTTTCCTGCTTTACCTTCTTTAATAGCACATATGCCCTTCTCAGATACTATTTATCTAATATACTATTTAATTTACTTACTTATTTTGCTGATTATCTGTTTTTCCCCTTTAGAGAGTAAGCTCCGTGAAGACTTGAGGATGCTCATTGCTACGTCCTCAGAGCCTGGGACAAAACCTGGCACTTAGTAGGTTCCTTCAACATAGTAGGTTGAATAAATTTAATGAATACCTGTTAGCTCTAATTATTCTTTTGACACTTTGGAAACAGTAAGAGTCATGAGAACAATTTTAAGCATTGACAATTCATGCCAAAAACCTCTAAACAATGTCTGTAAGCTCACACTAAATGAAAAGGCAGGCTACAGAATCACACGTCTACTCTGATTACAAATTTGCAAGATGTGTATAAGAGCAAAGATGGTGCACAAAAGTTATATCAGCTCTCGTCATAGCGTCAGGACCAATTTTATCTGCTATTTTCCAATTACGTGTAATGTGGATTTTAAAATAAAATAGGGTTTTAACTTACTGAAATATGAACGCCATGACATCCTTTATGGAAAAACAAAGCAAAACAACACCTTACCTTTTCTACGTGCCTAGAACAGGTCTGGAGCGATACACTGACCTTGCTGCTGTGGTCATTCCTGGGGAGAAGGAGGGGCACGTTGTCAGTATTGATTAAATATTTTTCTATAATGTTTAAATCATTTACAAAAATAATGGGTTCGGGCCGGCCCCGTGGCTTAGCGGTTACGTGTGCGCGCTCCACTGCTGGCGGCCCGGGTTCGGATCCCGGAGCGCACCGACGCACCGCTTCTCCGGCCATGCTGAGGCCGCGTCCCACATACAGCAACTAGAAGGAGGTACAGCTATGACATACAGCTATCTACTGGGGCTTTGGGTGGAAAAAATAAATAAATAAAATTATTTAAAAAAATAATGGGTTCTTATATCGTGTAATTAGATTTTTTAAAAAAACAAGGCTAGAAGAAACCACTTAAAAATCCTTAAAGAAAACGAAGTGTGGTCTATAACTAAAGGCTCCCCAAAGCAGCAAAATTCCTCTTTCTTTTCCTGATCACGCTCCAGCTGCTTCTCTTAAGGACAGATGTTGGGGCTGGAGAGAGACCTGGAGAGCTCCCCCTGCCCGCTGAGGAAGTGGCTCCGGGTGACACACCCCAAAGTCCTCGGCCAGTTTGAGGGTTTATGGGGTGAGGGGAACACCCTCTCCCCTTCTCTCTGCTTCCAGCAGGGCTGCAAAAAACTCCTGTCCGAGGTCCCCATCACAGGGAGGAAAGAGTGGATGGGCCCTGAAAGCAGGTTCCACACAGATTTAGTCTGCCCGGAGCAAAAAAGACTGGAGAGAGACTGTGGCTTCCCAAGGGTCCTCCAATTCCACAAATTCCTCCAGCTCAGCCACTTCTGGGCAGCAGCGAAGCCAGTTTCTCTCAAGGCTACACCCACACACGCTGTGTCACTGTGCAGTAGCCTCAGATTACAGAGAGGAGCCCTTCGGAAGCCCTTTGTGCTGCTGTTCTGAGGACCTCTCTATGATGTGTTCCAAACTCTGCTCATCTCAGAGGAGAAATTGGGTACATGGGAAGTTGTCAAGGCCAGTTTGGGGCTCCTTCTTCCCTATCCTCAGGCACCTCCCCAATTACTCCCTTTCCCCACTGCCCAGCCCAAGGAGTCCTCTCTTTGTAGCTGACGAGGGCTCAGCCTCCCGCGCCCATCTCCAGGATGGTGAGTTCCATAGCCATAAAGCCTGGGCCAACGTCCATTTTCTTTTTTTTTTTTTTCTTTTTTTTTTATTTTTTTTAAAGATTTTATTTATTTTATTTTTTCCCCCCAAAGCCCCAGTGGATAGTTGTGTGTCGTAGCTGCACATCCTTCTAGTTGCTGCATGTGGGACTCGGCCTCAGGATGAACGGAGAAGTGGTGCCTCGATGCGCACCCGGGATCCGAACCCGGGCCGCCAGCATCGCAGCGCGCGCACTTAACCACCAAGCCACAGGGCCGGCCCCCCAACGTCCATTTTCCACACACTGGGCTGCTTTGTAGGGCTCAGTGTATTGTGGCCTTCTCTTCCTCACCTCCTCACCCCAGACCTGACAAGGGCAAAAAGTATCAGTTTGTTTCTGGATCAGCCATCAAGCAAAGGATGATTGCCTTTGTGGACAAGCCAAGCCTCTCTCTTAGCTCTGCCTAGATGGCACACCGCCCCCCCCCCCCCCCCCCGCCCCAGCAAGCAGCGGGAGGCCCTGGAGGATCGCTGGACTGGATCACCCACCCAGAGGACAAGAATTCCTCTGCCTGAGGCAGAACATCAGTGACATCAACAGCTTGTGTTCATTTAGTTTCCAGAGCACCTTGCTTAATTGGAAGTAGACTCCAGAGGCTATTGATTCAGCTGTCACGCGTGTTCATCCATCCATTCATCACACCTCGGTGGCCTTCAGACTCCACCCTCTGTGCCTGGCGCTGTGCTAGGTTATAATCTACCAGGACAGAATCGATAAGTACACAGATGTCTCTACTACCAAGAGGAGTAAGGCAAATGCCCACCCCACCCTAGCCCCTACCTAAAAAAAGAGGTTAAAAATTACTCTCACTCGGATAACTGGTCAACAATCTTTATTGAACACTTACTAGGTATTGAGTGGTTTCATGTATTGATTACATATTGATCTTCACAATAACCTTTGGAAGTAGGTGTTGTATCGTTTACACATGAGAAAGAAGACAGAGACTTGCCCAAGGTCACACCGCTACTGAGAACCAAGCTGAGATTTAAAGCCTGTGTCCTTTCTCCTGACCTTGCTGGCAGCCCCAGGATAAGCACTGCAGGCTCAGGCCACAGAAAGCCACCAGGGAGAGCCCAACTCCCTGGGGCCCCACCTGACTTCCCACCACTCCTCCACAGGCCCCCCCATTCCCTCTTCACTCATTCATTCATTCAGTGTGTCAGTCAAAGACAATTATTGAGCACCTGCTAGGTGCAAAGCTCTTGGGGCAAGGGGAGAAAGGATGAATCATAAATGACTTTGTTACCAAAGGCTCTCATAGCCTAATAGGAGAGAATAGTATATAAATAGTATAGTATATAATTAACTACAATGCATGGTAAAAAGTAAGAAATATAAGGGCCGGCCCCGCGGCGCAGACAGTTAAGTGCGCGAGCTCTGCTGTGGCGGCCCGGGGTTCAGATCCCGGCAGTGCACCGACACACCGTTTGTCAAGCCATGCTGTGGCGGCGTCCCATATAAAGTAGAGGAAGATGGGCACAGATGTTAGCCCAGGGCCAATCTTCCTCAGCAAAAAAAGAGGAGGATTGGCATAGGATATTAGCTCAGGGCTATTTCTTCCTCACAAAAAAAAAAAAAGTAAGAAATATAGGTAAAGTGCTAGATCAAGTTCAAGGGAGGGAAAAATTACTTTGATTTGGGAGAATCCTTTTGGAGGAAGTGGCTCTGAGATGGGTCTTGAGAACATGTAGGTTTTGGTCCCACAGAGATGTGGGCAAGGGCTGCTGAGATTCAGGAAACAGCTTAAGGAAAGGTGTGGAGGCAGGAAGGGATCGAGGGAGCGGGAAGAGGGAAGACTCTAGGAGTCTGTGTGGTTGGAGGACCGTGCACCTGAAGGGGAGTAGCAGGATATAAGTTTGGAAACACACAGTGGACGTTCCGTAAATGTTTATTACCTGAAAAACAAAAACAGTACATTTGGGCCAGATCACAGGGACCTAAAATGCCAAGCTGCCTAGTCCGGCGCTTGTTTCCTTGCTAACAGCGAGCTGTTGATGGGATTTTCCAATGTTCCCCCTTGGTGGGTAAGGCCAGGTGGCTGCTCCATCTCGGCCTCTCCCAGCCTCCTCCCCAGAGCCGGTACCACAGTGTCAGCAGCCCTGTCCTCCACTGCTGTGTCATCATTTACTGTCTTTCAAGTGCCTGGCCCACACCCAGCAGCCCCCACACTGCAGCCCAGAAAGCTTCCTTCCTGGGGCAGCAGGCCGAGTCATTTGGAAACCTCTCTCTGATGAGCTCCGTGATCAAGGTGCTGATACGGCAGGTGGGCCGGCCTCACCATGTCCCCAGTCGAGGAGGTGAAGGCAGTGGTGAGTTTCGTTGGCCCATCACCTCCGCCTTGAGCCTGGTTCACTTTCACTGCCGGAGACGGTGCGGATGCCTTTGACGATGCGTTTCTTGATCCTGCTTCAGCCGTTTCCTGCCGTTGCCTTTCAAGGTTGCTCGGTCCTGCCGGGCCCCACTCTGGGCCACCAAGACCAGACCTCTAACCTACTCCCTTACTGACCACAGTTCCTCTCTCTAGCCTCACATGGAGGATCTGAGGACACGGCCACTGGGAAGATGAACTTTTTGCCACTTTACGTCTCCTCTAGAACACGCAGGCTAACTGCCCCACTAGGGGCCAGTTCATCTCTTGCTCCTTGGAGAGCAGAGTGCTGGATCCAGAGTCAGAAGAACTGGCTGGGCTTCGATTCCAAATCGTTAGACTTATCCAACTCCTGAGAACTGCTGAGCCTTGGTGTTCTCACAAATAAAAGAGGCTAAGAACTCTTGGCTGGCTTTCTCCACAGACTTGAGATGCAGCCCTCCTGAGACAAAGAATGTGAAAGGGCTTCATAAACTGTAAATTAATCTGGAAGTGTTATGATTGTGGTTATTTGCGAAGATTGAGTTCATGTTATTCTCTCTCTTGGCACCTTGTTCCTTTTCTTTGTAGCACTTACAGATTTTTGTAATCATAAGTTGTCATTATTACTAAGTGAAGTGTTTGTTTCATGGCTACCTCCTGTCCGTAGTGTAAGCTACGATAGGGCAGGAGTCATGTTCAGTTTTGTTTCTCATACTTTCCCAACATCTAGTTCAGTGCCTGGAATGTAATAGAGGCTTAAGGAATAATTAACTGATAAGTTATTTGAGGACCCACCACCCATCCTCACTAGAGACATCTACTAGGCTAGTCTGCCTCGTTCACTGCTAAAGTGAACATACTAGGTGATTAATAAATGTTTTTTGGAAGTTGAAATGAACAAACCTCCTTCATTTTTTTTTTTTTTTTTTGTGAGGAGATCACCCCTGTGCTAACATCTGCCAATCCTCCTCTTTTTTTGCTGAAGAAGACTGGCCCTGGGCTAACATCCGTGCCCATCTTCCTCTACCTTATATGGGACACTGCCACAGCATGGCTTGCCAAGCAGTGCGCTTGTGCACGCCTGGGATCCGAACTGGTGAACCCCGGGCCGCCGCAGCAGAGCGCGCGCACTTAACTGCTTGCGCCACTGGGCCGGCCCCCAAACCTCCCTCAATCTCAGCTTCAGGGGGCCGGCCCCGTGGCTTAGCGGTTAAGCGCTCGCGCTCTGCTGCTGGTAGCCCGGGTTCGGATCTCGGGCGTACACCGACGCACCGCTTCTCCGGCCATGCTGAGACCGCATCCTGCATACAGCAACTAGAAGGATGTGCAGCTATGACATACAACTATCTACTGGGGCTTTGGGGGGAAAAAAATAAATAAAATTAAAAATAAAATAAAATAAATTAAAAAAAAAAATACCAGCTTCATTGTGAAGTTCTGTTGCTGAAGAATCTGCTGTATTTCCCAGTTGCCCCGTCTGCGATCCAAATGCCCAGACAGGCTCTCTGTGCCTCTCAGCACCCACCTTCCTTGCCTCTTGTCCTTCTCCCACATCTTCCTCTGCTCCAGTCCAGACAAACTGCCCACCATCTTCTCCCCAAGATATGCTTGTACCACCTGCAGACCTCTGCTGGGGCTCAGGCATTCCCTTTTCCCTTCCCCCCAAGTTCTGCCTAAACTTCCTTCCTTTCCCTTTAAAAAAGCATGTGTGTGTGTGTTTACTAGCTCTTTGTACCTATGGGGGATTTCTGTTTGGAAAAAAGACTTTTACATACATGATATTATTTAAGACAAACAACAGCAAGATCGGCCGTGAGGGCATTTCACAAGAGTACAGTTTAGGAAAGTAGGACTCAGAGAAGTTTTATTTGTAATTTATATACCTGGGGATTGCGACTTATTTATGGATCCATGAAAGCAATTTGTTTGAGTGATTTCCATTAAAGAAAGAAACAGAGAGACAGAGACTTGGAAGGAGGGAGAAAGAAAGGAAGGGTAGAAAATATGAGCATATCATACATACTAAGAATAAGTATTATTTGTTAAATATATGTGTGTGTGTGTATGTGTGTGTGTGTACATGCCAACTAGGTTGTGATGTAAACCCTATTTCTTACTACCAGCCATGGTCAGAGTGACTGGGTTATTGCATGCTGAAGGTTAACTAAAAGAGCTTAACCTCCACCAGTTAGAGTGGAGGCTGAGATGGACCAGAGAAGTGCCAGAGCAGGGAGCCAGCCAGGGTCTGGGGAGGCATGATCTAAATCTCAGCAGTGCCAGCTTGCGCCCCAGGGAAGCCGGGCGTTCTGGGGGAAACCAGCTGTGGGTTGTGGTGCCAGTTGCGTGAGGTGCTATCAGCTGTTCTAGACAGGCCTCAGCTACGGCAGCATTTGTGTGGAGAGGCTGACAGCAGTGCTGGGGGGTGTTGGGAGCTCCAGTTTGGGACACCAGCTGTGTCAGGGCAAGCCATCTCCATGTACCAATCCTGTGTAGCTTAAGGCAGTGGTTCTCAAAGTGTGGTTCCCAGGCAGTCAACATCAGTATCACCTGGACACTTGTTAGGAATGCAGATTCTCAGGTTCCCACCCCAAACCTCTGGACTCAGAGACTCTGAGGGAAGGCCCAGCAATCTGTGTTTAACAAGCCCTCCAGGGTGATTCTGAGGCCTATAGGTTGAGAACCGCCTTCCTAGGAGTGCCTTGTTTCGCATTCTATCTTTGATGCATCTTAGAATATTTAGGCAGGGTCTGGTCTAAAAGCAGCCTTGTTGGAAAATAAAAGTGCTGGGCCTCCAATCCAGGCCTTTTGATATAAAATCCAGCGTTTTCTCCACAGTTTACACAGCACATTCACGCACAGCACTTATGTGTGAAGAACTCTGGGTTTATCCTCCTTACTCTGTATGCCTTCCACACTGCTGGACTCGGCCGCACTGGGTTCATTGATGCAGTACATTCATATATGTACTGCATTGAAAATGTTCTCAAGTCGCATGTATATATGAGTGTACAAACTTGCGGACATATGTCTGTTCGGCCTTCTCTGTAAGACAAAAGGCTCCCAGGGCAGAGCCTGAATCCCGCCTCCCTTGATCTTCACATCTCCCATCTGGCTGGGGCTCAGCTCCTACTCAGTATGAAAACACCTGATCGAGCACCTGACTCACTCTCTAACCCTGGCCACCACACAGCCCACCCCCAGGCCAAGGTTCCCAGACACACTCATGGCCCCTATAACCTTGAGGTAACCTTGATGCGCCTACCTAGCACCTGCAGCCCATTTCCTCCCCACAGGACTCCTACCTGTTACCTAATGAGAGAGGAGCTATGCGTGGGTGCTGGCTCCCGGCACTGAGAACATTTACCACCTCGCTTCCTGTGTTGATTTGTATTGTGCTTTTAGGTCACTGGTGCCTCAGCGAGGTGTTAACACTCACAACTACTTCCTACTACTGCCTGAAGCTCAGTTTCCACATGTGATAATGTGATAAAAATACCTACCACTTAAAGACTGTTCAGAGGATGAAAGGAAATGATGTGTGTGAAGAGCTTAGCACAGTTCATGGCACATGGTAAGTACCTGATAAACAACCCATAAAGGCTTTAAGCAGAGTTTTTCCTTTAGGTAGCCAGGTAAGTGCCTGTCCTTTGCAAAACTGAATCTCTGAGAGAAGGTTATGTGGTCCGGTGGAGAGAGCCCCAGGTATTGGTGTCCACAGAGCTGGCTTCAGACCCTGACTCTGCCAATTACTCTCCCAGCAATCATGAGTGAGGATCTGAGCCTCTGTTTTCTCACCCCTCCCCCCCAGAAATATGGCTAGAGATGATGCCAATACCTCCCACACAAGGTGTTCTGAGGAGTAAATATAATTAAATGTGAAATTAACTTAAACATGAAGATTAGGTAAATTAAATTTAAAAATTGTAGGGCTTTGTAGATTGGTAAATGCTATGCAAATGTTATTGTTATTCTCTTTGGGTGCCTAGAGGGATGACCAACTCTTTGCAGGCTGACTCACTAGGTAGGGACTTGTGGAGCTCTGTTCTGAACGGTTGGGAAGCACCCAGAGAAAGAAGAGAAGATCTCTGCCCAGGTCAGAGAGATAGAGTGTCCCAGGTCAGTGGAAGTAATAAGGGGATAAAACCCAACCCATACCCTGCACCCCAACACTCTGCGGAACAACTTAATGTTTCTGTGGAATCTGGGAAATGAACTCCAAGACAAGTGATTGTATCTAGTATTTGGAATAAATACAAATTTAATATAATCCATGAACTGTGAAGTAAAAGTACCGAGAAAATCCACCTGAGCTGACGCTAAGCAGCCATCCACCTAAGGCAGACACAAGCCCACTCTTGGCAGACCCACCAGCAGTCATTTTGATAAGAAGCCTGGAAAACAATCCAGCCTCCTGTAGGCTGCCCATGAGGTGGGGACTGGGATTCCACACAGAAATATAAACAAGTTGCATATTGAAATAAAATTTGGGCTGCCTCACTTAGAAGCATCCCCTCCATCTGATCATCACACACAGATGGGACCCCTGCCATCTCATCTTTAAAGTCAAGGGATCACAGCCTAGGCATTGCCCCTGCTATCCTGGGGGGCTAGTCTGGCTTATGGGTTTGAAGATCATAAGATCATCTTTTCTACCAGAGGCAGTTACTCTCTGAACCTTCTAAGGCAACACTGGAACTCACGGTCAGAAGGTATTTACCCATTTAGGGCAAACTGAGTTGACCATCAAAGGTCAGTGGCTCAGTCAAGTGAGCCCTGGGAACGTGTAGTATGTGCCAGCATCTGGAGAGACAGGAAGGGATATCTGAATGGGTCCACGGTGCAAGAAGCACCAGGAAGTCAAGGGACTGGAGAGGAGATCAGGTGAGATTCACAGGTTCCTCTGCTCCATAAAACCCAGGTCAGCCACTGAGAAGCTAGTAGATGACTCACTGCCCCACACCATCACAGCTGAAACTACTGCCACAGCCTGCTGCTGCCCCTGAGAAGTAGTCCTGAGCCTCCTCCCAAACCCTTTTTCTGGGCTTGCAACACATCAATGGGAATGGACAACTGTGCATTCCCAGTTGTGGAAGAACAGGAGAGGAGAAGGCCACAAGAGCAATTCCACCTTGTCCAGTGTACACTCCAACCTCCTCCTGCCTCCTCTCTCAGCCCCCACCAACATCATCATCATCATCATCACTACCATAACCGCACCATTCACATCTTGAATAATTCTGTCCATGTATTTTTTTTTTTTTTTTTTGTAAAGAAGGTCAGCCCTGAGCTAACATCCATGCCAATCCTCCTCTTTTTGCTGAGGAAGACCGGCCCTGAGCTAACATCTGTGCCTATCTTCCTCCACTTTATATGGGATGCTGTCACAGCATGGCCTGACAAGCAGTGCATCGGTGCGCACCTGGGATCCGAACCCGGGCCACCAGCAGTGGAGCGCGCGAGCTTAACCACTATGCCACAGGGCCGGCCCCCTCGCCACATATTTTTTCATGCAGTCCTCATCATCTCCCATGCCCCCTACCATGCACTCTCCCCTCCAGGCACATCAGGCCTTCACTCTATTCAAACCTTCAATGTCCAGCTCATGTCCTACTTCTTCCATGAAGTCTTCCCCGTCCTTTGAGAATAGTAGATCTCTAAAGGCATGAAGCAGGGTTCTGTTTTTGGCAGTGTTCTGTCAATATTTTCCAGCAGGACTTGGATAGACCTAAGGATGGCATGCTTACCTAAGTTGTCATCACATCAACAGATGACTGAATCAGGATTTCAAAAGTTTCCCCTTATAGGCTGAGATGATGGACTAGAACCATCAAAATGAAATTTGTTAGGCATGTTGTCAAGGAGAGTGGGAGCCCACAGGAAAAACCATTTTAATTGCAGTTATATAACTATGGAGTCTTAAACAAGGAAACTTTTATCTTCCTATATTTTGTCCTAGTCAGATAATATCTGAATTATTAGCCAGAAATCACCCAGAGGTCAAAGAACAGGCTGGCAAGGGGCCCAGAAACTACATCCTTTGAAGAATAGCTGAAGACACCGGGGATGTGTATTCTGGAGAAGGGAAGACTAATGGGGATGTGCTATCTGTCTTCAGAGGATACTTATTGGAAGAGGAGCGTGACAGTCTAGACAGAAGGCAGAGCCAGGACCTCTGGGGATGAGTTACAGGGAGACATATTTTGACTCAGCATGAGGAATAAGTTTCTAATGATTAAATCATCCTACATTGAAACATGATCTCCTGAAAGGAACAAGTTTTTCATTCCTGGCGATGTTTGACCAATGCTGGGTGCCCATCTGATGAAGATGTAGTGACAAGAATCTTAACATTTGCTGGGGGCGGGGGAGGGGGGATGAGGATGGATTGGTTTATCTCCCAAATTCCCTTCCAATTCCTATGTGATTCTATATACTATATTCCTTCCTGATCAATGTCCTTAGAGCAGCAAAAGCTAAGTTGAATATTTCAGTGGATTGGAGGGACAGGGATACTGGGGGGTGGGGCTGGAAGAATGGTGAATACACTGCAAACTTGGGACACAGGAGACATTGGGCAGCTTCTTCCTGAAAGTTTCAGGACTAGAAGTGCAAGAGAGGAACTTAGACCTCTTGTCCTCGGATTCTTCCTCCTTAAAAGCAGTTGCTGAAGGCAGTGAGTGAAGAGAGGAAAGAAAGACCTCAATAGCACAAATAGAGGCTGCAAACTCCTCAAGTTGTTGAAACCCAAGAAAGATGTATCTGTTGGGGGTGAAGTGGGGATGCTAAGCAAGGTGTTTGGAGAAAAAGGGGAAGATGAATACGGAGGAAAATGTGAAGGAGGGCACTAGAAAGGGTAGAATCCCAGGGAATGGTAATTTGGCCAGAAGAGGAGGATGATAACAAGGGTTGAGGTGGGGTAGAGAAACAGCACATCATGTGTGGGTGCATCTGTGTGTGCAGTCATTGTTTCACATCATTGTGGGCCAAGAGAGGAAATGACCTCTCCTGGAAGATGCAGCACAGAGATGAGACTTGGGGGTAAATTGATCCATGCCTACAAAGGGGCTTCTTAAAGAGCAGAGTCCTCAGATAGGGCACAGTGAGGGAAAGGAAAGGGGTTCCATGAGCCTGTAAGAGTGGCAGCCTGGTATAGTAGAGAAAACACTGAATACAGAGTCAGGAAACCTGGATTCAGGGCCCAGCTCTGCCGCTGGTGAGCTGTGGATCCTGGGGATATTACTCTCCCTCTCTGGTCCTCAGGGTCCTCCAGGGTGAAAATCTACTCGAGCTGGGTAGTCTATGATGTTAATAATTTACATACTGGCCAAGTTAATTTGTAGCTAGAACATCGTTATTTTTGAATCAGAAAATGACTCTGTGACTTTATCTTTTTGTGCTTGGTAATTTGAGAAATTTCATTTTTGACTTCCAGTAATGTTTTAGTGTTGTTCCTTCTGAAAATTTTTTACTTATCTCTTCTGAACTTGAGCTGGAAAGAGAAGGGGTTTTGCCCTTGCCTGGGCAAAAGGATGGTGGCAAGTGGGTGGCCAAGTGTCCCAATTTGCCTGGGACTGAGGGGTTTCCCAGGACAAGGGACTTTCAGTGCTGGGCAAACTGGATGATTGGTTGCCCTAGTGGTGAGAAAGATGAAGGTTTGGAGGTGGCTTGGAGCAGAGGTCCTAGAAGCGCTGTCCACCTGTTCTCTTTCTATATGGAGATTCTCTCTGGGCCCCGCTGACTGGTGTGGTGGTTTTTATTATAAGGTGCGACTCCTTATTGGGAAGCTGGTGGAGGTCCAGGGAAGAGAAGTGAGGGGCAGCCTTCATACCAGTCACAAGCCCCAACCGAGACAACTATTGCCGGGAAAGAGGCTGAAATGCTTGACTAGCACTGATGCTGTGGGGATTTTCCCTTTTTCTTCAAAAAAAAAAAACAGAAAAGACCCAGTGGAAAAAAAAAAAGTGATGAGTTGTAAGGCAGACAGCGGGTCCTACGCAGACCCAGGAGACAGTGCGCAGCTCATTTGTTTAAATTTGCAGCTGACGGCTGCCGCCTCTCTATAGGCACCAGGGAAAGAACCTCTCAACATCAGACGGTGACCAGTCTGGTGACGTACAGCTACAACCATGAACTACCCCCTAACCCTGGACATGGACCTCACGAACTACAATCTGGAGGACCTGGTGAGTAGGGACAGATGGCTTGTGGTTGCCCAGGCCCTACTTGGAATTCTAAATAGCCTGTGCCCAGGGCCAAGGAAAAGGGGATAGCTGTGGAGTCTCCTCCCACTATGGATTAGCAGGATCTAGACAGGCCCATTGGCATCTGCCTTTTAACATTTTATTTCCCATTCCACGGAAGAAGCAGGTGAATGGAGCTGCTGCCTTAAATAGACAGCCTTTAGAGGGGGTTGGAAGTATGGGTTCAGGTCCTGCATCATCCCTGACTGCTGTGTAACCTGGAACAAGTCACTTTGCCTCTCCATTCTTCAATAGGGGATCCTCTTCTTGCCTCTTAGAGCTGGAACAAGGGGCTAGATGGGACAGTACTCTGGAGATTTTCTGCATGTCAGGAGGCTGGCATTGCTAGTCAATCAATCAGTGTATATTTATACATCTCTTGCTCTGTGATTATATTATCAGAGCGCTACATTCTCTGTTAGATGGAGAAGTTGAGGGATTGGTCTTGGCCCTCCAATACTTTATAGTCTAGCCAAGAAGAAAAAAATCGCTCACCAGAAGCTCTCAGACAATGATTATGTGCTAAACCGAGGAAGCGTGAGACCAGGTGGTCAGCAAGGGAGAGGACCCAGTGGGCTAGAGTTGGGGGCGGGGGGTGCCCAGTTGGTGAGAGAATGCTGTGTTAATCCTAGAAAGGTTTTAGAGCATGTTGTTGCCTCCCTCAAAGGACTGGAATCTCTCGACATAAGGTGTTCTTGGGTGGGCTGAGAAAATGGTTCCCCGCTTCAATCTCTGCCACCCACCTGAGACTCTCTGGTGAAGCAGAGTGGTTCAGTTGGCTTGGTTGTCACTGGGCTCCAAAAGGACCTGTGTGGGGAGCAGCTCAACCAGAGACCCCAGGGCTTCTGTGTGCGGGCAGCAGAGCGCTGTTTGTAAGGATCTTTTGGAAATTTCTTTGTGGTTTTTTCTCCCTTTCCCCCATGGCCAACGGCACTTGTAGGAAAGGACTTCTCTGAGCTGCACTCTGGGCTGGATCATGAAGGATCCAAACCCTTTCTTTTATACCCACCAGCTCTCCTGACCCTAAACTCACCCTGAGATGTTCTCTACTCCCTCTTACTCCCCCAGTACAGTCTGTACTGTAACTCCACCAACCATGTTCCCAGACTTGCTTGGAAAAGTCTGCCTCTCACTTGCCCAGATCCCAAGGCTTGGAAGTATAAGTAGAACATGGGGGTAAGGCGAGGGGAAGGGCTAACTACTCAAAGTCTAGCCTCTCAGATTCAATCCCCAGGTACAAGCAGAGGCAGAACCATCAGTCTAATCAGACCAGCTGCATAATTGTGGCACCTGACGCAAAATGAAAATGCAGGGCCCCTTGTTCAAAAATTGTTAATAATTTCAAGATAGCAATGGCTGAGTACTAAACCAAGCCCTGGGCTCTTCTAAGTGCAGAGTCCTGTGTGACTGCATGGGTCGCACACCCATGAAGCTGGCCCTGAGTCCAATCACAGAGTCTGGGCCATGCCCCACATCAGACTAAAACTCCACTGCCCTGACAAGGCAATGTGCTCCCACCCTGGCCCCCAGTCCTGGCTCCTGGCCTCACCTGATTAGGTTACTGGGTGTCTTTCTCTGCCCGCAGCTTCAAGCTGACCACGAGCCCTGACCCAGTTGGATATTGTAGTAACCAACTCAAGACCTGGCTAGTCCTGGCTTCTGAGAAACCTCAAGAGTTTCCCCTAATTGCACGCCTCACTCCACTGCATGACCTACTAGAGACAGGTGGTGGCGAGGGACAGCAGGGTATGTCCCATATATCAAAGAAAACCTACAGCCCAGGGAGAGAGACCTGGTGACTTGCTTCATGTCATACCTCAAATGAGTGGTGTTGGGCCAGGCATCCCAGCAAGCCGGAATCCCTTCAGTCAGGGTCTAGCCAGGAGCCCAGGAGTCCTTGGACCATCCAGTCTCCGGAGCTCCTCTTCAACCAGCTCCCAGTGCCTCGTCCCACCTTTACTTACCTCCTATACACTCTTTCTAGGGCTGTTGCCCCCTCAGAAGCACAGACACTCTCCCTCTACCCTTGCCCACTCACAGCAGGGCCTTGAGCAGTTGTGACGGTCTCCCTGACAGTGTCTTACAGCACACGGGCCCTGGGATGGCGGAGTAGCAGAAGAGTCTTGCAAGTAGTAGCTTCTCAATAAGCATTTATTGATTTGTGATGTATTGAAGGTCTCAGTTCATCATTTCTCTCTGAAGTTGGTCTAGCTTCTATTTCTTTTGCTTCCTACTCCCAACCTTGTCCTTGTCAAAACAAAGTACTGGTTCACTTTCCTAGAACACTGGGTTCTACACTCCAATGTTGAGTTAATATCTGGGCGCTCTTGGCCAGAAGCCACGTGTTGGTCATCCTGCCTTCCCCTCCTCCTCTTGAATTCTAAGATCAACTCTAGCCACTTAAAATGGTCATTTTCTTAAGACCGGCTGGTAACTCCCATGAATGGAGGATCCAAACAGAAAAATCCAGATGGCTAGGTACCAGGAACAAGGGGTCAGGTCGCTGGGGTGGGCATGCCTGGGACAACCCTGCCGCGAAGGCAGATCTAGGCAGACCTAGAAAAGTCTCATCTACAGGAATCCATCTGAGTGCGTGGAGTCTCCTCTTGACAGAACCGGGGCCTGGGCTGGGACACCTACAGGGGCCAATCATAAACTGCACCTCCAGCTGCACCCCGCACACCAGCCAGGAGGGGAAGCTGCTGTAGAGCAGGGTGAAGACGGTCCAGCCTCAGGGCCTGGCTTCCCCTAACCTCTCTCCAGTGACGGCCCCCAAAGAACCGTGACTTCAGTGTGATCAGAGCATCACAGGCTGCAAAACCTGTCCGCCTGATCACACTGTCTCATTGCATCAAAGAGGTGTAAAGAAGAGGAACCAAAACCAGCTCAGGCTGTTTCTGGGCTTTACCTTGGGCGAGGGGAGGATCCACCTCCCCCTACCCCAACCAGGTCAAAAGTCCCAGAGGAACCCCAGTGGAGAAGGCCCCAAGTGGGGGTTAGTGGGGGGGGATCCAGGATCAGGGAGAGACCCAGGGCCAGCCTGGGGAGGGGGCAGTGTTGGGGTGAATCTGGGTTCAGGCACACAGACCACAGTCTACTATTGTCTTCCTTGAGGATACAGACTGGCTGATCCCACTCCTCTGGCAAAATGGCATTAAAAATGGCCATGGATTTGGCCTGAGAATCAGGACATAAGAATGAGTTTTCTTTCAGGAATAATGGGACAAAATATTTCAAATCAGTACTGACCCAGGAGATGGTTTCAAGAGGTTGCTGTACACACCTAGGAGGCATGTCTACCTGTCCCTCGGACTGTGTCACTCTGTCCCCCAAGTGCAAATTGATTTGGGGTGCCAAGTGGGGACCCCCTTAAACTTAAATACTCAGTGCAGAGGAAAGGATAGCTTAAAGTCTCCCCCAGAGAACCACATCCAGAATAGTACCATGTTTCTAAAGGCCAAAATTCTTGGATAGAGATAGAAGAGGAGACTGGGAGGCTTGCTCCCGAAGGGGAGGGGAGGAGACAGGAGGGAGATGTGACAAATGGCAAGCCAGAGTCTCATGTGGTCTTTAGGGAGTGTGGGCTCTCTAAAGGAAGAATGAGGTAAGGGATACAGACCTCTGCCCTCACCCCCTGGCCCAATCTCATTCCTCTAGAGCCCCGCACTCCTCAAGTCACTGAAGGCTGGAATGAGAGACACCCTGGCTGGCCCCACTTACAGCTCCTGACTCTTGGTTGGGAATATCCAGACAGGGACATACAGGAGACGGAGCCTGTCTGTGCTCCCAGTGGCCAGAGTGATGACCCACATCTGTGTGCAGACGCCTCCTGCAGCCAATATGACTCAGGCCCCTGAGTCCTGGAGTTGAGTTTGGCCTGAACGAGCCATGCACTCCGAAGCCCTGCCCCCTTCCTGGCGGCTGAGAAGCAAGATCAGGCTGGGCCATTCACTGGTTACAGGACAGACAGGCTAGAGAAGCAGGAGGCGCCCACCTAGGCGCTGAGCTAGATGAAGATCCTGCTGAGAACCAGCTCAGCCCTGGGCAGGGCGTGACAGCCAGAGAATCCGAGCATCTGGGAGCTGTGAGCGAGGGGCATTTGAGGGCAGGGCCCAGCCTCCTTCCCAGCCTCCTTCCCACACACTTGGGCTCAAACATTCCTCTTCCTCCCAAGGGCCTCAACCCATTGTTGGACAGTTCTGCCTGTTAAGAGGTTTTTTGGGGCGGCCCGGTGTCGCAGCGGTTAAGAGTGCGTGCTCCGCTTCGGCGGCCCAAGGGTTCACAGGTTGGGATCCCGGGCACGCCCCGATGCACCGCTTGTCAAGCCATGCTGTGGTGGTGTCCCATATAAAGTGGAGGAAGATGGGCACAGATGTTAGCCCAGGGCCAATCTTCCTCAGCAAAAAGAGGAGGATTGGCATTGGATGTTAGCTCAGGGCTGATCTTCCTCACACACACAAAAAATGTTTAAAAAAATTAAAAAAGAGGTTTTTCTCCTATGAGAAAGACCCATTCCTCCTGCCCTGCCCTCTAGAACCTCACACAATAAGCCCATCTTGCCCTGTTGCTCAGGGGGGCTCTTTCCAATCCTTGAAGAAAGCTCTCTCAGACTCAAGTCTTCTCTTCCTTAGACTCTACACCCCAGTACCTGAAGACTTCCTCCCACCGCGGGGATTTCCACACCCCTCAGCAAACTGGTCACCCTTGTCCAGACCAAACAAACTGGGTTGGTGCCAGCTGCCCACCTACAGGTTTCTGTTCACCTAGAATAAGGTAACAGCAGCCCTTCTGGCAGCCACGTCACCCTGTTGACTCATCTTAAGCTTGCAGTCAACAAACTCTTCGGGTCTTTTTCTCATAAATCGTCGTTAAGCCAGGTCTTCCCTAACTTGTCTCTGGACAGTTGAAGTTTTAAACCAAGTGTAGGTCTCTGTATTTTTCCCTATCAAATCCATCTGGTCAGTTCGGGCCCATAGTTCCAGGTTGTGGAGAACTCTGCATTGTCTGAAAGTGTCCCCTAGCTGTGTCATCCAAGACAGGGCCGAGAGTGTAAAAGAGGAGAGGATCCAGGACAGACCCCTGAGGAAGTCCCTGGACACCCCCTGCCCAACCTGCTGACACAGAATACCAGTCAGCAAATGTTTGCTGAGCTTCTCACTGGCCAGAGCAGGGCTGGGAGGCAGCCTCACCATTTGGAGAAGTCAGATGGGGCTCGGAGACCTTAATTATCCAGGGAGGGGCCTGGGTCTTACAGTGGCTCCTGAGAAAGCAAAGAAGAGACAGGCAGAAGGAGGAAGGGAGGGAAGGAGAAGAAGAACATTTGTAATCCCACCACGGGCCAAGCACTTTGATCTCCTCCTCCGTCTTCCCTTCTCCTGGGACCTCAATACCAGGACACAGAATGTTCTAGCCCCTACTGCCCCATCCCCAGTGCTCACAGCAATTTTCTACTAGATTCCTGGCTCTGTGCTCAGCTTCATCTGGTCGTTGTGTTTTCTTGCTTCTTTGGGGCGTGAGTCCCTGGGCCCTGTGGAGGCTGTTGTCCACTGGGTCCCTACCTATGCCACACACTGTCATGGCCCCACCTGGGCACACGTCTGTGTCTATACAGAGTGCATGCTGCCGTCAGAGTGTGTGCATGCTGAGGGCCTTGGGTTCCCGCAGCTTTTTATGTCAAAGAATGAGTGAGCACTCGGCCAGACTCCTGCACTGTGCTCCCTCTGGGCGTGGGTTTTAGAGGGCTCCCTTCTGCGCCCCCCTCCCCACAGTATTCAGGATTCCTGATTCCTCAGCTTCGCTCCAGACCAGAGCTGACCTTGCTTGATTACCTCTCTCCATGGTTTGGGGAAGGGTGGGGGTGCCTGATCTCCTGGGTGTGGGAAGTGGCTTTAACAGGTGCCACTCCCGAGCCCCCAAAATGTCTGTTTGACACCTCCCTCTGAGATGTAGTGCCAACTCCCAGCACCCCTCAGACCAGCTTCCTCCTATGTTCCCCTCTCTGCCTGACCACTTTGTCAAACAAATAGCTCTTGGCAAGAAGGAAGAAACAGTCCTCCCACCCAACCCTCCTCTAAACCTGGGTTCTCAGGAGATGGGGGCTCTGCGGTCCTGGGGACATGTCCCACTGTGTTGACTTTAAATGAGCAATAAACCAATCAACTTGGATGCTTTAGAGGCTGAGGACTTGAGTGTTTCTCATAAAGGGCCTTCTGGGCCAGAAAGGCTGGGTGCACCTAAGCCCTCCACTGCACCGTGGGACAGCCAGGCCCCCAACACTGCCAAGGTAAAGTGGAGTCCAGCCCCAGTGACTGCCCCAAGCCCTGCATCTCTCCTTCCTCTGTCTGAATTGCTTTGCTCTGCATGAAGGCTGCTTATCTCACTGTTTTACCCTTTAACTCCTGCTGAATTCCAGGATGGAGCAAATGGTTGTCTTCAGTGACAATAGTGGAAATAGCTCCCAGTACAGACAGAGAACCCAAGATAAGCTCTAGGCTGTCAAGGGCATTGGGAGGAGGCAGGAACTGAAGAAGGGTAAAAAGCAGTGTCTGAGTCTCCGCTGAGCACAGAGAAGGACTTGCCTAAAGTCCCGGACTACAAGCGCCCCTGGCCTTCCCTGGGAAATTGCTCTCAGAGCAGGTCAGCACACATCTGTCTCATGTCCATCATGTGTAAAGCACATGGTCTTGTAGGGAGACACAGAAGGCCTGCCTCCAGGAGCTCACCATCTAGTGAGGAAACGGACATCTCAACCCTGCGTGCTGTAACAAAGGCACACGTAATGTACGAAGAGAGAATGTAATTCCAAGTGGAAGGGCTAGGAAGGAGGTAGGAAGGTGGGTTTGAGTGGGGCCTTGAAGGAGACATAGGAATTAGATAGTAAACTTGGAAAGAAAGGACTGCTCAGCAAAAGGAAGGGTTTGAGCAAAGTTTTGGAGAGAGGAAGGTGTCGGGGTGTTGGGGGCAGGCAGCCAGTGGAATGATGAACCTGGAGGGTAGGGTGTCTAAAGTGATAAAGTAGAAGATGAGGTTTGAAGGTCAGAGGAATATACATTTTATAGAAATTTAAAGGTTCTGTTGGGATTTTGGTTGAGGTCTAATGGGGAGTTTAGACCTCACCCTGCAAGTCCATGGTTTTCAAATGAAAGTAGAACCATTTTCTTAAACAAAAGCTTATGTGTGAAATACCACATGAGACAAAAGTGGAGAGCTCTGGTTTAAAGGAAAGGAGGGGGGACTGGAGGCTGCCTCCCCCTCCCCGGCCCTGGCCCCAGGAGAACCCTGTGACGAAAGTCTATGGAATCATGCTGTATAGGACGCCCTGCAACTGGCTCTGAAATTTAGCAATATGTGTTAAACATCTCTCCCTAAGAGAACATGCAGATGAACCTCATTTCTTTCTGAGCACTGCATTGCCTTCTGTTGTGTGAAGGCACTGGAGTTGGCTTACTCCAATCGTCTACTGATGAACTTTATCACAAACGTCACTTTTTCTTATAATTGGCTTTGCGATTCAATGTGAAATTGAAGGAAAAAAAAGCTAAAGACAGAAAAAAAAGAAAACCACTGTTTATAAGTAACAGGGAACCAGTCAAGGACTTTAAGCAGGAAACTGATGTGATGGGATTGGAGGGTCCTCTGTGTAAGAGATGGACAAGAGTACAAAAGTTGGTGGGAATGGGACCTGTGGAGAGACAGTAGTCCTGAGCGTTAGGGTGAGGAAGGGGTGGACTGAGGTGATGGCGGAGGGATGTTGGGGGTGGGAGGTGGGCAGACGGCTCTCCCATTGCACTAATGTATACCCCCATCTCCTTCTCCCAAAGCCACTTACCCCAGGGACCAGAAAGAAAGATCCAGATTGGGGAATGGGTCTGCCCACCACTGAAAGTGAGTGTAGGACCCACAACTGGGGCCTCTGGGTGGTGGTGCAACTCCCTGCTTGCGAGGGACCCTCACTCTCCTGGAAGGAGGGCAGCATGAGACGACCCAGAGCCTGGGGGCAGAGTACCCTCTCCCATCCTCTCCCTCCCTGGGCCTCATCATTTGTAGAAGTGTCTTTTTGAACCCACATAAGTTGGTTATAATTGGTTTTGAAATGCGGTGGGGAGGGATCTGGTTTGGGGAGGGGTGGGAAGAACAGAGCTGGGAAATGAGGAGGAACAGGTGCATGGGGACAGCTGTGAGTGAAAGGTATGAAAACAGGCACCGTGTCTTCCTTTGTGGTTAGCTGGGTAAACAACCTGAGTGCTGGGGGGTGGGGGGGTGGGGAGGAGGAGGCTGGGGAGGAGGAAGCTTCCGGAGACAAAGTTGGCACATCCCCTTCACTTGGAACAGCCTCCCCCTACACTTCCTTCTGCCTCTGGGCTTTCCACTTCTGAAGCTCTCCTTGCTGTCAGCAGAGAAGGGAGTTTGCCAGTGGTGGGAAGTAGCAGGGAGGGAAGCCTAGGCAGGGCTGCATAGTGGTGGAAGCACTGGCTCTGCAGTGAGATCAACGTGGGTTCAAACAGACCTGATCTTTAGCTGGACACATCAGTAAAATAGAAATATTACATACCTTGAGCCTGTTGTGCTGATTAAACAAAATAGGAGGCTATTACCACAATTTCAGTTATAATGAAGACAGTCAGGAATAGGGAACAAATCAAGAGGAAGCCAGCGGGCCACCGCAGCATCCGCCCCCTCAGCGGGATCCTAGGTTTTAGTGCCCACTGTTCTGTTCAGAATTGGAACAGATGGCTTCTTGTCCCAACCAGCTCCATTCCCAAAATTGAAGTCTTGATTCCAGCCCCCAAGCCTGCAGCCTTCCATACCAGAGGACACATAAACACAAAATAACCCACAGGTGCACAGCCCTTCAGAGTTTATGAAGCATGTCCTCACCATCTATCTCCCTTCATCTTCGTCACTACCCTGTGAGGAATTAGTCCCTTTTACAGACGAAAACTGCAGTTGGAAAAGGCAAAGTGACTTGTTCAAGGACACACGAAGGGAAACTGGGATTGGGTCAGTGGGACATATTGGGAGTGCAGGGACAAAAGCAGTTAGCCTTTTGAGTGAGCCTAGGTCCTCAATTCCCTGCCCTTCTGTCTCCTTGCCCCTGCAGTACAAGGAATTAGGCAGCTTCAATGACAGCGCGGAGCCCCCCACGGTGGAAAATCACCTCTGCTCCACAGTTGAGGGGCCCCTCCTGAGCTCCTTCAAGGCCGTGTTCATGCCCATGGCCTATGGCCTCATCTTCCTCCTGGGTATGATGGGGAACATCCTGGTGCTGGTGATCCTGGAGCGGCACCGGCAAACACGCAGCTCCACTGAGACCTTCCTGTTCCACCTGGCGGTGGCCGACCTCCTACTGGTCTTCATCCTGCCCTTTGCTGTGGCCGAGGGCTCTGTAGGCTGGGTCCTGGGCACCTTCCTCTGCAAAACTGTGATTGCTCTGCACAAGATCAACTTCTACTGCAGCAGCCTGCTCCTGGCCTGCATTGCTGTGGACCGCTACCTGGCCATCGTCCATGCCGTCCACGCCTACCGCCACCGCCGCCTCCTCTCCATCCACATCACCTGTGCAACCATTTGGCTGGCGGGCTTCTTCTTCGCTTTGCCAGAGCTTCTCTTCGCCAAGGTCAGCCAACCCCATCACAATGACTCTCTGCCACGCTGTACCTTCTCCCAGGAGAACCAAGCCGAAACCAATGCCTGGTTCACCTCCCGCTTCCTCTACCATGTTGGAGGATTCCTGCTGCCAATGTTGGTGATGGGGTGGTGCTATGTAGGGGTGGTGAACAGGCTGTGCCAGGCCCAGCGACGCCCTCAGCGACAGAAGGCAGTCAGGGTGGCCATCCTGGTGACGAGTGTCTTCTTTCTCTGCTGGTCACCCTACCATGTCGTCATCTTCCTGGACACCCTGGCGAGGCTGAAGGCCATGGGCAATAGCTGTGAGCTGAATGGCTATCTCTCTGTGGCCATCACCATGAGTGAGTTCCTGGGCCTGGCCCACTGCTGCCTCAATCCCATGCTCTACACTTTCGCCGGCGTGAAGTTCCGGAGTGACCTGTCACGGCTTCTGACCAAGCTGGGCTGTGCCGGCCCCGCCTCCCTCTGCCAGTTTTTGCCTAGTTGGCGCAAGAGCAGTAACTCTGAGTCAGAGAATGCCACCTCCCTCACCACCTTCTAGCTCCCAGCTCCCCTGTTTCTGTTTTCTTTGGGGGGATGCAGTGATGCTAGAACCCCTTCCAACAGGAGCTGGGATCCTAAGAGCTCATCTTGGCCAGTGTCCTCATATGGGGCAGCTAGATGAACCAACCCCTCTTTCCAGGACATCCCTGCCAGCTCTTCTCCCAGCACCTAAGAGTAAGTGCTAGGCTAGAGTCCAGGGAGGAGAAAGCAGCCCAAAGGCAAAGCAAAGGATACCTGTACCTGTCTGCATCACCTTGGGCCAAGAGGACGCCTCACACCTTCTCTCATGTTAACCATCCAAAGCTCAAGAAACAACTTTTACTTCTGCCCTTGCCAATAGGGAAAGTCAGTCCCCTCCCAGAACGTACTCCATCCCCTTTTGGGCCACTGACCTCCACAACTACCCACGTCTCCTCCTACCCCACCTGCTGAAAGAAGCTAAAAGCTGAGGACCAGGGGACAGATGGAGGTTAAGGCTGAGGTAAGGCCAGCGGGCAACAGAGTGTGGCCTTAACTTGTGTCAGTCCCTAACAAACACAGCCAGGCCACCAGCCCTGCAGCACCTTGACCAAGCAGGAAGCTCAGACTGACCCGGTCCAGGCAGCTGCCTCCGGCTCTGACCAAAACAGCACTGGGCCAGCCCCTTGTCACTGGGCCCTGAGAGGACCACAGACTCCAGGTGCCCTCAGAGACCAGGCAGTGTCCTCAGGAATAACTAAGACGGAGCCAGCAGAGAGGAGCCCAACCGGGGAAAGAAAAGATTCTCCTTCCCCAGCCCTAAGGAGGGACAAGTACAAACCGAAGCCAGCTGTCTTCTCTGCCCAGGGTGCCGAGCTCCCAGAATGGGCCAGGGGAGGCAAGACCAGGGCCCTGGTGGTCTGGGCACTGATGGGGAAGGAGGCAGACTCGTTCCTCCCGGTACCACTCCCTGCACACAGCCACGGGAAACTCCTCGAGCAGCAGAGGGGGTCTTGACCACAGCACACAGAGCACTTAGACAAAAGTCAGAAGGAGATGGAGAACTCCTGAGGAGAAAGACAGACTGAAAGGGGCGTCTGGGGGTCATCTCATCCAGCCACCTGCCTGCAGGCCAAGCCCAGAGCATGCAGTCTCTCCAGGCCTCAGCAAGAGCTGCTACATCCCTTTAGGCTGGACAGTTTGAAAAGCAGGCCTGGGCAGGGAAGTCCCCAGGCCCCAGGAAGCCAGGCCCTGCCCCGAGAGGATAGCACTCAGATGGAACCAGAGGAAGCGGCTCTGCGCTCGCCCGCCTGCCTGGGGAGGGCTCTCCTCCCTCCTTCCCAGCCTCTGTGTGTCTAGGGTGGGACATCAGGGACCCTTGCACTTGCTGAGGGCACATCTGGGCTGCACAGTCCCACTCAAGCCAGCCAGCCAAGCTCCCTGGGAGGCCCCCACAGGGGAAGTCAGAGCTGTGACCAGGGATTGTGTCTTCACACCAGAACAATGGGGAAGCCCTGGAGCCCCCGTTTTCTCCAAGCATCCAATGGTAAGCTAGGCAGTGGGGGAGCCAGACATGGAAGCAAAAAGGCAAAAGGCTGGATTTTTAATTTTCTCTTTTTAATAAAAAGGCACCTATAAAACAGGTCAATACAGTACAGGCAGCACAGAGACCCCCGGAACAAGCCTAAAAATTGTTTCAAAATAAAAACCAAAAAGATGTTTTCACATATTGTATTTATATATTTATATTTATATATATATATTTATATAATGGTACAAAATGGCTGGGGGTATGGCCATGGATGGAGGGAAGAAGTAGGCTGGCCTGTGGAGTTCACCTTGGAAAGCTAGTCTGATGGCGGAGGTGGGAGAAGAGAAGGGGAGGCCATTGGGCCCTTGGCGGTCTGACCCCTCTCTCCTCTGGGCAGGAAACAGTCAGTTTGGGGAGTCTGGGGTTAGGGGTGGGGGCTCACAGGCACAGGGCCCAGGTTGAGGCAGGGCAGGCAAAGCCTGGCAGGATGGAGGGCAGGCGGCCCGTGAACAGAGGCTGGGCCCTGGCCCCTGGGAGGTGCTGGGGAGGCAGGCGCCTGCGGCCAGCCCCGGAGGAAGCACTGGACCTGGCTGACGGTGGACTGAGGACAGACAGCACCAGACTGGGAGAAGTGGGGGCAAAGTCCCTTTGTTTCACAGCTGCCAACGTGAGACCAGGCCCTGAAGGTCAGGAAGGCTGGGGACCGGGCCATGGCAGAAGACACCTTGTCTAGAAATGGCCCTGGGCCCTGGAGGCGGGGCACAAAAGGCCTCAGCCAGGGAACTGCCCTGCCACCTCACAAGGCAGGAAAGGAAGTGAGAAAAGGAGAAGTGTTTACTCCTGGGGCCAAGGGGGGCAAAACACGCAGTCGGGTATGGCTTCAGCTCTGACCAGAGGCATTGGGGAGCTCTTCTGGGGAAGAGCAGGGGACTGAGGGGGAGGCAGTGGCTGTGCCTGGGTGGGCACAGAGCCCTGAGCCCTGGGCAGAGGGACCTTGCCAGTAAGTGGCAGGCAGAGAGGAGGCGGTAGGATGCTCCCCTGCTCTCCGTCCAACACTTTCTCTATTCCATCCTCAGGGGGGGAGGTTGGAGGGAGACAGACTGACTGGGCCAAACCCTCCTTTGGGGAGAAGTAGGTGGCAGCCTCTGGAAGAGTCAGGGCCCCAGGGGTTACCTGGCCCAGGGCTACTGCAGCAGGCACAGGGCCATCTGGGCCACGTCGCTGCTCCATGGCTCCACTCAAGGGGGCCACACAGCCTCCGTCTCTTCCTCCTTTCCTTCATCCCAGACTGGAAACCAAGGACTTCAAGTTATGGCTAAGATGTAGCAGCAGGGGACCCCAGACATCCACAGCTGGGAAGCCAAGGCCCCGTGTCACCTGTGTGGGGCAAATGCACACATGTGCACCTGTTCTCCTGATCACTCAGCAGCAGACAGGCTGCCGGCCTGGGGGTCTCAGCATGCTGGGGCTCTCCAGGTAGAAGCCTAGGTGGTCTGACCTCAGTTTAGGGGTGGGGTATCTTTGTCATTTCACCATTTGGGGAGGGGACTGGAATGGTATCCTTTATGAACCCTGAGACACAGCAAACAGTGGGTAGGTGTGCTGCATGGCATGTCCCTGGGTCCAGGGGAATGGAAGGGGCAATAATTTGAAAAGCGGGGGAAGGGTTTCTTTTATCCTTTTTTTGTGTGACTTCTATCAAAACACAGAAATACAGCACACGCACAAACCGGCACAAAAGCGCAGCGCTCTATTTACAGCTACGGCTGGCACCTGCCCACCTGGCCAGCCGCCTGCAGGGAAGGGTGGGAGAGGGGTCAGCCACATCAGCAAGGAGAGGAACGGAGGCAGGAAGAGACAGAAGGAAGAACAGGCAGGAGCAGAAAAACCAAGAGGAGCAATGAAGAGACAGGAGACGCAGCAGAAAGGAAAGGGATGGGCGGGGAGCCGTCTCCGCTCCTTCCTCTCTCCCCCAAGGATTCCATACAGGACTCCTAAAGCACAGCTGAATGAGGGTGGGAGCAGAGAAAGAGGGAAAAGAGGCTCCATAGGACTGGGAGGAGTGGGGGAGGGGGAAGTCCTGGTGGCCAAAATGGAACAAACCCCAATCCAAAATCCCCCACCCCACTCTGCCACTTCCCCCGAAGCTGCCAGCACATCTGGTTTCCACAAATGCCACTCCCCCACACAAGCCCCCTCCCACCCCCTCCACCCCACCCCTTGACCCAGGCCATCCCAACACTGGAGGGGAAGAAACTTTTTTAAGGTTATCATATTTGCAATATTGCCCCAGCTCCAGCCCCCAAGGGGGACTGCTAGAAGGGCAGGTTGGCCATGCTGCCCGGCGCCGGGAGGTAGCCCATCTGGCTGTCCAGAGACACACTGCGCTGCCGCAGGGGGTGGGACACCATGAGGTTCTGCTGGGGCGGGGGGCCCATGAGGGAGCCCTGTGGGGAGAGCATATGGGGGGGCTGGCTGTAGACCTCGCCCCCCACGCCCCGTTGCTTCATCAGCATGAAATTCTGCTGGGTCATGAGGCCTTGTGGAGGGGACATGACCCCCTGGTGCAGGCCGTGGGGCACCATGCCCTGCTGTGGGGGCACACCTGTCCTGCCCAGCAAGGACATCTGTCCCGGGTGGCACATGGACATGTTGAGCCCCCGTTGGACACCCTGCTGGCCCGGGAGGTTGGGGGGCCGGGAGGGAGTCTGCTCCGCCATCATGTTTTGCAGGTTCATGAGATGCAGATTGGGGGGCTGGGCCTTGGGGGGCTGGTTCTCACTCTTGGGGAAGTACTGAAGGGTGCTGCTTGGCTTCTCAGAGGGAATGATCCTCGACAAGTCGAACTCAGGGATCCCCGTCGGGGTGGGCCGGATCACCTCGCTCAGCTCGGGGTCGTTCAGCACTGAAGCCACCCCAGGGAGCACACCTGGCGGGTATGCATCGCCCATGCGCCCAGCCATGCTTTTGCCCATCAGGTGCTGCTGGGGGGGCAAGGGGCCTGGCGGCTGGCTGGGCAGGTCCTCTGGGGGCAAGGGCATGCCTGCAGGGTAGTGCTGCTGCAGGCCAGGCCCCCCGCCCCCACTGGGGGCCATGGCACCATGGGGCTGCTGCAGCCGAGGGGGGAAGGGCATCATCTGGGAGGAGCTGGGCACAGGACCACAGGGGGCATTCAGGGAGTCTGGGCCCCCTGGTGCCATCATCATCGAGTTTTGAGGGGGCCCTCCTGTCCCCTGTGCATTGGGGTGCAGTGGAATGTTGGAGCCCAGAGGGGTGGGGGAGGGCAACATGGTAGGCGGGGGCTCATGGGACAGGGGCTGCTGGCCTGGCAGGTTCATGCCCATGGGGCTCTGGGCAGCAGCTGAGTTCAGGTGCATCTGGTTGGGCTGGTTATTGCTGATCCCTGCAGGGAAAGAGGGAAAGGGAGTCAGGAATTGTGTGCACCCAGCTGGGGGAGGGTGCAGAACTGAGTCCTTCCCCATTCCCCAGCCAGGCTGGTGCCAGGGGTGAGGGCTTTCACCAGTGGCCTCTTCTGGCTGCAAGGGAAGGGACTTGAGGCACTTAGGTTAGAAATCAAGAGACCCAAGTTCTGGCCCAGTTTGCCATGGACACATCATTGGATGTTCAAAAGACCACTCGAGTGCCCTGGGCTGGGTTTCACTCAATGACTACAGGTGGGAACTGTGTCCCGGGATATCACACCCCCACTCCCAGGGCCCTTTGGAAGCATATAAACGCCAGCATGACCACAGGGGCAATTGCTGGCCATGGCAACTCTTCCCATTCCCGGTGCGCACATCAGCTCTTCTCCCTGTGGCCCCCTTCCTGTCCTCGCACCTGGCCCGGAGCCCTGCGGTGGTGGTGGTGGGGCGAGCAGGGGCCGGTCGGGCAGCAGCTCGTCGTCTGAGGTGGCGATGGTCTTGATGGCATTGTGGTAGAGCGGGGTGGAGCTGGGCATGGCGTACTTGGACATCTGGGACATCATCAGTGACAGGGGGTTCTGGGAAGGCGTGGGGTCTGGGGAGGAAGTGAATGGCAGGCTGGGGTTCATGAGGCTGCTGGGAGGGTTGGCGGGAGGTGCTGAGGAGCTGCTCCGGGGGCCGCTAGGCGGCAGGGCACCTACAGAACGGGGGAGACAGAGAAAGCAGGGGGTGACTGGGTGGGGAAGATGAATTGGGCTGGTCACATTGGGGGTTTAGGAAAAGGTCAGCCCCCAAATCTCCATCTGACTCCTCCAGACACACCTCTACTCAGATGTCCCACTCAGCACAGGCCCCTCATTATCACTACAGCCCACCCATCTTCAAGCAACTTCTGCAACCTCAGGGCCCTGGGCAGTGAGGAGACCCCAAGTGTGCCCCCTTAAAATGCCTGGGAGATTAACATGGTGATCCAGTGAGAGCCCACTCACAGCTGCCAACATCTGCCCCTCAAGCAGAGCCATCCACCTCTGGGTCCCAGTACCGATGCCTTAACTCACGCCCCTGCCCCAGCATGAACACACCCACCTGGCAGGCTCCCAGTGCCAGAATCCAATGCCCCCTTGCCCGGCCCAGCTGACTCACCCTGTTCCATATTGCCCAGGGTGGTGGAAGAGTTCATGTTGAGAGGCGGCTGTTTGTTCTGGGGGACCCCAGGGCTGGGCATGGCTGTCTTGGGTGAGGCAACCCAACCTGGAGAAGGCACCGCCATAGAGGGAGACTTGAGCCTGCTGGGTGAGCCAGTGGGCGAACGGACACTGAGGGAGGAGCTGAGGACCTGGGGCGACTTGAGAGGTCCTGGTGGGTTGGCCGAAGGCAAGGGCACCATCTGTGAGGGAGTCTGGGGTGACTTGAGGTTGGCGGAGGGCGAGGTGACCAGGGGTGAATGCACCTGGCTAAGGGTGGGCGACTTCAGGTGCCCCATGCCTGGCGAGCCCATCTGATTAATACTGATGGTGAGGTCTGAAGGCCGTCTGCCCAGCCCCCGGCTTGGGGCCGAATGCACAGACCCGGGAGGAGGATTGGATGCAGGGGGCAGAGGCATGTGGCTGAGCCGAGTGGTACCCACACTGCCCATGGGCATTGAGCTCTGGTCAGGGCTGAACATGTCCTGGGTATTGCCCATGTCCTGGGGCATGGCTTGGTAGGGTCCCTGGCCCCCAGAGAATCCCTGCTGGCCCTGGTTAGGAAACTGTGAAGGCATAAGCATCTTCTGCTGGCCGCCCATCATGCCACTGCTGTTCTGGGCCCGCACCCGGGCCATCTCCTCAGGACTGAGGCCCTGCGGCCCCATCATGTCCCCAGGGCCCCGCATCTTCTGTGACATCAGCATCTGCTGCTGCGGGGTCATCTGCACATTCAGGTTCATGTTCATGTTCATGTTCACATTCATGTTCATGTTGAGGTTGCCTGGTCCCATGGGTGGGTCCACCTCCCTCAGCCCAGACTGCCCCATTGGGGGACTCAGGAGGCCCCGACCTCCACCAAACTCCATGCCCATAGGAGTGCCTGCCAGGCCCTCGCCACTAGCTATTTGCCCGGAGAACATGGCCGGATCTATCTGCCGGTGCGCCTGCATCATCCGTTCCATCTCCATGCCCTGCCCCAGGCCACTGCCTGCCATGCTGAGGGGGCGCTGCATGCCCATCGACCGCTTCTCCAGCAGCTGGTGCCGCAGCAGCTCTTCTCGAACCCGAGGAGTCATGAACCGCTCTGCTTCACCCTGCCCACCTGGGTAGGGCACGGCATTCTGGGCAAAATTGCTGGGCCCTCCCATGGGGGGCAAGTCTTCGGTCCAGCCTATGCCTGGCCTCACAGGCCTCTGCATGGCATTCATGGGTACCTCCATGGGCATACCCTGCATGCCTCCAAACCCAGGCACCCGCTGCATCTGGCTGCCTGGGAAACGAGGGCCAGGGAAGGGAGGTCCACCCCGAAGCTGCATGGGATCTTGGACATCCATGGGCCCCCGCAGCTGTGCACCCATTCCAGGTGGCCACTGATCCCCAGGCTTGCTATGGTAGGGAGGGGGTGGCCCCCTCACCATCATGCCCCCCATGCCCATCATGTCCTGCAGAGGGCGGCCCCCATGCAGCCCAATCTGCTCCTCCTTCCGCCGTTTCTCCTCATAGTACTCTTCCTGTAGCTTGCGCCAGGCCACCTGCTCAGGCGTCAGGCTGTCCTGGCCCAGCCTCTGCATCATCAGGTTCATCTGCTGTCCCATGTCCCCGCCCGGGGGGTGCCCAGGCACTTCATGCTCCAGCGGGGGGCCCCCTAGGCTCTGTGTCTGCGAAATCATGGACTGCAAGGGCTCCTCGTACTTCTTCAGCCCGCCAGGAGGGGGTGCGGGTGGCTGCTGGGGGGCAGGAGGGGCTTGTGCTGGTGGTCCCCCCTCACCTGCTCCTCCCGGGGGCCCCTTGAGGAAGGGCTCGGTCTCCCCGCTGCGGAGCAACAGCCGCTCAATGTCTCGCAGGGTCTGGAGGGAACGCTCCCGATGCTCCAGCTGCTCCTTAGACAGACCCTCAGAGCCCACCAGGCTCCGCTGCCCATTTCCTGAGAGGGCTGTCTCTCCCAGCAGGGCAGGGCCAGGGGCACTGCTGGGGTCTCCTCCAGGAGGCAGTGGGTTGGTGGTGGTGGCAGCCGTAGGGGTGTTAGGGTGGGTGCCCCCCGTCCCACCACCTGTGCTGGCAGCTCCCACTGAGTTGGGGGTCAGGTCCTGATTGGCGTCCTCAGGAGGCCCCTCGGAAGGCAGAGCAGGGGGGGCACTGCCAGGGGCAGGGGGTGGTGGCGGCGGCAGTGGAGCTGGCTGGGACTGCGGGGTGCCTGCTGATGGTGTGCTCAGGGGTAGCGGTTCTGGGGTGGGTGGCACTTTAGGGGCCTACAAGAGAACACAGGCAGAGAGTGAGACAGGTAAGGGGACGCACCAGCCAACTCAGCCGTTCACAGAGGCACCACGCCTGGGCCGGGCTCCACACTCACCTGGTCAAGCTTGGCCCGGGGCACATTCTGCTGATGGTAGGCAAGGATGGAGTCGGCCCGGCCCTGCAGCACTGCCTCTGCGGCCCTGCACCAGAGGATTAGGCACAAACAGCTCAGAGAGGTGGGCGGGAGGGAGCCCTCGCCCTCGCCCTCACCCAATCCAACCCAACCCTGGCCCCCTGCACACGCTCACTCAGGACCCCAGGCTGAGCGATGCTGGGTAGAGGAGCAGGCTTGGCCTCCCCTGAGGCACTTACGTGTTGGCCAGGTGGGTGGTGAAGACATAGACGAACTGTGAAGGAGGCTTTCCAGGGACACCTCCGCCCCCACCTCCGGGGGCATCAGGCCGAAGGCCTGGTGGAGGCCCGTGCGGGGGGCCTGGTGCACTGCTCTCACTGAGGGGCAGTTGGGCGGCTTGGCTGGGACCCAGCTGTGGGGCCGCCATGGCTGGGTCTGCTACATTACAATCTGCATGAGAGAAGGGAGGAAAAGAGCTTAAGCAGCCCAGATTCAGAAAGGAGAACCAGGCACCCCCTACGGCCCCCTCCCAGAGACGCCCAGGGACAGAGAGCCTCACTGCTTTACAGTTCGTGCCCACAGGGCCACTTGCCGCCACAATCTGGTGTTTTCAGTAGCATGGTTTCCACACTTACTTGCCCTAAACAGTCTCTGACCAGGATGGAAATCATGGTGGCTATGTGGAGAGGAGGGAGAGGGAAAATGTGATCGTGACAAACAGGGTCCCACGTGCCTGGCATTCCGATGGACACTTATGGATGCAATTTCATCTGATCACCGCATCCCTGGGAGGAGGTGTCATACACTCCATTTTACAGGGGAGGAAACCAAGCCTCAGAGGGATGAGGTTACTCACCCAAGGTGACACAGCCAGTCAGTGCAGAGCCAGCGCTTGAACCCAGGCAGGGACTGCAAAGCCCTGCTCTGACCCCTCGCACTACGGTCTGTGTGTGTGTGTGTTCACACACTGACCAGGTGAGGGGAGATGGCAAAGAGGTTTCACAAATTGATGATTCAAACGATGAGTGGTTTTCATTCTAGCCCCATCACTAACTGATTTTGTGACCTTATGAACAAGACACTGTGTCCCTCTATGCTTCAGTTCCTTCACCTGTAAAATGGAAACACGAACTCCCGCCCGGCACAGCGGGCAGGTCAGGGAAATCTATTTTCACAGCAAGTTCAGAATTATCTTACAAACTAAAAAACTGTTTGGAAAACAGAGAGAATTAGAAAAGGCTGACATACTAGGTTCACTCCCAGGGTAGACTGGCCACCCTCAGCACCAAGACAGGTTTTTTTCTACAGTCACAAACCTGACTCTAAGTCCTCCCCTAGAAAAGATCTACAATTGGTTATTAATGCGTTTAGGGGAGTGGATGGACCCATTCCCATGTCAGGAAAACCAAGTCTAAGTGCCTGGCCTGCAGACAGTAGGTGTATGAGGTGAACTGCCTGAAGTTGCCTGCCTTGAGCCAGGGCAGCGGCCACCTTCCCCCGGGGCCCAGGATGAGGCTCCCCTCCTCGCATAAATCTTCTCTCACACTCCTACCTCCTAGTGTCCCTGCTCTGGCCCCTGTATCTCCAATTGTACATAGAATAACAGAGCCAAAAGTTTGACGGGGACTTGAGAGCCAACCTCAATGTGTGAGGGCTGCCCTGGGGAAGAGGAGGGAGCATCCTCAGCACACAGAGTTAGGACTCCTGGGTACAAGTTATGGGGAGGGAGGCAGGCTTTATTTCAATGAGGAACTTTCTAGTACAATAAGAACGATAATAAAAGCTAACACTGTTCTAAGTGTGTTACATGTATTAACTCATTTACTCCTCACACAGGTAAATATTATTTTTATAGATAAGGAAACCGAGGCCCTTCCCCAAATTTACACAAATAATAAGCGGAAGACCCAGGATACAAACCAAGGTGGTCTGACCACAGAGTCTGTGCTATTCACCTCTGTTATACTGCCCCACAATTGAGGACTCTTTGAGAAGCTACGGCAGGACAACCAACACAATCACAATGATTGCCTTCGTATTGAGTATGGGAAGTTAGCAATTTCTTTTTTGTATTTCCCCACGTCTTCCAATGTTTCTACAATGGTGCAGTCTAATGTTATAAAAGTATACGGGGGTGGGGGGTCTGTCCTGGGAGGCAGTGAGCACCCCCAACTATCACTCAAGGGTTCAGCCAGGGGCTCATGGATGGCCAGTCAGTCCCCTGGCAGGGACCTGGGACGAGATGACCTTTAAAGTCCCAGCCAGCTGCAGAGGCTTCAGTATTTGATCCCATGCACCACCTCCACGGACATGGTGCGCTCATTCCACAAACATCTGCTGAGTCTGTTTCCTCCTCCCCACTGGGCATCGCAATAATACCTACCTCACAGGGTTGTTGTAAGGATTAAATAAAACAAAGTAGCAAAGTAGCCAGCATATTTTTTTATTCCTTCTTTTAATGGTCCCGCCTTCAAGAAGTTCCCAACTTAACATTCTTTGGCTAGTTCCTTATGCATTAAGTTGTTTCTCCCCCCCAGACATATGTAAGCTTTGAGGGAAAGCACCAAATAAATGTGTATGGGCTTCCCAAGGGCAAGGGCGTATCTGGTTCTCCCCATCACTTGTGCAAGGCCCACATGCACGCTGATCAAAAAAAGGAGAGGAGTGGGTGTCCACACACACCCACTCCTCGTCCTGGTGATGGCCTCCTGGCACTTGCCAGGAGTCAATTTGAGGTTAGGGGAAGGGCGCCAGAGACAGCCAGTGTCAGCTCACACCCAGGCTTAGCATGGCTTTGCACTGCAGAGCCAACTGTCAGGCTCCCAGTGATGCTGGATCCTCGCCGCCCTCCCTCCACTGGCCAGTAGGTGGCAGCATAGGCCAGGAATTCATGGGAGGAGGTGTAGCTGGTGTGGCCAGGAAAGGCCACCTGAGGTTCACCCACCCCACCTGGGTCCCTAGGGAGAGGGGGGGGCCACTGAGCACCTGAAAGGCAAGGGCTGGCTGTCACAGTGCAGGGAGGGCCTGAGTCTGAGAGGTGGGATGGGAGAGAAGGAGCCTGGGCTCCTGACCCTTGCTCCTTGCCCAGGCTCAGCCCTCTAAGGCCCTAGGCAAGGAGTAGGAGGCTCCCTCAGGGCAGCCATCCCCTGGGGACACCATGGGCCACAGCATCCTGGCATCGATGGGCACTCACTGTGGGTGGCCCCAATGGGCTTGTCGTCCTCCTCGCTGTCCGGTCCTGAGCACCATTCGTCCCCACTGTATGGCTGCTTCCGCTCCAGCACACAACGCCGCTTACTCCGGGGTGCCACCTCTGCCCAGGCAGGACGGAGGCAGGCAAGGGTCAGAGCGAGTATCCAGAGGCCTTGTCCTCCCACACCCAGGGTTCCTCCCAGGACCATTCTCCCAGATGTCCCACCCCAGAGGGCACTGCCCAGGCCACTGTGGGCACTTTGCCAGCCCTTGGCCCCCACCACACCACCATTTGTTTCTGATTTCTCTCTATAGCCCTGCTGCCTGTCTCCCCTCCCCCACCCAGCACCAAGTACAGCATAATCCCCAACCACAACTGGTTCTAATTAGGGCTGGGGGGGGCGGGTGGGGGAAGCCGCTGCTACTCTTCCAGGCCCCAGTGCCTGCTCAACAGCTCCCACCAGCCCGGATACCAGGAGGTTCCTGGGAGGTGTGTGGGTCTGCTCCTTACCCCAGAGCACCTCCCTCTCCGGCTCTGGGGGCTCTGGTGGGAAAGCAGGAGAGGAATGAGACTGACCGTAAGCCCCATCACTCTGTGTGGCCCCTCCATGGGTGGCACCTAAGGATGAGAAATCCCTACCCTGGCCAACCCCAACCAATCCTGAGAGAATGACCAGGTTGGCAGAGAGAATGGGAGTAAGAGAAAGGGCTCCTGCGACAAATGCTGGAGAGGAGCAAGGGAAGATGATTAGGCAAGGGGGACACAAAGATGGTCTCCCAGTAAGTTTGAGCCTTGGACTGTGGAAGATGCTGGGGTCGTGGGGATCAGGAAACGGGGTACCTTTGGCCTCTGAATCCAGGGACGGGGTCCCAGCCTCTCGCTGCTCTCCAGAGTCCACAGAGACGCTCCGCTCCCTCTTCACTTTGCCCTTGAGCGAGCTGAAAGGGGGCACCCCTGCCTGGGGGTTCTTCAGACTTGAGTTGCTAGGTGAGATCTGGTTGGCCTTGGCCCCATGGTTCCCCGCCCCCACGCCCTTCGAGCCCAGGTTGCAGGTGGGTCCTTGGTTCACATTCTGGTGCTGGGATTGGGCCCCGCCATTCCCTGTCTTGCCATGATTGGTCAACTTATTTTCTGGGTGCATTGGCTTGGCTGGGGCAGGGGGGCAGTGGCCGCGAGGGGACAGCGGCGGGCTCCCTGGAGCTTCTCTCCTCCTGGGGTGGGGTAACCTGGGAGAAGGTGGAAGAGACATGAAAAGTTATTCTTGCTAGGGGCTTAGCATGCCTGGATTTTAACTGCCCCATCCAGCTTCACCTAATGGTGGGGGAGGTGGGGGTTGAGCGGCATCTTAAGACCACCAACTATTCCCTACCTCCCGCCACGGCTCCTCAGACAAGAGCTGATGCCCTTCTCTACCTTGGGGAGCAAAGATGAGGCAACCCCCTTCACTCCCCAGTCCCCACAATTCAAATGAAAACCAGGGGCCTTGTTTTGGCAGAATCCACCAACCCCCAAACCCCAGCATCCTTCAGACTGCAAGCCTCCATGGCAACCCCCCTCTACTAGCACCTGACCAACACTTAGGCATCCTCTCTTCTAGGGTTTTCTGTCTCCAAACTCCTTCCAAGGTCCCCAACCTCAACTTCCATGTGTCCCAACACCAGTAGGGAAGGGGCACAGGACCTGAGGGTCTCTGCTCATGTCCCAGCCCCATTCCCTTGTGGAAGTGCGGAAAAGCACATCAGAGTGGTACCCACTGGTCCAGACAACTCCCAGAGCAGGGGCGGCAAGCCTGGAAAGGGTCCACCGGCAGGCCTGGCGGGCAGGCAGGAGCAGGAGGAAGGGGGAGGGGAGTGGTGTGTTGAACAAACGAGTGCAGCTCGAAGCCAAGGATTCCGGCAGCCCAGGCTGCGGGCCCTTTAAGCTCCAGCCCGCTCCCCCCACCGCCTCCCCCTCCCCGGAGACCTATTAATAGCCGCTGGAAAGATCACATCACGGGAGAGGATATTTATCCCCCCTCATTCCACACCAGCTCAGATTTATTTCAGCTCTGCTGTCCTGCTGCTGCTGCCTGGCCCTGTCTGCCAGCTTCTCCTGGGGAAGGGGAGGGAGTCAGGCACCGCCCCTCTCTCCAGCTCCCACCCTCAGCTAGACTGAGCCCAGAGGGCAGCAGTGGGCCAGACGGTGGGCCTGACAGAGGGCTGACAGTAAGGTGGGCCAGGGTCTGCTCAAGCTGTTTTTAAGAGGAAAGGGCTGGAAGGGACTAGAATAGCAGGCATAGCTGGTTGCCATTCCCCTCTGTCCTCAGGCACTAAGGCTGGGGCAGGCCTTCCCATTCTGACACCCCTTTAGCCCACCGGTGGCCTGGAAGCCAGGTGCCCAGAGAGGCTCGCTCTCCAAGCCAGCACAGCTCAGCCCCATCACCACGGGGCCCTTCCCTTCCCCGCACTCCACACACACACATCCCGCCCTCCACGACACCCACACACCTTGTCTTGTTAGCCAGGATCCTCATGGCTCCCACACACAGTGGGGCTACGGCCCCTGTGCGTGCCCAGGGCCCAGCCAGGTACTCGGTACTGGAGCACGGACTGCAGCAACAAGCCCCAAAGAGAAAACTTGTGACTTGGGGAGGGGGTGTAGGAAGGGGAGGGGAGAAGGGATGACCCGACAGCCCTGGGACTAGGGAACTGGATAGGGTAGGGTGGGAATGGAAAGGAAGGACTACTAGGTGGGGTCTCATCTGAGAGGCCGGTCCTATCGCCATCCCTCCCGCACCTTACCCTCAGGGAGCTTGCAGTCTCTAGCGAGGCCCCCGGGCCGCAGAGGCAGAGTTCACTAAAAGGATAGTTGCAAAGGCGCCCGCGGGGGGCGGCCGTGAGGTCTGCTCTGGCCCCCTGGGGGACTCCCGCTCCCAGGCACGCCCCTCACCCAGGGTGGGGAACCCTCACGCCCGCTCCCATTGCTGCGCCCCGCCCCGGGGCGCCCCCGGCGTGGAGGGGCCCGGGGGTGGGGGCCATGCCTCGCCCCGCCCCCAGCTCGAGGCCTAGCCCGTGCCCATCCCAGCAGGCCCGGGCGGGCAGGGAGAGGCCTGGCGGGGCCCCGGGGCTGCAGCTGGGCTCTTCTGGAGACCAGTAACGCTGGCTCGGATTCCTCCCCGACCGCAAGAATGCAGGAGCCTCCCCTCCCCCGCCCCTGCACCCCACCCCGCCCCCCTCGGCAGAGCCCAAGCGGAGAGGCAGAGCGAGCGAGCGAGAGAGCCACCGAGCTGGCAGGCGAGGGAGCGGGAGCCGGGGGGACCGCGGCGCGCCGCCCGACACACACACCGCTCAGGGCGCGAGGGGCTGGGCGCGCCGCGGGGGGCCGCCGGGCCGGGCTCGGAGACCCCCAGCCCCCGAGCTCGGACTCACACACACTCACAGCCCACACGTGGACGGGGAGACAAAGACACGCACGGAGCCCAGGAAACTGGAGGCGCGCTCACGGCGGCCCCGCGGAGGTGCGCTGGCGGGCCCGGCAGGCGCTGGCCCGAGCCGGAGCGACGGAAACAGCCCGGGGCACCCGCGGACACCGGGGCTGCCAGAGGGCAGAGAGGGAGCGCGCGGACTCATTGAACAGATGAAAAGACTGAGGCCTGGCCACTAGGGAGCCATAGAAAGTTGAGCCTGGTAGTCACAGAGAAACACACACACAGGGCCATAGATAGACCACCACCAACAGACTTAAACACAGAAGCCTCGCCCAACCGCCCCCTGCCCTACCCACCCCCCCAGCCGATCCCGGTAAGGCGTGGAGGAGGAGAGGAGTCTTGGGGCAAGAGCCTTGTCCTGGTGACAGGCCCAGCCTGACACCGGTGCACACCCCGCTGCTCCCTGCCGGCTGCTGGAGGCTGGGCTGGGACCTGCGGGTGAAGGGGCCCCCACCAGTGACCCTGTGGGAGTCTAGCCCTAACTTAACCCCGGGGAACATTGGCCTTCCCTGCTCCAGCTCTGTCTCTGGGGAGGGAGGCTCCTCAGGGGAAGGTTCCAAAGTCCAGGGCCTGGCTGGGAAGCAGCCTACTGCCAGCCCCCATCTCTGCATCACAAGGGCTGGAGCTGAGGCGGGAAGAGCTGGAGGCGCCCCTGGGCTTAGGGGCAGGCCTGTGGCTGACAGGGGTCTTAGGCTCGCACCTTCACCACCTCACTGATCCTCAAAACTACCTACCACCTACCCGGACAGTATTATTACCCCCATTTCATAATGAGGAAACTGAGGCCTGGGAAAAGAAAGTGACTTGCCCTGGGTCATGTGACCAGTACATGGCAGCACCAACACCCCATTCCTGCCTGTAGAAGAAATCTACACTGCAGTGTCCTCCCCTCCGAGTTACCACTGCTCATCCAAGCCTGCACTAGATAGGTGGGCTACCCACGTGCCTGCCTTGGAGCCTAGCCCCCTGTAGGGGGCAGGGGCAGGGCAATGGCCACCCACTACCTCCTATGTTTACAGCTTCAAATATTGGCATCTGTGATAATTTGGGAAGGGGAAAATGAGTCCTCCTGAGTGTCCCCAGTCAGGCCAAGATTCCTCCACAGAAGAATCTTGGAGTTGCCCTCCCCTCAAGGACTCCACCCCCCTTGCTCCCACCCAGCCGCAGGGCAAGCTGAGTCAAGCACGGATGAGTCAGAACTTTCCCATCTCACACCTCCCCCCATCTACCCCTCAGGAATTGGCCCCAGCTCCCAGAGACCCCTCCTCCTCTACACACAGCCCCAGAAGAGACCTGGAAGGGATGGGAGGCAGGAGGGCTGAGTCCTGGTGGGTGCAGTTTCTAAACAAACAGTGGGTGAAGAGGGCTTCCCAGCACCAGGCTAGGAGCCCCTGAGATGGGTGAAAGGAAAGGGGTTCTGGGAACACGTGGCTGTGGCTCCCTCTTAGGGGGTAGGGTGGGGAGTGGTGACATGTGCTCACAAACAGGGAGCAGGTGCGAGTCACCTAAAAGAAAGGCCAGGAGCATACCGGAGAGAATAGAGCCCAGGAGGCTGTGGAGACAATTAGCCTGAGATCTTTTGCCCTCCCCATGCAACTTGGGGGTGGGAGAGCTAGTGGCCTAAGGGTGACAGTGGGCCTGACCCCAGCTGGGAGGGAGACCAACAAGGCTTCCATGGATGTCCAGGGCCTCCAGGTGTGACATACTAGCTCCTTGCTCAACACAGAACTGCCACAGATACAATGGGCATTCACACACCAGTGGCAACCTGCCTATTTCCAGTTGCCCCCACCTTCGGAGCCTCTGCTTGGTTCACCAGCCTGTCCACCAGTCTCCTTGCCTAGCTCAGAACCACCTAAAAGAGGCAATGAGAAAACTGCTGGGAGGGCTGGCACTTCCACATGCAGTGGGCAGACACCTTTGGAGAGGAAATGGGCTGCTAGGACCCTCTGTAATGGCTGAAAGGACAGGACCTGCTGGAAGCAATAGGGGTGGGGTCCTTGGCCTCTGGCTCAGGGAAACACAGCTCCCAAGACAACAGGCTCCCAAGTCCCCTTTCTCCCAAGTCAGGACTCCTCGGTCCCCAGAAACTCTCCTCTACCACCCAGGTCACTTCCTCTTCCTGAGGTGGTGACTCAGCCGGGTGGGGAGGTCAAGGATTCATAGCCCAGCAGGAAGTCTGTTCAAGAAACAAGGTATTGCTCTAGGACCCTCTGTGTGGGGACTTCCAGGCTTGGGGGCCTTCCCCTCTCAGCCTGGTTCCTAGCAGCTCACCCCACTTCCCCCCACCTCCTGCTAAAGGAGACCATGCAAATCAACCATTTTTGTCTGGGAGTTTCCAGCCCCACCCCACCTGCAGCCCCAGGATAATGTCAGGCAACCCCAACTCTGCAGGGACATGGAAACTCCTGGCCCCAGACCTTTCTAGTCTGGGGTCTTTGAACAGGGTGCTTCTGGGGGAGATTCTGCCCATTCTAGGGCCCACTGTCCCTTCTGAAGGCTAAAGGGACAAGTGGCATTGGCTGGACAAGCCTGAGGTCACCTCACTTGGCTCCTTCAGCCAGTGCCAGTGTGGCCAGGCCTTGGGAAGTGGTCATCTCCTGGCAGTGGGGTGCCCCCAAGGTGCTGCCCAATCCCTGGCTACTCCCTCCCACAGGAGGGAGGGGAGAAGAGGGTGGGGGGCACAAGGAAACAAGACAGGGCAGGAAGCCAGGCAGGCGGCGGGCACTCTGGGCCAGGCACAAACAGCCAACACAGGAAACCACAGCCCACCCCCGCCCACCCCACCCGCCCAAAGCTCTGGGAGAGAGGAGTGCCAAGTGCCTGGTACCCCCACTGGAACAAGGGGCAGGGGTTAGCCCAGGGCAGGGGAGGAGCAAGAAGCTTTCCAGTCCTCTCTCTGCCCCAGACCCTACCTGGGGAGGGGGAGAGGAAGAGGGGCTGGCAGGGATGGTGCTGCCTCTTTAAATCCACCGAAATCCTGAGCTAGGCCCAACCCAGCTCTGGTTTCACAGGAAGGAAAGGAGCTCAGGAGCCAGTAGGGCAGGCGGCGGTGGCTGGAATTAGCCCCACCGGCCCAAATATATCTGTCTCCGCCTGCCACCCCACTGGCACTTCCTGGCCCCTGGCACCTGCACCACGGTGGGGGTGGGAGAGGGTCTAGATGCTACTGCCTACCCTGTGGGAGACCCCAATCTCTGGAGGTGCCCTGTTGCTGGGTACACGTGGGTAGAAGGTGATTTCCCAAGCCTGGATTCCCAAAAGGGAGGAATGGGCAGGGAGCGCCCTGTGGGCCCTCACCTGGCCTCTGTCCTCTAAGGGGTTAATCTGGCCCCTGTTTGGGTGGGGGGCGGGTTAGGGGTGGCCTAGGAACCTCCTCCAAACTGCCTGGCGGCTGGGAACAATGGGGCCATTGTGGGAGGAGTGGAGTGCGGGCAGACTGCTGGCACAGCCAGCGCACCACGGGGCGGGACCTCACCCAACGCCGCCTGCCCTCCGCTCTGCTCTCTCCCCCAGGTACTGCCAGCAGCGGAGACATCCTCCCAGCCCCCTCACCTCGCCTGCCTGGCCCAAACTCTTGGCACCAACAGCACCTGGAGGGCCTCGAGCTCTGCCCACGTTGACACCCAGACTGCCATGACCCTACAGGAAGCAGGGGCATGTAGGCCAGGACAGGGTGGGGGTGGGGGCTGACGAGACAGGATGTATGCCTGTGATCCTCCTGCAGGGAAGACAGGAAGGCCAAATGGGGTTTCTGGTGTCAGTCCTGGCACCCTCAGGCAAGAAGGGCTTAGGGGATTGTGAGAGCAATGACAGGCAGGGTCCCCTGCCCCCAGGCCTCCATTCCTACACTCCTTCCAAAAACCTGCTCCCCAAGGAGGTCTGGTGCCCTGGCAGCCTTGCCCTGTGGGGTTGGGACACTGGCAGGCAATGTGTGAGTGATGCAGTAGAATGAGAAATGGGTTTGCAGTCAGGCAGACAGGGTGCCAATCACATCCTGCCCCTTCTGAGCCACAGGACCTTGTCCATCCCTTCGTCCCTCTGGGCCTCAGTTTCCTCATCTGCAAAATGAGGATAAATTTATAGAGTGAGATACTTCAGTGAAACTATCTAACAGAATGCCTATGACATACTCAGCCCTCAACATACCACCTCTGGCCATGATGTCCCCTTCTTTACTCCCTGCATGGCACCCAAATACATAGGCATTTGGTAAAGGTGGGCATTGTCCAGATATTTGCCCTTGGAGTATCCAAGGGAATGATGATAATAGATATCCATGGGCATCATATTAGTGGTACCAAGCACAACGACTTGGCTCTCCCTCTGCTCTCCTCCCTCGGCTCGCACTCCCCTGGGCATCACTGGGTTTCCCAACATACACAAACCCAGAGCGTGAACTCAGGGGAGAGCGGTTCTCTACTCTCTTAGCCTCAGGTCTGTGTCTCAAAACCCCAAGAGGCAAGTGAAGTGGGGTTTCCCTTCAACAGTGGCCTGCAGGCACCCCTCCACCAGGCACCCCTCCCTGCCTGACCTCTGGGCAGTCTCCCTGCAGGGTTTGGGATAGAAGGAAACTGGAGCCCACTTTCCTGCCACAGACCTCTTTAAAGAGTAGAGGGTCTGAGAGGGGAAAAAGAGCAAATGGGACACGCAGTTCTGGAAAGTAGAGGTCCGGGGAGAAGACCTGTTCTCTTCTCAACCAGAGAGGGCTTCCCCCTCAGGGTGGCTCCACTGGCCCCAAAAGGGTTAATAAGGCCCTAAAAATAACCTGCTCCCAGCAGGACCCGCTGATTGGAACCCTCCAGCCATCTGTTCCCATTTTCTCCTGTTCACATTGGAACATCTGAAACCAGCCCCAGAGCCCCAGCCCAATCCCAAAAATAGCCCCAGCCTGCCCAAGGAACAGGCCCCAGGGGCTGGGCACAGGCGGCATGGCCAGCCCAGCAGGGGGGCATGGCCCAGGCCAACTCTGAGCCCTCACTCCCAGACCCATGGAAGGGAGGGGTCCCCTCTGGTTCCAGAAGGAAGTGGCGAGTAGAGCCAGGTGCTCCAGCCCTCCCCTCCTGGTACCAGGCCAGAGAAGGTATGTGTTAGCCAAGCCCAGGCCTCAGACCTAGGAGCTCTGGTGTCCCAGGCACTTCTGCCACATCGAATCAACTTTCTCCTGAGATCCGGACATTCATTCACTCCCCAGAAGATCCAAACCACCCGTCTGCAGAGCTCCCTCATTGTGGACATCCTATCCCTGCTGCCCACTCCTGGGCTCCTCACCCAGAAGTTCCAAGCCTCAGCCCCTCCCCCATCCCACTCTGATCCCAGGGCCTTTAGGAGCCCTGCTCACCTGCCTCACTCAGCATTCTCCCCTGCCCTGCCCCAGGGCACGCAGGGCTGAAGCAGAACTTTTTCCAGCACTGCCCACTGTCACCCAGGTGGCCCAGGAAAGGATTCTGGGGGTGTCCTCTGGACGCCATGGATGCTAATATGACCCCACCCCTCCTCTGGGCTTCAGGATGCCTCCTCCCTGCCCATCTGTGTGCAGCAGGTGCCAAGCATGCCCATGTGGGTTTCTATACATATCACACGCCTGGGCACGGCCCTGCCACACTCAGGGAAAATGCCCAGGCAAAGTGTAGGGAATCCAGCGGACCCTGGGCCCTGAGGCAGGTCTAACAGCTGCCATCCACGTCACAGCTCCACACTGCCACTTTTCTCCCCAAGGAAGGTCCCTGACCCCTCAGGCCAGGAAGGAGAGGAGGAGGCCATTGAAGATCTTTAAGGACAGAATGTCTTGTTCAGCCTGGCGAAGGAACAGAGCAGCAGGGGATGAGATGGTGGGAGGGCGCTGAAGCTGATCTGAGCTAACAGCCTGGGGGAGGGAGGACTCAGCCCTGAGAAGTGCTGGGAGACAGGGAGGGAGACACATCCTAAGTCCTCCAGGTCCCTTGCCAGGCCCATGGCTATTTGGCAAACTTGCAATCGAGATGTCAGCCAGCACCAACAGCAGGAACACTGAGGCAGCAAGAAGGTGGGCCTGGAAGGGTATTAGAATCTAGGAGTCTGTAGTGCTGGAAAGATTGTCTCTTCCCGACCCCCACACTCCTCCCACCCCCATCATTCTTCCCCTGCTAAAGCCCCTGGGAGGTCAAGAGTTCCTGTGAAGAGCTATGACTAATAATAATGAGGAGGAACTCTAACATTTATTGAGCATTTACTCTGTACCATGAGCTGTCCTGGATGCTTCACAGGCATTATCTAATTTAATCCTCAGAACAACTCTACAAGAAAGTACTTTTATTCTCCCCACATTACAGATAAGAAAACCGAGGCTTGGGGGCCAGCCCGGTGGCATAGAGCGTAAGTGCGTGCACTCTGCTTCAGCGGCCCCGGGGTTTGCGGGTTCAGATCCCGGGCGCATACCAACGCACCGCTTGTCAAGCCATGCTGTGGCGGCGTCCCATATAAAGTGGAGGAAGATGGGCACAAGATGGGCACAGGAAGATGTTAGCCCAGGGCCAATCTTCCTCAGCAAAAAAGAGGAAGATTGGCATTGGATGTTAGCTCAGGGTGGATCTCCTCACAAAAAAAAAAAAAAAAAAAAAAAACAGAAAAAAAAAGAAAACTGAGGCACAGGGAAGTTAAGTAACTTGCCTAAGGCACACACAGTCCATAATTAGAAGACTCAGGATTTGGACCTAGACGCTCCAGCAATTGGATTCTCAACCATTTCACAAGACAGATTCACCCTGGTATCAGCCCTCTGCGCTATGACAAAAGGGGTGCTTCCCTCACTCATTCTGCACACAGTCTCTCCGTGCCTGATGTGTACCAGGTCCTAGCTAGAGGCCATAGTTCCTGCCCAGGGAAGAGATCAAAAAGAGGGCACCATGCCCCACCCCCTCAACATGGGTGTCCCCAGCCAGGCTGGTGCTCTGGGAGCAAAGTTATGGGGCCGCGCCCCCCGGCCCCGCCCACCCCAATCCGTTATATCCTCACCCATCCTAGTCCCTAAGAGTCAGGAGAGGGAGTAAGGCAAGTTACCATGACAGCAGCACAGGGCCCCTGCTGAGAGAGGCCCAAGGGCTGGAGAGGAGTCTGCTGCCCCTCCCACTTCCCAGGTGGGGGTCAAAGGTCAAGTGGGACTCACTAGTGAGGGGTGGAGTCAAGCCCTGCCCCCCTACCTGCTCAGCGACACCTGTCACTGGTCCCCACTTTTTTCATTGTCTGAGTTGAAAGCATGACCACTTCTACCCTGTCCCTGAGGGGTAGTGGCCTCCAGCGGGGGAGGGGGATTAGAAGCCCCTCTCCCCTGAGGACAGTCTAGAAGTGCCTCCTCCCTGTCCTCAGCTTTCTCTAGCTTTCCCTAGTCAGACCAGGAGCCTACGGGTGTGTTTGTTGTGAATTCAGGGAGCTGTTGCTAAGTAAGTAAGGAGGGGAGGGAGGGAAGGAGGGGGGTGGCAGTAGGGAGAGAGCCTGTGTGTTTGGGTGGGTGGGTGTGTGTGTGTGTGTGTGTGTGTTTAGGGGCCAGGGCAGAAACCACAGCTGAGGCCAAAGCCCCTGTCAAGGGGGAGCAAGCACTTGGGATGACCAGGAAATCGTACTTGTCCTCCAGGGGTAACTGGGCAGGAGCTCCCCACCTCCCACCCCAGGGAAAGGATCCACTAAGAAGGCTGGGACTTTCACTTGAGTGGCCCTTTAACCCTTCTCACCCCGCCCCGCCCCCACTCCCTACCAGGTTCCAGGTTGTAAGGCTGTTAGCCCTCCCTCTTGGGGGGGAGGAGAATGAAAAGAGGAATGGGGGCAGAAAGCCAGGAGGAGGGGCCCCAAGACAAAAAGGCAAGCAGGAGCTACGGCAGACAGATCAGCAAGGAGGCTGTGGAGACACACACAAGCACACAGACCTCTCACCTCAGGAATAATGTGTGTCGGGCTCAGGCTCAAGGGTGTGGTCTGGGATGGGGGTTCCCTGTGGAGAGAGGGTCACAACTAGAAGCCCCAGGCCAGCAATCTATGCCCCTGTCCCTCCCATAGTCCCAGCCCCACCCCCAACAGGCACACCACATAAACATGGACACACATACACACAGCTTGCAGCTCCAGGAAGTCTCTGAGCTACTGGGACACCACCCCCCCTCCAGGACTTCTGTGGATTGGCTGGGAGCCAGGCCTGACCCAGCTGCCCCACCACACTGCTCCCCCTCCCTATCCTGGAAGCAGGAAAGGAGAAGGCACTGGAAGATGCCTAGAGCTCCCTCAGAGCTGGGCCCCACAGGGAGAGAGGAGGGGCAGATGACTCCCACGACCTGGCCTGAGGACCTTGGGGGGAGGGTTACATGGGGAGGCCTGAGGACCCCAGCTTCCAGCACCAGCCACCCCCAGGGTTATACTGTCAGGGAAAAGAATGGTGTGGGTCCTATGTACCTGTGTGGTCTCCTTGGCTACACCCTTGGTCCCCTCAAAGACGCAAAGCCCTGGGGGCACAGCCTGGTTGGGAAGGCCTGGGGTGAGAGAATCAGGCTTAGCAGTTCAGTAGAAGGGGGCTGGGGGACGCTCCCACAGGCAGGCAGGCGGGAGGGAGGCTGGTGGCTGGGCTCAGTTTGTACTGGGGGTCAAAGGGGAGTTCTTTTCCGAAGAATTCTGGGAGAGACGCCAACTAGAGCAAGCTGCTAACCACCCCTCCCTCTCTCGCTCACTGCACTTGGGGGGGGGGGTGTCCCTGCCAACCAGACTTAACCCTCTCCAGCCTGTGTTGCTCCCAGGCCCAGGATGGGGGAGTTGGGAAGGGGACCTCCGGTTAGGCTCAACTTTCAGTTCTAGGGGGCAAGCACTGGGCGTCTGCCAGAATGAGACTGGTTTCACATGGCCCCATCTGGTACTGCCCTGCCCTACCGCCACCTGGGTGACTTTTCTAGGCTCATCTCCTGAAGGTGTCTGCAGTGACGTGTGTGTGCGTGTCTCAGACACAGAGATTGAGAAACAAACTGAAAATTCCTTGCCAAGGCCTTCCCCCTGCTGGGTCACTGAGCGCTGTACCAACCTGTGCCTCTACCCTTCCCTCCCTCCCTCCCACTGCATCCTGGGACCAGAGGCCATTGGGGGGAGGGGATGTAAAAGGGACAGCTTATCCTTCTGCCCATCTCCTGCTGCTGTCTCCTCAGGCCCTTGACTGAAACAAACAGCCCCTGCCCCAGCCATTTTCTTCCTCACTGATTGCCAAAAGTGCTTCTAGAGGAAAGCATTCAATTATAGCCTAAGATCCCAGGATGGGAAATTGAGTCATAGGAAGATATCAGGGGTTCCAATGCCCACACCCCATGCAGACATAACTTTGCTATCACCACGTTTGCTTTGGCCAAAAAAAAAAAGCCCCCTTGGCAACCTCCCCTCCTGTAGAACATCGTCTAACTGCAGAAGGAAGGAATGAGATTAAACATCAAGGACTTCCCAGGATCAAGGCTACAATGGCAGCTGGCCCCACTCCAAACGCCTCATGTTTCTGGGGTGGTACATCACCCCCTTAGGATTCCAGGCCCCTCTGTCTTCTACTCAGGCTGGAAATATGACAGTCTTGTCTGGTTTTGCTGTCTAGAGAAGTCAACATTTCTGAATCTTAAATGAGCCATCAAGCTCCCAGGTCTAATGTGGCTGGCTGTTTCTCGTTCCCAATGAAGCAAGTGTCCCCAGGGGCGGAGGGTTGACTCCCTTTCCCCAGCCCTTTCCTTTAGAGCGAGCTGGGCCTCCCTATGACAGCCACCATTGTATCATCAGGACAAGAAGAGGGTGGACTGGTAGTGTTGGGATCTCTCAAGGTGCTGGGTGTCCATGAGGGGCAGAAGAAGAGAGCCGACCCTGGGGACTGTTTATCCCCAAGTCTCCCCACTCCACCACTTTCTCTCCAAGGACCACAGAACTGCCAGAAGCCTTGGCCTCACTCCAGGAAACCTCCCTATCAAAGGACAAAGGACTCCATGTCCCAGGGAGCTGCGGAGAGACCTGTGACTACACACCCAGACATGTTCCGAGGGAGGAGGAGAGAGGCGGGAACAGAAGCGGAGCGCACGCATGTGCACACACAGGCACAAGTACTCATCAAAGAGACACAACTCAGGGCACACACACTCCTCAGAGATACTCCCAGACACGTGCAACTGAGACACAAACCAACAAAGCTCCCAAAGACACACATCCAAGATACCCCCTAAAAATAACCCCAAACTCCCCAAGAATGGCTCCTTAAGACCCATAGAGGCTCCCAAACTCGCAGAGGCGGCCCAGGAAAGCTCAGGAAATACAAAGAACATCGGCCAGTCACACAGAACTGCTGACAGACAGAAGATACACCCACACTGGGATACACACACACATACACATACACTCTCACAGTAGTACGCACATGGCCACGTGCTAGCACACAAACTTATACACACACACACTCTGGCAACGCACAGCATCAATTCTGGGCTAGTGGGGAGGAGGGGAGTCAGAGGGGGGTGGAGAAGTACTCAGGGATTTCAAAACAATCCTGGTTTCGAAATGCTGGAAATGCTGGATTCAAGGGCCATTCCCAGTTGAGGCTAGGGGGTGCAGAGTGAGGGGGAGGGCGAAGACAGGGCAGTGTAGGGCCACCAGCCCACTGGAGGAGGGGGTTGGACAGAGGGAGTCCCAGCCCCTGGGGAAGGGGAACTAGAAGAGACACCAAGGTTAGGAGGGGCAGGCGGCCCAGGGCCAAGCAGGGAGGGCCTGGGGTGGAAAGGAGGCAAAGAAGGAGAGGCCTCTGCTTCTGCCCCAGACTGGAAAAGTGAGAAGGCAGGGGAGACCGCCCTTCCCTTCAGGACAGAGAGGAAGGGGGACCCTGCCTGTGCCCCCTCGCCCCACTTATGGGCAGTGGTGATCACCTTTTTCCCTACAGAGTGGCACCCTGGCTCCCCTTCCCCACGTGCTAGCAGAGCACCAAGGTGGACCTAAAGCTAAAGGGTCAGAGGGTATAGGAGGACAGCAAAGGCCTGCAGGGGTCAGGGATCTTCCATGGGACCCAGGACTCCCTACACTAGGAGCAGAGTGCAGGACATCTTCCTGGGACCCCAGGACATCCCCCTCTCCATGGGGAGCGGGGGCCCTTGGGGAGACTGAGACAGTACAACATAACCCCACACCCAGGAAGTCACCCGTCTCCTCCCAGGGCAGCAGAATGCCCTTACTGCCCCTCCCCCAACCTCCAGGGAAAGTCGGCAGTTCTCTCCCAGGGAGGGGAGGTCAGGCCAGGCTGGGGGTGGGGCTCTGGAGGCCTGGCCCTGGCACCCAGCAGAGGAAATTCCAGGCTGTAACTCCAGGCTGCTTCCAGGGCTGCACATCCAAGTGACTTGCAGCACCTCAAGAGCTCTAAAGCTGTGGCCTTCTTCACCTAGCCCCTCCTAGCCTCTGGCTACCTGGCCCTCCAACTAGCTCTAGCTCCAGCTCTGGTAGTTAGAGGATGGGACCTGGGGAAACTTAGCCTTCCCTGGAGGAGCCTCTACCAGCCCCATCCTGGCCCCTTGGCCAGTCAGAGCCTCCTTTTCCCAGATCCCTGGGGGAAGCCCCCATAGTGTGGCTAAAGATGGGCAGCTGGCAGGGCTGGCAGGCAGGGGTACAGATGCCAAGCTAGAGCAGCCAGGTGCTCAACAGGTTGAGCCAGTCCCTGGAACAGCCAGCCCCACCCCAGGGAGAGCGGGCCTGGCAGAGGCTCCCTGCCCGCGGCACCCAGCCTGTACCCGCTTGGCTCCCACGGCTGCCCACTTTCCCACGGTGCCATCCCCCTCTGCCTCCTCCCCCAGGTCAGCACCAGGGCAGTGCCCAGGGCTCCTGGCACAAGAAAGGGATGCCATTTCTCCATCACCCCTGGGTGCCCAGGCTCTTGGGGTGCCTCACTACCAGCAACTAGGAGTCCCAGGAAGAGGACACAGAGCCTCAGGGCAACAAGAACCCCAAAGTGCCCCCACCTCCTTGCAGGCCTCTTCCAGTCCTGGAATACTGAACACGCAGACACCCTGGCTCCCCGAAGCTGCCCCCCTGGGCGCTGGGACAGAACTTCAGCCTGTGGCGCCAGAGGCAGTGTGGGGGTGCCCCCCGCTCCTGTCTTAGACTCCCTGGAGGAGGGGCTGCAGAGCTAGATGACTGCTGGCTCCCTCCACTCCTGCCAGAGCTGCTGCTGCCCGCAACCCTGGTTCTTTCCTTCCACCCTACTCCTGGGCTCCACGGAGCTCTATCCCAGCCACTCCCCCCACAGGCAGGCAGCCCTCCTTTGCAGGCATCTCCTTTAATCTAAAGCAGGTGCCAGGCATTCCAGCCCTTGCTGAGTCGACACTGCCACCCACTAGGCCTCTGCCCAGAAGGCTACTGCCCTGTCTGTTCGTGGAAGTAGAGTTCCCAACCCAGGGCTCTCAGGTACCCAGAAGTTGGGAGGCAGGAACTACCCAAACAGAGTCGTGGATGCCCAACACAGATTCAGTAAGCAAGTTCCCTAGGTCTCTCATCACCACTGTTGTGCTAGTCCTCGATTTCCACGAACCACTGATCCTGTTCGGGATGCTGTAATCTCTTCCCACGTTGACCCTCAGCCCCGGTAATTAGAGACTCATTTTGAACCTCCATATGGACCTCCAGAACCTATCTTCAGCCATGGGCCCCTGCTACCCCAAGCACAAGAGTTACTCTGGATCCAAGATTAGAGGTATTCTACCTCTCCGCAGCACCCTTTCCAACATTAACTCCCTCCTGTCCCCAATCAGAAGCAACACAGGTAAGCAGAGAACCTCTAGAGGGAGGTGGCCAGAAGGCTGGCCTTCAGGCCTGGTTCTCCAAGGCCAAGGAGCCTGATCACCTCGGGGAGGAAGCACCTTCCTTCCTGGCACCAGACTCCCCCTGCCCCTCACCTTCCTCTCCCATTCTCACCCTGTCCTGAGGCTTCTATCAGCAGGCACCTCAGGCTGACACCAGAAAGACAGGGCCTGAACGTGCTTTTCCCCTGGGGCCATGAAATTGTGGTCCTGACCCAGAGAAGGCAGTCAAGCCCGAGCTGGGGAGGCAGCAGACGAGCCAGGCAGCCCCAGCCAAAAGAAGTGGCTGCTCCCTGGAGAGGCTGAGGAGGAGGGAGAAGAAGAGGAGTGGAAGCCCACCCACCCTGGAAGTCTCACTCGGAGAGCTGCCCAAAGGCATCTGTAGGGTTACAGCAGATACAGTGCGAAGACAGCTTTCCTATGTAAAACAGGAAACCCAGGCCAAAGATCAAGGGGGCCTCCAAGCCCCTTTCCCAGGGCTCAGTCACATGCCCAGCTCACCTCTCCCAGAGCAACACTTTTCCTGCCGCAGCAGAGGCTCCCCCAGACACAGACACACACCCCAAGCAGCAGACAGACAGAAGGAGGAGGGAGGAGGGGGTGTCAGAAAAACCCGGAAGGAAGGAAGCTGGACAGACAGACAGAAGCTGATCCTGGCTTCACTGCTCCAGAGAGACACCCTCCAGATTCCCAGACTGTGAGGGACACTCTCCTTCTCAGCTCCCAAGAGGGAGAAAGGAAGAGTACACCTCAGGCTCTCCTGAAACCAAATTTCAGCAACCCTGGGATAGGACATACCCCAGCCAAGCAAGAAGCCCTAAGCCTCACTTCCCTTCTCCACATTCCTCCCCAATGGGCTCCTTCAGACCAAGACAGGGGCCATGTCCCCTGAGCAGTGCAGGGACACCTCCAAGGAACTGTGTGACTGCCCCACCCCCCAGCCAAGCCCACACCATTAAGAATCCTTGGCAGGGGAGACTCCTCCAGTCACAGCCCCTGCTGCTTCTAGGCAGTGCCTGGGAGCAGAGGGTGACCCCCAGCAATCCTCAATCCCAATGCACCTCCTTCTGGAGGCTCCCATCAGCCAGGGGAGGAGTGCTAGGGTGCTGAGACCCAAGGGGTTGGCGAGCCTGGGAGGGGGACTACATTTCCCAGAAGCCCCCAGGGCAGGGTTGCTGCTCCAGCTGGCCCAAGGCCGGCCTTGTTCTCTGTGCTAAGGTGGCAGGGTCCCCAGGCTGCCCCTAAGCCCTTCCCCCTGTGCTCTGGGGCTGCCAACCTGATTGGGAGCCCGAGAGTAGCCTCCACTAACCCTGGGGGCGCCCCCACCCCTTAAACAGCCTGGGGGTGCGTGCCAGAGGGCAAGAGACAGACTGTTCCCCCTCCCAATTCAAACTGGATCTCCCTCCTCGCGCCTCTGCTGGCCTTGGCATGACTTTCGCCCTCAGCCCCAGCCCACCCCTCACCTCGCGCCGGTCGGGGGTCCTCACGCCAGGCCGGAGCTGGACGCCATGACCAGGTCAGGGTCGGTGGGTGGATTAGGGTCCTCCTGCTCGCCAGTTGGAGGTGCGGAGGGGGGCGGGCAGGCGGTGATCTTTTGATCCTGGACGCCTTGATCTCAACACCAGCCCGGCCCGGGAGGTATCCGGGGATCGCTGGGCGCCTGGGTTCCTGCCTCCCAACCGCGGAGCATGGTCGTGGGTGCCGGGCAGCGGCGGGAGAGAGCGCACACCCGCCGGGCCCGGGGCTCGGGGCTGGGGTCTCGGCCCCGAACCTCACGGCTCGAGCTCCTGCTCCTCCTCCCTTCCTTCCTTCCTTCCTTCCTTCCTTCTTTCCTTCCTTCCTTCCTTCCTTCCTTCCTTCCTTCCTTCCTTCCTTCCTTCGCCTCCTCCTTTCACTTTCCCCGAGGTCCGCGGGGACGGCGGGCGCGGGGCGGGGAGGGGGCTGTCTGGGCGCTTATTGTTGGTTGGACGCCAAGGGTCCGGGTCGCAGCCCTCGGGTGGCGCGGCGCCGGGGGACCCAGGCGTGTGGGCGTCCGGCCGGCTGGCTCCGGGCGGCGGCTGTGGTGCAGCGGCCCCGGGTCCGGGGCATGTCCGGCCACTGGCTCCGCCGCGCGCCGCCGCCTCCCCGGGCTCCCCTGCCCTGCCGGAGCCTCGCTCGCCCCTCCACTCGGCTCCTCTCCCCAGCCTGAATAAGCATCGGGGCTCTCTGGCTGCCTCCTTCTGCCTTCATACCAGAGCCCGGAGAGGCCCCTGTCAAAATAAGAGCTCCCCCATCTCGCTCGCCTCCTCGCCCAGCCCGGCTCCCCCCAGCCTCCCAGTGGTCTGACTCGGTAAGGCGCCCGGCCGGCTAGCAGGAGGCAGGTTGGCCCGGGGGCGGGGAGGGGGCTTCTATCCTTCTCTCCTCCCCATTCCTGAAGACTTGGGAGCAGACGCGCCAACAACATCCCAGGCTAGGGAGAGGTTTGACAACCTACCCTCCTGTCTACACTGATTGGAAGGAGTGGGAGTTGCCTGGATTCCCTCAACCCTCAACACACACACACACACACACACACACACACACACACACAGCACTGGGTCTCCTCTTCAGTGTACCCATCCACATTCATTATGCACTGAGCATCTGTTTATTCATCTCTCTTTCCTAGGAGACCATGAGGTCCTCGACATAGACTGAATTTTTTCATCTCAACCTTCAGCAGTGCAAAGTGGATGCTAAGAAAATGTTTGTGGAAGTGAAACCTTTGTCTTCTCAAAAGAACTCTCTCCTAACCTCAGAGTGCTACACACGCACACACACACCGAAGACCCTATAGGAGGGTAGATGCAATGAAGAAGAAATTGTAAAGCACTTTAAAAGAATTTCACGTGTATTATTTCAATGTTTACCACAAAGCTATGAGAAAGATGTTATGGCCCCATGACACTGGTGAGAAAAGGGAGGCTTGCATTAGTTAAGGATGTACTTGGGGTTACACCGCTAGAAAGTGATAAGCCCAGGCCTAGAATTTGGGTCTCCTTATCCCAGGGCACTTTCCCCGTATTCCACTGTCCCCGCCCACCCAGAATTAATACCAACAGGTAATAAGCATTGACTGCTTCAGGAAGGAAGGGCACTAACCAGCCCATTTGCTCCTGCTATTTGGCTCCTCTGCTCTCTCCCCTGCCCCTCCTCACAGATGGTCCCCAGAGAGCTCTAGCCCTCACTGACCTCCCTCTCTTCTGACCACCTATTACATCTATGCCACTCAGCTGAGTACCTACTTACATGTTTTATCTTGTTTCTCCTGTATATGTCTGGTTGCCCCAAAAGATTCTTGAGGGCCCAGACCATGCCTCCTATGCCTCTGTATTCCCACAGCACTCAGTGCTGGGTTCAGAGTAG